>NC_066547.1:8422268-8452268 GCF_024679095.1 Eriocheir sinensis
TTTATGGTGACGAATTGTCCTCCCACCTTTATCTTCTTGGTGATACAACGCACTAGGGTGGAGTTACTGTGTGTGTGTGTGTGTGTGTGTGTGTGTGTGTCTGTCTTGGCAACTCAGGTGATACATATTCCTGATGACGTCACGGCTGCCCACACATTACCTCCCTCCCCTTCTCTCTCCTCTCCCCTCCCCCTCTTCTGTCTCCTTCAAGCACTCCTCCCCTTTCCTCCCCACACCATCCTCACTTCCTCTCTATATATTGTAATTTTGCCTCTTCCTCTCTTTCTTTCATCCTCTCTCTCCTTCAACTTACCTGTTTTTCTCCTTTCCATCTCTCACCTCTTCCCTCCCTTTCTCTTTTTCCTTATTTTTTAGCTTTGAAATGATTCCGTATTCAGGGGGTTTTCAGCTTTTCTATAACGATTGCTCTATTTCCTTCCCCATTTCATTCCTTTCTCTTTTTTTTCTTTGTTACTTCTCTTATTTTCTTTTCCTTGTATTTTTGTTGTTCCTCTTAGTTGTTCTATCTCATTCTCTTCCACGCTCTTTCATCCTGTCCTTCCTCTGTCACCTTCCTTTCATCTTCCCTTCCCTTAATTTAATCGCCCTTCATTCATTCCCTTCAACCATGTGTTTTTCAAAGGGTGAGATTGTATGTATGCTTTTGTGTGTGTGTGTGTGTGTGTGTGTGTGTGTGTGTGTGTGTGTGTGTGTGACGGGGACGCTGCTGGGGCCAAGGTCAGCCCCGCCCCGTCTCGCCCCTCCCCTCCCCTCCCACCCCCTTTCCCCTTCCTTCCCCTCTCACTCCTTCTCTCCTCAGTACCCTCCCCTCTAAAGTACTGGCACACTGTTATTGCGGGCACTTTCACCGTCACTGCCTGCACACACACACACACACACACACACACACACACACACACACACAAGCAGCCACTCAAGCGTACAAAAAGTGCATATCCTACTGACACACACACACACACACACACACACACACACACACACACACACACACACACACACACACACACACAGGCATACATATACATAGGCAGAGTCCAGTCGCTGCCTTGCATGTTAAGGAGCCCAGGTATGTCTGTCCCACCACCACCACCACCACGCAGACCCTTACCAGTGTGACTTACAACGGGCGGTGACTGTGACCCTCCTGCCTACCTACCTACCTACCTACCTACCTGTCCTCTCTCCCTCCCTCCCTCCCTCCCTTCCTCCTCTGTCTTACCTCCTTCCCTCCTCACCTCCCTCGCACCCTCCCTTTCTCTCCCTCCGGTTAGCATCTCTTACCCTCCCTCATTCCCGCCCTTCACACAGACACACCTGCCCCACACCTGTTCTCTTTGAGCCTCCATGTGTGTCGCCCTGGGCCCCAACACCTGTCTAGCCTCCCAGACCACACCTGTCCATCGTGAGTTGCAACACCTGTGCAGTTTTACATTCCTCACTTGTGTTGTTATTTATTTTTACACCTGTCCTTTGTAACGCCGCCACACCTGTTTGTTTTGTTTTGTTTTTTTATCCACCATCGTTTACATGCCTATCCCATCCACCTGTACTTGCTGCGTGTTTTTTTTTTTTTTTACAACAAAGGAGACAGCTCAAGAGCACAAAAAAAAGGAAACAATAACAATAAAAAAGCCCGCTATGTATGTTTTATTTCGCCTGTTTTACCTGGTTTGATTTGCTACACCTATTATTAGTCTATTCTGCATACCTGGTTTTGGTAAGTCTTCACTGCTGATTTGTCTCTTTCCTGATATCTCTTTTTCCTTCATTTCCCACTTTATATCTTTTCTATTATCACTTTTCCTACCTCTCCTCTTCTCTCCCCTTATACCTGTGCACCAGTGACTCCAAACTCGACCTCTCCTATCCCTCCCTCATACCTGTCCTCTAATTAGTCGGGGAGGCGGTGGCTGAGTCGTCAGAGTAACGGCTCCGTGTTCTGGAGGACGCGAGTTCAATCCCCGCCCGGTGCCACCAAGCTGGGATTTTTCAGCCGCCGCCGAGTGGCCAAAACAACCACCAACACACCCACATGCTAAGAACCACCTATCCTAGATTCTAGGATCAATTCTGAGAGATGGCAGCAAGAGCATGAGCCAATGCGCCATGCCAAGATGCTATACTGCGCCCACTCGCCCACGCCAGAACGCCCTGACCGGGCTGACCCACCCACCAGAAGAAGCGGAGGAATCCACGATCCCATGGAAGAAGGCCAAAAAAAAAAAAAAAAAAAAAAAAAAAAAAAAAAAAATCCTTACCTGTGCTCCTGTCTTCCTTATACCTGTCCCCTAATCACCCTTATATTCCTACCTGTCCTCCTGTCTTCCTTTTACCTGTCCCTAATCACCCTTATATCCGTACCTGTGCTCCTGTCTTCCTTCTTACCTGTCACCTAATCACCCTAATATCCTTACCTGTGCTCCTGTGTTCCTTATACCTGTTCTCTAATCACCCTTATATCCTTACCTGTGCTCCTGTCTTCCTTATACCTGTCCTCTAATCACCGTTATATACTTACCTGTGCTCCTGTCTCCCCGCTTACCTGTCCCCTAATCACATCATCCCTACCTGTGCTCCTGTGCACGTATACCTTTCTTTTTGATCCTGAGCCTCCCATAAGCCTCATGCTCTTACGTGATCTTTGCTACCTTCTTTTTCTTCCCTCCTCCTTCCCTCCCTCCCTCCCTCCGCCTAACCACTGTTAACATCTTTCTTCTTCCTCTCTTCTTCCTCACAGGCACCATTAACCTCCTTCTTTCTGTCTCCCGTCGTCTTTCCCTCTCTCTTCCTCTCTCTTCCACTAGTACTATTAGCCTCCTTTCATCTTACTCTCTTCCTTCATTTCTTCCTCTCTCTTTCTCTCTCTTCCTCAAGCACTATTAACCTCCTTTCATATTCCTCTCTGATTCGTCTCTTCTCTCCTCCTTTCACGACCCTCCATCTGTCTCCTTCCTCTCTTCCTTCCTTCCTCCTTCTGTCCTCTTCTCTGCTCCTTTCACGACCCTCCATCTGTCTCCTTCCTCTCTTCCTTCCTTCCTACGGCATGTGACCACAGATGTTGCGCCGACTAAACGAAACTTTCCAACTTCCTTCCTTCCTTCCTTCCTTCCTCCTTCTGTCCTCTTCTTCCTTACCTTCTCCTAACATATGAAGATATTAGCAACCCCTTACCGTCTCCTTCATACCTGCCCCTTCCCTCCCTAGCCTCCGTTTCTATTCCTTTCCCCTTTCTCTTCCTCCCTCTCCCCTCCTTCCCATCCCCATATCTTTCCTCTCTCCTATTTCCTCCTTTCACTCTCTCTTGGCCTCCGTTGTCTTCCTTGTGTTATTTATTTTCTTTACATCCTTCTTTGCTAACCTTCGTCCTTTTTTCTTTTCTTCTCTTCGTCAGTTCTTCCACTTCCTCCTTAACTCTCCTTCCCTCCCTTCCCTTTTGCCCTCCTCTTCCTAACCTTCTCCTCTCATAGAAAATAGTAGATAGTCCCTTTCTTCATCTCTGTCTGCCCTTACCCTTCCTCCTCCTTTTCCTTCACCTTTTCTGCTCTTTTATTTTCCCTCTTCTATCCCCACGTCTTTCTTTCCCCTTCCTCTTTCCCCTCTCCTCCATTCACTCTGTTGACCTCTGTTCTGCTCCTTGTACTATTGTTTTTTCTTTACATTCTTCTTTGCTAACCTTCCTCCTTTCTTCTTTTCTTCTCTTCCTCAGTCCTTCCTCTCCCCCCCCCCTCCCTCCCTCCCTCTTCTCCTCTTGCCTTCACCTGCCATTCCTCCCGAGCGCGCACACGTCCGCACACACCTGTCCACAAAAACAGGTGAAAGAACACACACACACACACACACACACACACACACACACACACACACACACACACACACACACACACACACACATTCTAACACGTTCTACGCATCAAGTACACGTAACAAAGACCAAAAAAAAGAAAAAAAAAGAAAATTCATGAAATTAATTCGTAAAACCGCGAGACGAGAAGATGCAGCCTCCTTCCCTTCCCTCTCTTCCTCTCTCTCTCTCCCCCTTCTTCCTTCTCTCCCCGCGTGAAGGAGGATGAGATAGTGATGATGATAGGGAGGGAGGAGCAAGTGCCTGAGGAGAGAGTAACTGTGCTGACGTAAATAAACAAAAACGAGTGCTGTTAATGAGGCGGCGGAGGCGGGGGCTGGACGAGAGGTGTCGGGTGTCCGTGTCTGCTTGGGGAGAGGGAGGAAGGAGTGATGGGGTGGAAGGGAGGGACGGAGGGAGTGAAAATGAGGGAATAATGAATCGTTGAAGGATGCCGTGTAGGATGCCAAAGCGGATGAAGAACAGAGAGAGAGAGAGAGAGAGAGAGAGAGGAAAAAAAAGATGTTGGTAAAAGAGGAAGGAAAGGAGGGGGAAGCGAGAGTAATGTAAAAGGAATAGTTGAAGGATAGAGAATTGGATATCAAGGCGGATGAGGAAGAGAAGGGGTGAAGGAATTAGAGAGAGAAAGATCGGACATTTTTTTACAACAAAGGAGACGGCTCAAGGGCAACAAAAAGAGCATTAAAAAAAAAAAAAGCCCGCTACTCACCGCTCCCATAATAGACCAAAGTAAAGAGAGGTCAACTTCGGGTGGAGAGGTGTCTTGATAATGGAAATGAAAGGTTAGTAAAGGAGGAAGGAATAGTTGAAGGATAGATACTAGGATATGAAGGCGGATGAAGAGGAAAATTAAATATTGGAGTTAGAGATAGAGAGGAAATAAAGAAGCTGAAAAAAACAACAACCAGGAAGATAAGAACAGACGTAGGAGTGAAGGAGAACAATTATATAAAGGATATGGAATAGGATATCAAGACGGATGAAGAAAAGAGGGAGTGAATAAGTTTGAGAGAAAGAGAGGAAGTGAAGGAGTTGAAAAAAGAGGAAGGAAGTGAAGGAGTTGATAAAAGAGGGAGTAAGGGAGGGGATGTAGAGGTCAAGGGTGGCGGTGAGGAATAGTCTCCCTGGCGCCACACCAATCCCTCCCTCCCTCTCCCTCCCTCCCTTGCTTTACCCTTATCCGTCACTCCCTCGGCCTCCCTCACTCCCCCTCCTGTTCAATGCACCTTCCAACCCGCCCTCCGCCTAACATGCCTCCTCCCTCTTCTTTTTTTTTTTCCAGCTTCCCTCCACTTTCCTTGTCTTCTTCACCTTCCTGTTTTATCCTTTCGTCCACTTTACTTACCTCTCTTCCTTTCCTCTATCTCTTCCTTCTTCAAAAACACATCAGTCCCTTCTTCATATCACTTCATTCTTCTTCTTTCTCCTTTCTCTCCTCCCTATCTTTGTCTCCTCCTCCTCCTCCGCCTCCTTTTGTTGTTCAAGGTTGAGGCAAATGTTCATAAAATTTTCCGTTTTCATCATGGCTAGGCTTTTTTTTTTTTTTTTTTTATTTTTTTTTACAGTAAAGCAGGCAAGCAGCTTAAGGGGGAAAAAGACGAGAGAAAAAACCCCGCTGGTGTATGACATAATTAAGTCGACACATTGCGTCGTTCCTTATCGCATCTAACTCTTCCAGCTGGAGCACATAACCGCCTGTCACATCCCGGCCACCGCAGTGTTCTGTGTACTTTATCATGGCCAGGTGTCCCTTTTATTGCTACCGGCCCTCGACAGCAGAAGAAGTATTGTTTTCAGCGTTGTGTGTCTTTTCTTTATTTTTGTATGTTAATTCGTTTCATTGTAGGTCTTCCATTAGCATACAAAAATAAAATAAAAGACACACAACGCTGAACACACTACTTCTTCCGGTGCCGAGGGCCGGTAGCAATAAAAGGGACACCTGGGGTGATAAGGTATACAGAACACTGCGGTGGCCGGAATGTGACTTGACATCCACTCCCTGAATCCTGCCGCCGTACGCTCTTCACGGCGTTATCCTCATTCATTCTTATCACACGTCCACATCATCTCAGAATAGTGCCACGTTTCGCCCACTCCGCCCCTCCACAATCCACTCAACGTGCCGGCAAGTCTGCGGCACACCAAATCGATGGCCAGACGTGCCGCTGCCCCAAGGACATGAAAATAGATGAAGACGATCTCACGCCAGGCAGCCTGGTATGCCAAGGTCTCTGTCTACCAGCAACCCCACCAGCCCTCTTGAGCTGACCATGTCCTGCCGAACCGCCTGAGGTTAGGTACAGGACGCTGGACGAGCTGCGGGACGGGTTCTACGTCACGCAGTGTGAACACTGTCACTCTTAAGCCCGTAACCCCACTTCCTACCGCCATGCCCCGCCACGGAGCGTGTGAGGCACGGTGCAACCAACGACTCACCAGAGGAGGAAGTAAGTGCCGCCCATATTGTTCGACAGGCGCTGGGCAGCCTCCAGCGGCTGCTGGACGTGATACGACCCCCCCCCCCCACCACCACCACCACGATGATAATGACCCGCGGGGCCCATGATGGGGGGCGCCAAGTAACACCCCCGCCTGTCAGTTTGTCGAGCTTTTGTAAGGTCACCCCCAACGGCAGGCTTGAAGCCCGCTCATCTATATTTACCATGTAAATACTGATGTAAATATAGTTATTATATAACTGTCACACCCCTCAGTCTTGCCCTCGTGCACTCTTCACAGTCATCCCCATTCATTCGTATCACAAATCTCAGAGTACCGCGTTTCACCCACTTACGCCAACCACTCCACAATCCACACCCATTGCTGTTACACCCATACTAAAATCATCATACACTTCCTCATTACTTTCTCCATCTCGTCTTGACACACACTCACACACACACACACACACACACACACACACACCACACACGCACCGCCTGCGATAGCACTCATTTCCTCCGTGCGTATCTGTGACGGCCGAGCTACATGTTATTCACTTTAAAAACCGCCATGCAACCTTTCGAAAGACTGGTGCCTGTGCATCTGAATGAACCATCTCGCCTGGGCGCCGCGGAGGATCTGACGCTCGGATGTAAATTCTGTGTCATGGCGAGCTGGCGGGTGACACAGATCGCCGCCAACATTCAGGACACGTGGTGAGGAGCGTCGCACATATCCTTCCCGTGCGCTGAGGTGACGTCACTGAGGGGCTTGACATCCTTCCCATTCCCCTCAGGCCACGACTCTCTTCCCTGGCGTTTTGTGTGTGTATAAGGCCCGGTGGTGCAACGGACGGAGGCTGCATATCAGTCACCTGAGCCACCACTGTAGTGTACTGATATACCTGTGTTGTTATAGTCATGGTGTTTGTTTGTTTACTGTCTTCCCCGCAGATCACGCCCTTCCCTGGCTTCATTTTTTATTTATTTATTTTGTTTATTTATTTTGATTTGGTGTGTGTGGGTGTTTGTGTGTGTATGTTTGTATAAGGCCTAGTTAGTTAGTAAGTTAGTTAGTCAATTAGTAAGTGTAAGGCCAAGGTAGATGGGTGTTTGCTGCATATCAGTCAACTAGCAAATCAGTCATTTTATTGCTTGTCTAATTTAACCTGTTTATTTGGCTATTAATATCTCTCTGTATACGTGTTCTTGCTCTTATTCTTTTTTCTTAAACTGAGTGTATTAAAAGCCTCCTGTCAAAATTTTACGTCACACTAACTTACTCCTCTTTTTCTCCACCAAGCACTAAAGGTATCTGTGTTTTTCTTGACTAAACTCCATTCTTCTCACCTCATGAATAAACCAAAGCTCCTGTTTACTCCTCTTCCCGCCTCCTCCGCCGCTTTCCTCACTCCTCTTGAGCTGGATGACGTGCCTGAGATGCGAGCGGCGGAGGGCATAGCAAGAGGCGGCCACGGGCAGGTGTCCCCTTGGGCAGGTCACTGGAAGGTCGTGCTCATCAGGTCAGAGACAGAAGGATGCAGGCTGAGGGAAGGAGAAGAAGGAGGAGGAGGAAGATGATAACGACGATGAAGAATAAAGATCAGTTGAGGAGGAGAGGTTATGTAGGTTTTGAGGTCATAGAATAAAAGAATAAAAGTAAAGAAGAGGAATAAGAAGAGGAGGAGGAAGAGGAAGAAAGGTTGGGTAAGACTCCAGTTAAACAAAATAGACAGATGATAGATAAAAGGAGGTGGCGAAGGAGTGAGAAGAAGAGGAGGAAGAAAGGTTAATTAGGTTTCCAGTTAAAGAAAAAAATAGAAGAATGAAGGAAAGAGGAGGAAGAGATAAAAATAGGAGTTGAAGGTTAAGAGGAGAAAGAGAAGAAGTGAGAAAAAGAGGAGGAAGAAAGGCTGGGTAGATTTCCAGGTCAAAAAAAAAAAAAAGGCTGAAGGTTGAGAGGACAAAAAGAGGATGAAAAAAAAAAAAGTTGGGTCGGTTTGAAAGGGAGAGAATGACAGGGCGGGGTGGTTAGGGAAGCAAGTTATGAGCCGGTAACTGGACTGCCGGCCCCGTGCATGAAACAGGATGTAGTTTTGGAGGTGACGAGTAGGGTAAGGCGAGGTAAAGGTGGGTGGGCAGACGGGGGTGGGACGCGGTAAGGTAAGGTAGGGTAGGGAAGCAGGTTCTTGCGTGGACTGGAACTGGTTGTAGGGCTGGCTAGGGGAGAAGGGAATTGGCCGGGGTAAAGATCAAGGGGTGTTGGTCTTTGTTTTGTCGCATGGTAGGAAGGGGAATAGGGAGACAGGGTGAATAGGTCATGGAGAGCCTGTTTTGTTGGCCTATATTGAGACCACCGTTGCCAGGAGGAGGATGAAGATGATAGCGGCGATGAAGAATAAAGAGCAGTTGAGGAGGAGAGGTTATGTAGCTTTTGAGGTCATAGAATAAAAGAATGAAGGTTAAGAAGAGGAGGAGGAGGAGGAGAAAGAAAGATTGGGTAGGTTTCCAGTTATACAAAACAGACGGATGGACGATAAAAGGAGGAGGTGAAGGAGTGAGAAGAAGAGGAGAAAGAAAGGTTAATTAGGTCAGAGCCTCGTATTTACCGGTGTCTGAGCCATAGCTATTGCCAAAAAACACCAATAATTAACCGTTTTAACGATAACTCTAAATGAAGGCAGTTATTGGGGTCGAGGAGCAACGTTGCCAGATTGTCGTACTCAGCCGCTTATTTCCTGACTTCCTGCCCCAAAACTGTCTCCTGGGCTCCAATAACGAAACTCATTTATAGTTATCGTTAAAAGAGTTAGATCCTGATGTTTCTTCCATGGCAATAGTTAGGCGTCAGAAACCGGTAAATACTATGCTCTGAGTACGACAATCTGGCAACAGTGTGACGAGGAGGCAGTTTTGGGGTGGGAAATCAGCAAACATAGGAGGCTGAGTACGACAATCTGGCAACGTTGATTGAGACTTCCTTCTTCATTGGTCCAGCCTAGAGACAAACAGCTGCTAGTGTCTTGCGTAAGGATGGAAGAGCACAAAGAACGAACCCTCCTGCCATTCTCTCCTGGCTCACTGGGAGAAATAAAATGAGATAGAACACCATAGACATAACATAAACAGCTGCTAGTGTCTTGCGTAAGGAGAGGAGAGCACAAAGAACGAACCCTCCTGCCATTCTCTCCTTCTGGCTCACTGGGAGAAATGAGATAGAACACCATAGACATAACATAACAAACAGCTGCTAGTGTCTTGCGTAGGAGAGGAGAGCACAAAGAACGAACCCTCCTGCCATTCTCTCCTTCTGGCTCACTGGGAGAAATAAAATGAGATAGAACACCATAGACATACCATAAACAGCTGCTAGTGTCTTGCATAAAGATAGAAGGAGAGACGAATAACCAAACTCACCTGTCATTTTTCCTTCTTCCTCACTGGAAGAAATAAAATGAGACAAAAACACCATAGACATAACTTCACTGCCCCAGGCTAGTAAACAAAGCCCTCCCAGTGTATTGCATAAAGATAGAAGGGGACGAATAACCAACTCACCTGTCATTCTTTCCTCTCGGCTTACCACAAGGAGATAAAATGAGACAAAAACACCTGTCATTCTTTCCTTTCGGCTTACTACAAGGAGATAAAATGAGATATAACACCATGAATCGCAAAAGACGTACCTAGGAATACCACACAACACGATTAGATTAGACTGCATAAGTTAGTTACATAGTGGTCTTAGCTAATCCCTATTTTAATCACGAGACATATATTTAGCCGTCCGAGGTGAGATGTAAATGGGAGTGGAAATATCTCGTCTTGAATTAAGTGACGTAATCGTTTGGGCAACAGAGGATGACCATGATTTAGTTAAGAACAGTGAATCAGATGTTGCAGCAAACCTGACTCATTCTGGTGAAGCTTAAATTGATCAGCGGTTTCAGGCAGCATGGAGAAGAATCAGGTTTGCCAGTGTAGAGGACCGGCCGCTAGTGAATGCCTTGTTACGTAAGGAATGAAGAAGTAGAAGAAAAACAACAGGAAACGCTCTGAATCACCTAGTTCGTTCGGGAATATCGATGAAGGTGACTGTTAAGGGGGTTGATTTCTTTCCTAAAGTGCACCGGGTGAAAGTTACATCATTACTGGATTGTTGTGAGGGGAGGAGAAGGAGGAGGTGATGATGACGAACATGACCACGAAAATTAGAGGAAAAAAAAGATGGTGATGATGATAATGGATAAGAATAAAAATAGTAGGAACGAAGAAGACGTGAAGATGATAAAGATGGATAGGAATAATAATAATGACGATAATGATAAGATGCTGATTATTGTAATAAAACAATAAGATGGCGAAAGAAGATAATGGAAAACAGATGGAGATAGAGAAAAAAAATCAATAAAAAAACAATAAAAAAATACACTACCTTAAACATATAACAAAACAAGAACATCGATAACAACAACCATAAACAAAACAAAGAAGAAAAACAAGTGAGAAAAAAATAATCAATACAAAAAGGAAGAAAAACAAACAATAAAAATACACTACCTTAATCATATCACAAAACAAGAACTTCGAAAACAACAACCATAAACAAAACAAAGAAGAAAAACAAGCGAGAAGAAGCCAAAAGCAAACAAACAAAGCAAATTCTGACCGTTGCAACTGATGATGAAGGTATCGATGACTGGCTGGGACGGAAGGGGTAGTGGGGGTGGGGGGGTTGGGGGAGAGGGTAGTGGTAGTGGTGGTGGTGGTGGTGGACGTGAGGCTGCGGTCGTGGGTGTGTGTGGTCGCCCCTTTCAATGGACACACTCAAGAGAACTACGTGTGGCAATGCACGTGCGCAGGTCAGGCGACTTTGAACGCCTCACACACCTGACTACCAATTAACCTGTCGAGGAGCCTGTCTTTGCCCTACCTGTCTACCTGTCGAACCCCTCTCACTACCCCTTGATGAACGAACCTATGTACGTTTCTGTTCCCATTATCACTATTTTTGTAGATCGTGGTAAAGGTGCGTGTGTTAGGGAGGGTTGAGGATGTGTGTGTGTATGCAGGTAGTGTGGGTGATGTACAGGTAGCTAGGCGCGACGTGGCTATTTACAGGTATCAGGGAGTGCGTGTGGCTGCTTGACGGGCGGACTCAGGTAGGCAGTGCCCGTTATGCAAGTGTAATGTGCCTCTGTGTGTGTGTGTGTGTGTGTGTGTGTGTGTGTGTGTGTGTGTGTGTGTGTCAGAGGTTAGATAGGTTGCGAAACAGATAGACAGACAGGCAGCCATTATACAGACAGAGACAGACGCTGAGCAAGAATAGACCGGTCGTTTGGGGTCAGTTATTAACCTCTCCCTCCTCCTCATCCTCTACCTCCTCTTCCTCCTTTTCGTCCTCTTCCTCCACTACTTCCTCCGCCATTTCCTGGACGCTCACCTTCCACCACACACCTTTCCTCACCCTTAATTGGCAGGTATCCTTGCCTCACCTGCGTTAACATCCAGCTCTCGCCCCTCGAGGAACATACATTATGGATCGCTCGGAAGCACTTTCTTTTTTTCGTGCTGTCATTGTGGACGTTTGAGTTATATATTTCATTGCTCGCTTTATACAGTTTTTATTTTTATTGATTTAGTGATTGATGTGTTTGAGAAGATCGAAGTGTTGAACGCCATGATGTATTTTTTGTGTGAAAATTAATGTTCGCTTCATACGTTTTATTTATTTGATGATTTATGTGTTTGAGAATATCGAAGCGTTGTACCCCATGATCTAATATTTTCTTTGGGGTAAAAATGGTAGAAGTTTACTTATTATGGTATCCTTTTAATATGTCTTAGTGGGTTAGATCTTGGTAATAATGCAGATAATTTTCTCTTTTGTTTACGGTAATATTTATAAGTCGTTCTTTATATGCGCTCTGCAAATAAATATAATGGTGTCGCAGCCTTAGTACAGTCACAAGGCTCTAATGTGGACGTCCTTACGGCTGGTATATTTAGTACAGAGGTTATCAAGATTTTTATATTCTAGAGGAAACTTGAACGGTTTTTCCTCGTTGTAAACTTCAAAACATTAAGCCGGTACATGCCTTACACTAACCTCGGCAACCGTCCATACCTTGAAGACCATTGTTGATGATTATAATGAGCCTGTCTGTCCGCACGACCACCTTGACGGATGTGACTTGACGCCTGGCGGTCGGTCTGTTTGTTGTTGTGAGATCACCTTAACTGGACCACGATCTTACGGGCTTGTTTTGTTTTCTTTTTCTTTTGCCTTTGATCTGTCTCCTCTTACCACAAAAACAAAAAAAACAAAAAAAAATTCGAGTTCACTATTCCATTGAAGCTTTGACAAAATAGAAGTAACACCAAGAACAGCAAGAACAACAACAAGTCCTTCTGTTCTCTGGGGACAATAACACGCTAAAAGGCGGCCGGTGTAATGACAAGAAACAACAACAACAACTATAACCACTCTTTCCCTCGCCCCCAACACACACACACACACACACACACACACACACACACACACACATAACCCACTCCCCGTCCACCCTCCACCTCCATCCCCACCCCCTCCCCCTCCCCAGCGTCGTCCAGCGGGCCTCGCCACACGCCCGCAGCATACGGGTGGAAGCGCCGTCAAGTGGTTTACATTCTCGCAACAGTAGCGGCGGCTTAGCATGCTGCGGCGGGCGGTTCTGCTACTTGGCATGCAGGGGACGGCGTGGCGGCGATGCCCTCCCCTACCTACGCCCGGCAACTGTACCCCGCCACCACCACCTCACCACCACTACTACTACTGTCCCCCCTACTACCCTTCCTGCCCCATCCCCTATCAGTAGAGTCACCGTCATCACCACCACCACTTCTGTCCCTTACTATCCCGTCTTCCTGTTCCCCGGCCACTACAGGCATCGTCATCACTGCCACCACCATTACCATTACCATTACTATCTCCATCACCAGCCCCTCCCTCACCCCCCAAATTAGTGTACCCGGCACCACCATCCTCGCCCTCACCACGGCCAGTACACTTGTCATGGGATGTGAAGAGGGAGGGAGGGATGGCACTGAGCTGAATCACACAATGTCTTGGTCTGTGGGTCATCCGGGAACGACCACCACCACCACCTTCACCACCACCACTACCACCAATCACCCAGGCAGGCAGGCACTTGATGGAGGGCTGGAGGGAATACATAAAGGGCAGACTGAGGTAGAAGGGAAGAAAGGGAAGAATGGGAGATAGGTTGCAAGCTAAGATGGGAGGGACGGAGGGATGCTGGAAGGGACGGACGAAGGGTTGAAGGAAAGGGAGGGATGGGAGATAGTTTGCAAGCTAAGATGGGAGGCTGGAAGGGACGGATGGAACCAGGAAAGAAAAAAATAATAGATGAAGGGAAAGGAAGGGAAGGTTTTAAAAGAGATGGGATAAATGGATGATGGAATATAAGGGACAACGAAAAAAAAATGAAGAGGAAAAGAGTTGAAAGAGGTGAAACTAAGTAAGGAAAGTAGGGAAATAAACTGATTGGTATAGTATGTGAAGGGAGTGTTTAGAAGTAACTGAAAAGAATGTGTTGTGGAGGTTGTAAATGGGAAGAAAGTGGAAGTAAAGGAGACATTGACGGAAGAAAGAAATGGAGGAAAGTGTAGAAGTAAGAAGATTGAGAGGAAGAAATAAAAAAATGAAAGAGGAACGAATGACCTGGAGAAAAAAAGGAGAAATAAAAGGAAAACAGGAAGGAGGAAAGGAAGGTCTACTAGGAGGTAAATAAGAAATGGAGGGGAGGAAAAAACGGATAGATGACGTGGAGGGAAAAAGGGATAGAGGTAAGAAAGGAAGGAAGGGAGAGGAGGAAGATATGGATAGATACGACGTGGAGATAAAGGGGTAAGGAGGGAGGAGGGTGGAGAGAGGGTAGGAAGGGATGGAGGTAATGGAGGGATAGAGATGAGGGAGGGAGGGAAGGGGGGGGAAGGGGTGGAGAGTCGAGGCCGCTGCATAACCCGCGTCACGTCTTCCACACCACGTGAGAGATGAGTCCAGGTACACAACCCTGAGGACTTGATTACCTGTCCTGTCTCCCTCCCTTTCCTCCCCTCCCTTATTCCTCTCTTATTCTCCCTCCATCCCTCCATCCCTCCCTTATTCCTTTCTTCTCATTCCCTGTATCTGTTCCCCCTTTCTCCCTCCCTCCCTCCCTTATTCCTCTCTTATTCTCCGTACCTGTTCCCTCTTTCTCCCTCCCTCCATCCCTCCCTTATTCCTCTCTTCTTATTCCCCGTGTCTGTTCCCCCTTCCTCCCTCCCTCCCTCCCTCCCTTATTCCTCTCTTATTCTCCGTGCCTCCTCCCCCTTTCTCCCTCCCTCCACCCCTCATTCCTTTCTTATTCCCTGTATCTGTTCCCCCTTCCTCCCTCATTCACTCAACTCACTCACCTCGTTTTTTTTTCTTCTCATTTTCCATACATTTCTCCTTCTCTCTCTTACCTCGATCCTTATTTTATTCTCCTTAATTCGTCCTCTTCCTCCTTACTTTGTTCCCCGCTTCTTATTCCCCTTTACCTGTCCTCCGTTCCTCCTTCCCTTGTTTTCTCTTCACCCTTCTCTTCTCCCTTATCTCAATCCTCTCTTCTCATTCTTCTTATCATTCTCCTTATTGTCTCCTCTTTCCTCGTCTCGCTTCCTCCCTCCTCTCCCATTCTCTTTACCTTATCCTTATCTCTCATCATCCCTCGTTACCCTATATTACTTTCTATTCCACCTCCTGTCAAGTTCGTATTTTTTTTTTTTTTTACAACAAAGGAGACAGCTCAAGGGCACAAAAAAAGGAAACAATAATAAAAAAAAGCCTGTTACTCGCTGCTCCTAAAAGAAAAAAAGAAAAAAAGAAAAGAGTCAAAAGAGGTGGCCGAAAGAGAGGTCAATTTCGGGAGGAGATCGTTGTCAGTAAGAAGATTTCGACGCCGCCCTGCTACCTATCCCTCCCTCAGCCTCGCGAAGGACGGAGCCTCGCCTGGGTGGGTGCCAAGGGGCCGACACCACCATCAGCACGTCAGTCCGTCCCCTTACGATGAGCCGCGTCAGCTGTCTGGCGGATCACCCTGACTCCCCTACCATTGCCCCGCGGCCTTGGCTCTCGGCGTCTCTCCCCAGCACGGCATCACGAACCCCAGAAGGATGCTGGTAATCTTCTCTTATTGTCGTATGATGCGCGTCACGATGCCTCACCTCACCCCTCTTTCGGCCACCTCTTTGGATTCTTTTCAGGAACAGCGAGTAGCGGGCTTTTTTTTTAGTATTGTTTCCTTTTTTTGTGCCCTTGAGCTGTCTCCTTTGTCGTAAAAAAAAAAGCTTGTTGCATATATGACGTTCTTCCCATGATATATTGCTGCATAGGATGATGTGGCACACCAAGGGACGCCCGCTAAGCTCGTGGTTGTGGTAGGTTGGTGGGGCTGTCCAGGGATGATTGCCGTTGCGTGTTGACTCCTCGCTGGAAAAATTGCTAGCGGTTAAAGCAGTTAAAGGGAATGGTCACAAAGCTTATCATTGTTGTTAGTTGATGGAGTCCGTTAAGAGATGGTGAACTTGTCATGTTGGGTGTTTCTGTGGGTGACGATCGATGTGACGGGCAAAGGGGATGGTCACAAAGCTTATCATTGTTGTTAGTTGATGGAGTCCGCTAAGAAATGGTGAGCTTGTCATGTTGGGTGTTTCTGTGGGTGACGATCGATGTGGCTGGCAAAGGAGATGGTCACAAAGCTTATCATTGTTGTTAGTTGATGGAGTCCGCTGAGAAATGGAGAGCTTGTCGTGTTGGGTGTTTCTGTAGGTGACGATCGATGTGACGGGCAAAAGGAATGGTCACAGCTCCTCATTGTTGTTAGTTGATGGAGTCCGCCAAGAAATAGAGAGCTTGTCGTGTTGGGTGTTTCTGTTGGTGACGATCGATGTGACGGGCAAAAGGAAAGGTCACAGTTCATCATTGGTGTTGGTTAGGGGAGTCCGCCGAGAGATGGTGAGCTTGTCGTGTTGGGTGTTGCTGTGGGTGAAAATCGATGTGGCAGAAAAAGGGGACGCTCACCAAACTCATCATTGGGGCTGGTTAGGAGAGTCCGGCAGGAGTTGTTGGGTGTTCGCTGGGAAACTTGCCAGCTGGAAAGGATGTCAGCGGGTGGTGGTGGTGGTGAAGGTAGTGATGGCGCTGCCCTGCCTGGAGTATGACATCTGCTAACCCATCACCGCTATTAATAGAATGTGCCGAGACACGTATGCATAGATAGATAGTAGATACATAGATAGGTAGATAGATTTGGATGTTCCTCTACTTTTCGCTTTAGGAGAGTAGCGACATAGTGATCTTTTTACTCTATTTCATTTTATTTATTTATTTGTTTGTTTGTTTTTCCCCTTTAGTTGCCTCGTTTAGCTGTAAAAAAAAAAGACAACTATTGACCATGAAAAGTACTTCCACACAAAACAATCACATCTAGCAAAACAAAATAGTCCAAAAATGTACATAAACAATAATAGGAAAAAATAATACCAATAAACAAACACCCATGTCATCATACACTTATACACGCAAACACCTTCTGAATGCACTCTACCTGAACGCCTCTGCATTCTAGAGAGCGTAACGATTTCAGGTGTGTAACTCGCTCGCTGATGATGCATGAAACTGAGCGTGATCCTGCAGGTTAACTTGAATAATTACGTCAGGTGTTGTAGCTAACCAGGTAAGGAGGTCATAGAGCCTGTCCGTGACCTAGAGTAATTTGAGTTGTACTGTTTGTATTACCTGGGACTGTCTCGAACTTATAGTGGTCCCAGTCCTACGGTCCCACCTGCTGCATTCTGTGTGAAGTGTTGGATGACAGGTGTGTTTACTTGGATCTAGGATTACGCTGTTGATGGGCGACGTGTATTTATTTAGTATTTACCTCATCCTTATTGTTGTTGTTGTTGATTGAGTGATGTTGTTTTCTTGGATCCCAGTTATCAGCATTTTTATATTTGAGTCTTGAATTACACTTGTAGGGAGTCATATGTCTTTTACTCATATCAAATCCTTATCATTGCCATTGCTGTTATTAATTGTATGATGTTGGGTCCTTGCTTGCCATATATTAGCAGTTTTATATACGTATTTGTCTTTTGATTTTTGACGGGTCTAGAATTACACCGTTGAAGGGCGATATTTTTATTTGTATTTTATAATTTATATTAGCATTTCAATTATTGTTTTTGTTGATCGTATGATAGTGAATTTTTGCTTTCCTTTTTCTAACATTTTTGTATATATCTTAATTCCTTTCTTCCTTTAGTAACTTGTTGGTGAGTGAGTCGTTCTTGCTTTCCATTTATTAATACTTTTATATATATCTTAATTTCTTTCTTCCTTTATTGACTTGTTGGTGAGTGAGTCGGGCTGTTCTTGTATGCACCGCCATTGTCTCCCCGCTTACGTCAACACACTAATTGATATATTTCTCTCGTTACTTTGCAGGTCAGTCCCGAGGCAGCCGTATTTGGTGCTCTCTCATCCTCCCTCACCCCCCCCTGTTCTCTCTCCCCCTTCCCCCTCACCCCTTCACACACTGCCCTTCCCTTCCTTCCCCTCATTCCATCCCCCTCGCTCTCTCCCTCGCGTTCCTTGCACTCCCTCACCCATCCCCCTCTTACTCTTCACCTCCTCCTCCTCCTCCCCCCCTGTTCTCCCTTCCCCTTCCCCCTCACCCCATCACACACTACCCCTCTCTTCCCCTCATTCCTTCCCCCTCGCCCTCTCTCTCTCGCTCCTTGCACTCCCTCACCCATCCCCCTCTTTCTCTCCCCCTCCTCCTCCTCCCCCCCCCCTCCCCCTCATGTTCCTTGCACTTCCTCACCCATCCCTCTCTTTTTCTCCCCCTCCTGCCCTCTTTCTCTCCCCCTCCTCCTCCTCCTCCTCCCCCACCCCGACACCTCAGCACTCCAGGACAGGTGAGTTGCAGTGGATGTAAATGAACAGGTGTCATCTCATGCCCAGGTAATCTTTTGTTGTGTCATTGATGCGTTTGCTTGTCTGTCATTGTTTGTTTGTTTTTCTCCGTCTTCGTATTTGTTGGTTTGATTGTTGTTGTTTGTGTTTTTGTTTTGCTGTATACGTGTTTGGTCTGTCTGCTTCTGTTTGTTTTTTTTTTTTTTTTTTCTTGGGCTCTTGTTTGTTGTTCTTTGCTTGCTTGTTTGTTTTCGTCGCTACCACTTTTTTTTTGTACTGTGTCATTGCCTTTGTCACAATATTTGATCTTTTCTATTTTTTGCTTTTCTCCTCTTCCCCCCTCCTCCTCCTCCTCCTTCCTGCTCCTCCTCCTCCTCCTTATTCGCAGTCATCGTGGTTAAGACTAGTGGAATGTGTGTGTGTGTGTGTGTGTGTGTGTGTGTGTGTGTGTGTGTGTGTGTGTGTGTGTGTGGTGGGGGTGCAGAAGAGACCACCCATGAGAGAGAGAGAGAGAGAGAGAGAGAGAGAGAGAGAGCAGAGAGCAGAGAGAGACATACGTACATTCATACAAACAAACAGATAGACAAACACACACGAAAAAAAAAAACAGAAAAACCAGTCACACAGATAATAAGCGAGAGAGGACAGGTGTGTTTCTCCTAGCAACCTTACCTACCTTGGCCATACCTGTCTCATTTACAGGCCAGGTGAGTCTTCCTTACATGGAGCTGGCCTTTGCACAGGTGTAGAGAGGAGGGAGAAGTGGAGGGGGGGTAAAAGGTAAGGGGGAGGAAGTTGATGGAGAGGAGGAGGAGGAGGAAGGTTAGGGAGATGAGAGACGATAGGTGATGGTTGGGGAGGATGGGGGAGAAAGGAGAATTAGGTTAGTGATGGGGAGTGAATACGTGGTGAAGGGTAGAAGGTTAAGGGTGGCAGAAGGGAGGGAAGAGAAGGGTAGGGAGAAAAGGTTGCTATGGAGTTTAGGGGAAAAGGCTGGAGTTGAAGGGTAGAAAGGGAGGAGGAAGTGAAATTAGTAAGAGTAACTAAAGAAAGGGAGGAGAAAAGAAGGGAAGGGAAGGTTGCTATGGACTTGTGAAGGGAGAGTAAGAGGGAGAAAGAAATTAGATAACAAAGGATAGATGATAGAGAAGGAAAGGGAAAGAAATGGAAAGGGAAAGGAAGGGAGTATAAGTTGGAATAGGAAGAAATGAAGGATAGAAGGAAAGAAGTTAAATCAGTAAGGGAGAAAGGAGAAGGGAAGATCGCTATGGACTAGGAAGGGAGTGAAAGGGAGAAAGAAATGCTCTCAGGAAGGGTATGTGAAAGGGAGAGTGAAGGTTAGAAAGGGAGTGAGAAATTAGCTCAGCAAGGGAGAATTAGTAAAGGGAGAGATGGGAAGGGAAAGGGCTAGAGAAAGGGAGAGTAAATTTTCGAAGAGGAGAAAGAAATAACTCGGCAAGGAAAAGGGAAGTGAAAGAAGAGAAGGGAAGGAAAGTTACAGAAAAAAAAGTGAAAAGTAGAAAGGGAGAAGAAATACCCTAGCGAGAGAGTAAGAGAAGGGAGAACAGGGAGTGAAAAGGAGTAGCAAAGGGGAGGGTGAATGGTAGAGAGGGAGAAAGAAATATGCAAGGGACGGGCTATAACATGGGAGTAATGACAGTGATTGCATGGGAGGGGCAGCTGGCGGATATATAAGGCGAAGGGAGCGAGAGAAGGGTAGTCGGTTGTGTTGGGGGGGAGGGGGAAGAGGTTGAAGGGGTTGCAGTAGTGTTGGTAGTGGAAGGGATGGAAGGGAAGGAGTAGAGGTTGTTGTGGTTGTAGTGGTGGTGGTGGTGATGATGATGATGATGATGATGATGATGATGATGATGATGATGGAAGGGGAGAAGGGAGAAAGGTAAAGATTTGAAGAATGCCATATGTGTGTGTGTGTGTGTGTGTGTGTGTGTGTGTGTGTGTGTGTGTGTGTGTGTGTGTTTGACCCTCTTGACCAGTGACCCAGGATGAGAGGTCACACAGTTTAGGGATCTCAGGTCAAAGATCACACTTGATTACACCTGAAAATTACCTGAACATTTTTTATTTATTGATTGATTTATTATTTTTTGTATTTTTGTTTGTCATGTGTATTCTTTTGTTCTATATTTTTTTTGTTCCTCTCTTCTTTCTTTCTTTCTTAACTCCTTTTTCTCCTTCCATCTTTGTATGCTTCCTTGTTGCCTTTCGTTCCAGCCTTGCTTCCTCTCTCTCATCTCATTTTCCTTTTTTTCGCTTTCTCTACAACTTCATCCATTAATTTTGTCTTGTTTCGCTGTCTTCCTTTTTAGTCCCCTGTCTTCTTTCTTCTCTTTCTCTCTCCCTCTGTATCCCATCTTATATCTTCCCTGCGTCTCTTTACCATCTTCCCTTACTCTCATGCTCTCCCTTCCTCTCCCTCCCTCCCTCTCTGTCACCTTTCCTATCATTCCATTCATCGCTTTGCAGTATCTTACGACGAATTTACTGCGATTTTACCTGTTGAAAATCGTAAATGGGACACACACACACACACACACACACACACACACACACACACACACACACACACACACACACACACACACACACACACACACACACACACACACACCTCTGCAGAAACTCGAAATAGCAACAACAAGGTGACGAGGTGAAGTGCAGGTGGTCAGGGGGGAAGGGAGGTGAAAGGGGAGATGTTGAAGGGGTGCTGGAAGAGATGAGGAGAGTGAGGGGTCTGTTGGAGGTGAGGTGGGGTGCAGGGGGTGATGGGGGGGGGGGGGGCGCACTGACCACAAAAACTAGACGCAGAAGGCCAACTGGGTGCGGGAGGAGACATCAGACCCACGCTGCCTGAACTGTCCCTCCCCCCCCCCCCTCCCTCACCCCTTTATATGCCTCTGTCCCTCCTCCTCGTGTCTGGCTTTTCGCACCTGCTTCTCCTCTTCGTCCTTTGCTCACACACACGCATACCTTGATCGCCTCCTCTCCTCGCCTCTCTCCTCTCTCTCTCTTTTTCTTGTTCTTTCTCTCTTGTTCTGTTCTCTCATAATTATATCTGTCTTCTTCTTTTGGTTTTCATTTTTTTACTTCTTTTTGCCTCTTATCTTCTACTCTACTCTTCTTACCCTTTCTTTTCCTTCTCCCCTTTTCTCTTCTCTTTATTTCTCTTCTATCCTCTCCTTTATTCTTTTTTTCTCTTTTCTATTGATTCACCTTCGTTTCTTTGTTTTCTTGTTATTCCTTCTTTTCCTTCTCTCTCTCTCTCTCTCTCTCTCTCTCTCTCTCTCTCTCTCTCTCTCTCTCTCTCTCTCTCTCTCTCTCTCTCTCTCTCTCTCTCTCTCTCTCTCTCTCTCTCTCTCTCTCTCTCTCTCTCTCTCTCTCTCTCTATCTATCTATCTATCTATCTATCTGTCTATCTATCTATCTATCTATCTATCTCTCCACCTCAAACATTTAATTTTTCTCCTTTGTCTTCTTCCCAGTGACCTCTTATTCCTTCCTCATTCTTCCCTCTTCCTCTTCCTCCTTTCTTATTGTTTCGTCTCGTTTCCTTTAATTCTTCATCTTATCTTTTGTATCGTTTTATATTTTTTTTTATTTTTTTCCTCGTCGATTGTCTGTATGTATCAGATAGACAAACAGACAGACAGACATACAGATAGAAACACACACACACACACACACACACACACACACACACACACACACACACACACACACACACACACAGTCTGAATTGATATTCACCTTTCGTCTTTCATTCTCAATATACCTGCTCTATCTCGCTCCCTCCCTCCCTCCTTCTCTCCCTCCCTCTCTCCCTCCTTCTCTCCCTCTCCTCCCACGTGATGCCTCTTATGGACAGGTTCCCGTCAACGCCTTGGAGAAGCTAGTTTGACCAGTCTTGTCTCCCTCCTTCCTATTGGTCCATCCAGGTGGTGACGTCACTGCATTAGACAAGGGGCCGGTGCTGATTGGTTCCTGGTATCGTGACGTCATCAAACTGGACTGTGGAGGTCGTGGGTTCCCGTGATTTGATTGGTCGGGAGGTGTGTGATATCATGGTGTACGTCAGTATGGTGCTGTTCGTTTGCTACCTTCCATTTCTACCCATTACCTGAGCAATTCCTTTTCCTCATCTTCATCACCTTTACCTGTGCTACCATTTACTATCTTACCTGTCCAATTAGCTTCCCTTACCTGTATCGTCTTCACCTGCGCCATCATCCACTTCTCTCAGTACCTCCTTACTTACCTGAACATTTACCTTTCCTTACCTTCCTCTCCTTCACCTGTGCCACCCTGACCGTCACCCATCACCTCCTCGTTCCCTGTGCATTTACCTTTCTTCACCATCTTCATCTTTACCTGTGTCATCATCCACCTGCCCCAGTATACCGCCGCCTTTCTTGAACACCTGTCTTTTTTCACCTCTATCTTCCATACCTGTTTCAAGCACTGTCACCCATCATCATCTCTGCACACACCTGATTATCCCCCTATCTACACCTTCATCATCTTCGTCTGTCCTACCACTATCATCGTCACCTCATCACCTTCATCACCTCCATAACCATCCGTCACCTCCTCATCTGAACACCTGTCTATCTACACCATCATCGCCACCACCACCCATTATCTCCCTCTCACCTTACCATCTCCTTTTCTTCGCCTCCATCACTTCCACCTGTGCGTCCAACCTTACCCTTGTTCGAGCACCTCCACCCGTTCGTTCATATGCAGTGTATTCCCGTTTAGGTAATTTCGTTCACTATAGCTTGTAGATATCAAAGACCTGTTGTTTTTTCTTTACGAGCAGGTCACGTGTTGGGTATTTTCATCAACATCCTGGCTTACATCATTCTCAGTTTTCTTTTCCGGGTTTGGCTATTTGTATGCATGTGACTAGCAAGGATTTTATTGTTTTTTCTTCTTTTTATATATTTTTTGTCATAGTTACTGTCAGGGCAAAGTTCTGGAAACGAGAGGACTATAAACCTAACCTAACACAGCCAATCCCGACGTTATCTGACCTGACTTGACCCACCCTATCCTCATTTAACATACCGTAGCATAACCAATCCCAGGCCTAACCTAACCTAACCTAACAACTCCTATATAACACGGAACTCTACCATGTGTGTCCCTTAGTGTATGGGTTTATAAATGGAACGCACTAACCTAACCTAACCTAACAACTCCTATATAACACTGAACTCTACCATGTGTGTCCCTTAGTGTATGGGTTTATAAATGGAACGCACTAACCTAACCTAACATAGTATATCATAAACTAACCTTAACTCTGTCTTACCTAACAACCTCGTTCATTATGTTGTAGTCAGCCTTGTTTCCTTCATTGTAACAGTTTATATATAGCGAATCAGCTTTTACTTAAGGTTCAAAGACGGAGAAAACACGTTACAATTACCTTGACGAAAATAATAATGAGCAAAAAATATCTATACCCTTAGCTTTAATTGCTGCATCTCTTGTTCTTGTTTACCTTCCATCGGTGTGATAATTTAAATAACTGTGTGTGTGTGTGTGTGTGTGTGTGTGTGTGTGTGTGTGTGTGTGTGTGTGTGTGTGTGTGTGTGTGTGTTTTGCCTTTTACCTTTTAGAGAATCAATAGATGAAGTAACCACACATAAGAATAGCGTGTGTGTATGTGTGTGTGTGTGTGTGTGTGTGTGTGTGTGTGGCGGAGCGTCATTAGGAGTCCCCCCACAGGTATCCACACTCGTTATTCCTATTCTTCCTGGCGCATACCGAGGAGGAGGAGGAGGAGGAGGAGGAGGAGGAGGGAGAGGGGGGGTGATGGTAGTGGTGGTGGATAACCCTTACAACACTATGACTCAACCACCACCACCACCACCACCACCACCACCACCTGCCGTCCTTAGTAATCACCAGACAACTTATGCAAACGCTACCCATCATCTTCATCACCATCAGTAGTAGTAGTAGTAGTGGTAGTAGTTGTAGTGGTGGTGGTGGTGGTGGTATTGTTATTGTTCTTCGTGGTGGTAAGAGTAAACATCGTAAATAGAATATGATGGGACAATGTAATAATAAGGGAAGGAGAGGAAATGATAATGATAAGGAAGGAGACACTAAGAAAACTAAGGGAGAAAGGAAGGAAGAAAAGAGGAAATAAAGAAAGGAAAGAAGGGAGGAGAGAAGGAAGGAAGGAAAACAAGTAAGAAAAGAAAGAAAGAAAGAAAGAGAAAGGAAAATAAGATAAGGGAATGCAAAAAAGAAGAAGTTGAGAGGAAGAAATATAGGAATAACAGGGATAATACTACTACTAATAATAATAAAAAGAAGAAGTAGAAGCAGATAAGGAAAAGAAGAAGAAGCAAAATTGTGCACAGTTTGAGGTCACGGAGAGAGTGAAAGAGAGAGAGAGGGAGAGAGAGAGAGGAAAATGCAGTGAAGTGAAGGAACCGAGGGAGAGGGAGGAGGACGGGAGGGAGAGAGAAAAGGGGGGGGAAGGAGGGAGGGATGCATGTAGGACTTAAAGCTGCCGTGGTGGTCCTGAAATCCTCCCGAAGGACCCGGTCACCACAACCACCACAACCACCATCATCACCACTACAAGCACTACCACCACCATCACCACCACTATTACTACGCTCCCAATCTCTGTGGGTATGTGTGTGCGTTTGTGTGTGTGTAGAGGTGGTGTATAGAAATGTGTAGAGAAAAAAAGGAGGTAGAAAGAAGAGGAAGAAGAGAGAAAGGAAATGTTTGAAGGGAAGGAAAGTGAGGAAGAGGGAAAAAGGAAAGATGTGGTAGAGAAAAAGTAAGGAAAAGTGTGAAGGGAAGAAGAGGGGAAGGAAAAGGGACAAAGAAAATTATTGAAGGGAAAGAAAATAAGTGAAGGAAAGGGAGAGAAAGGAACAGGTGAATGACAGAAAAAGCGAGAGGGGAGAAAGGAAGTGTGTGCGAAGCGAAGGAAGGAAGAGCGAGAAAAGAGAATAAAGGAACTATATAAAGGGAAGGAGAAGAGAGAAACGAACTAGGAAAAGCGGAGAAAAAGTGAGAAGGAAGGAGGAAAGAAACACGAGAAGGGGAGGAAAAGTGAGGAGGTGGAAGAAAGGAGTGGAGGAGAATAACGTGAAGGAGAGTGGAAGGATAGAGGTGGATCAGTGGAAGGGGAAGGAAGGAAAGGAGGGGACTAGGAAAACGTGATGAAGGAGAGAGAGAGAGAGAGAGAGAGAGAGAGAGAGAGAGAGAGAGAGAGAGAGAGAGAGAATATATATATCGTTGCATAATCCGTAATTCTTTCCTTTCCAACACACCAGACAACGATGCAGTCTACCCTCCCTTCCTTCCCTCCCTCCCATTCCTTCCTTTTCTCTCCTTCCCATTCCTTCCTTTTCTCTCCCTCCAATTCCTTCCTTTTCTCTCCCTCCCATTCCTTCCTTTTTTCTCCCTCCCCCCCCCCCCTCCTCCTCCCACTTTCCTCACCTGCAGTTCCTTTCCGTAATTATCATCCTTTTACTTCCCTTCGTTTGGTTCATTTTGATTTTTTTTCTTATTTATCTTTTTTTTGTATAGTTTCTTATCCTTTCCTTATTTTCCTTTCCATTTATTATTTTACTTTTTCTTTATTTTTATTTCCTCCTATTCATTCATCTTTTCTTTCCTTTCTATTCGTTTCTACTTTTTCCTGTCTTATTTTTTTTCATTTTTTCCTTTCCCTTCCTTTCCCATTCCAACCCTTTGTCCTCCATTGCTTCCTTTTCCTTTACTTTCCCTTTCTTTCCATTCCTTTCTCTTCCCCTCCTTTCTCTTCCCTTCCTTTCTCTTCCCTTCCTTTCCTTTTTACCTTCTCTTTTTTCTCTACCTTTTTTCAACCTTGTTCTAAAATTACTCCACTCAATTGCATTCTTTCTTTCTTTTTTCAATATTCATCAGGTATTTTCTTTGTTCTCGGCTTGTGTGTGTGTGTGTGTGTGTGTGTGTGTGTGTGTGTGTGTGTGTATTATAAGTGCTGTTCCTGCAAATATTAATTCATTCATTGCTACTACAACTACAACTTTTACTACTACTACTACTACTACTACTACTACTACTACTACTACTACTACTGCTACTACTACTACTACTACTACTACAAACATTATAGCGAGAGAAGAGAAGGAAGGGAGAGTATTTGGGGTGGGTGAGGAATGAGGGGAAGAGAGGGGGAGGGGCAGGGCAGGGGCAGAGAGAGAGAGAGAGAGAGAGAGAGAGAGAGAGAGACAGGGGGGGAGGGGGTAGTGATCAATAGTGTACTCGGTGTGGGCAGAAGAGGGTACCACGCCCCCCTTCCCCCTCCCCTTTCCCCCTCCCCCTCCTCACTTCCCCTCCCTTCTCTTTCTCTCTTTCTCTTCCCCTCCTCCGCTCTGTTACTCTCTTTACTCTTTTCTTTTTCTCTTTTCTCTCTTTACCTCTTCCTTATTTTCGCTTATTTCCTTTATTTCTCCTTACCTCTTTTCTCTTCTCCTCCTCCTCCCTGTTATTCTCCTTTTTGTTTCCTACTTTTTCTCTTTTCACTCTTTACTTTTTCCTCCTTTTCGTTTTCTTTCTCATTCATTCTTTTTTTATCTTCCTTCTCATTCGTTTTATTAATTCTCTTTTTTATCTTTATCCTTCCTCTCCTGTTTCCTTTCTCCTTTCTCCTCCTTCCTTCTTTTGTCTATCTTCTTCCTTTGTATTTATGTTCATTCCTTTCCCTCCTCTCCACCACCTTCTCTTCCTCTTTCTATACCTCCTTCTCCTCCTCTTTCTCTACCTCCTTCTCCTCCTCTTTCTCTACCTCCTCTTCCTTTTCCTCTTTCTCCTTATATTTAATTGGTTACTTCCACTTCATTATATCCTTCCCCTCCTTTTATCAGTTCTCTCTTTCCCTTTCTTTCTTCCTCCCTTCCCTCCTCCCTCTTCTCTCCTTCTCCCCAATTCCCTAAGAGTGTTTTTTTCTTTTCTTTAGACGCTAACTCTGTGTTCTCTTTGTTTTTCTCTCTCTCTCTCTCTCTCTCTCTCTCTCTCTCTCTCTCTCTCTCTCTCTCTCTCTCTCTCTCTCTCTCTCTCTCTCTCTCTCTCTCTCTCTCTCTCTCTCTCTCTCTCTCTCTCTCTCTCTCTCTCTCTCTCTCTCTCTCTCTCTCACGCACGCACATATGTCAAAGATTTACATACCAGTTTATTCGCCATTTCTCCTCCTCCTTCTCCTCCTCTTCCTCTTCCTCTTCCTCCTCCTCTTCCTCTTCCATTCACTACCTCTCCATCAGAGTCTCAGTTCCAAGCGCCGCAATATACCACATGACCTGCTCCTCCTCCTCCTCTTTCCTCTTCCTCCTCCTTCTCCTCGTCTTGTCTTCCCTCCTCCTCCTCTTCTTCTTCTTCTCCCCTTCTCCTTTTCTCTTTTCTCCCTTACTTTTAATGTTCTTTTCACTTCTAATTTCTTTTCATCTCTACCTCATTTCCTCACCTGTCCCTCCTTCCCTTTCTTCTCTCTCCTTTTCTTCTCCATTCCTTTACCCCACTTTCCTTTTCTCCTCTCTCTTATATTCTTTCATCCCATTTTCCCTCTCTCTGTGCTTTCTCCTCTACCTTTCATCTCATCCTCTCTACTTTGCCTCTTCTCCCCTCTCTTCTCCCTCCTCTCCTCTCCTTTGCTCCTTCTCCCTTCTCTTCTCCCTCCTCTCCTCTCCTTTGCCTCTTCTCCTCTCTATTCTCCCTCCTCTCCTCTCCTCTCCTTCCTCCGCGTTGATGGGTCTTTCCGTGGGTTTATTGTCCACCTCTAAGACACCTGTTCCACGTCTCCCTCCCACCCTTCCACCCCATCCACCCACTAACACACTACCTCACCCCCCTCCACCCTTCCTACCCCCTCCCTAACCCCTCCTTGCAATATTCCTAAACATTCCCCGCCACCTCTGTCTCTGTCTGTCTTTCTGTCTGTGTGTGTCTGTGTCTAAAAAAAGGAGTTGGATTGTTTTTTGTGAGCTTGTCTTTTATGTGTGTTTGTGTGTGTGTGTCAGAGAGAGAGAGAGAGAGAGAGAGAGAGAGAGAGAGAGAGAGAGAGAGAGAGAGAGAGAGAGAGAGAGATACTCAACCTTTCCACAAGCCTTTTTTTTACTCTCTCTCTCCTCTCTCTCTCTCTCTCTCTCTCTCTCTCTCTCTCTCTCTCTCTCTCTCTCTCTCTCTCTCATCCCACACACACACACTCCCTTTTCATTTAACGCCCACTTATATTCCCACTCCTTATTTTTCCAATTTCCACACACCAACCCACTCACTCGCTATCTGTTATGACCTGTCTCCTCTTACCTTGAAAATATATTGTGTTCGTAATGAAGAGGAGGAGGTGGAGGAGGGAGGGAGGAAGGAAGGAAGGAAGGACAGAAAGAAAGGAAAGAAAGAAATAGAGATGAAGGAAGGAAGGAAGGAAGGAAGGAATATAAAGTGGGCAGATTGACTGATTGGTGGATTTAGGCAGAATGAGGAAGAGGAGAAGTCGGAGGAATTTAAAGAAGAAGGAGGAGAATGCAGTAGAGGATAGCAGTGTCAGAGATAAATAGATAGATAGATAGATAAATAGATAGATAGATTCAGAGAGAGAGAGAGAGAGAGAGAGAGAGAGAGAGAGAGAGAGAGAGAGAGAGAGAGAGACCTAATAGTAGCCAGCCCTCGTTTTCCCTCCATCTCTAACTCCCCAAGGCAGTTCTGATTACTCCCTTCTCCTCCCATTCATTCTCCTTCTCCTCCTCCTCCTCCTCCTCCTCCTCCTCTCTCCTGTTCCTACCGCTTCTCTTACAACTCTTACTTTCCTTTACCTCCCTTCCTACCAATATCTTCTTTCTTTTCTTCTACTCTTTTTCCTTCATTTATTCCATTCTTGTTTCTCCTTTCATTTTTACGTCTCTCCAACTCCCTTATTTCCTTTGTGTTTTCCCGCGTCTTTCCTTTTTTTTGTACTTGTCTTTCTCCTCTTTCGTTTCCTCTCATTCATCCACTTGACTTCTTCCTTTCCTTATTCTTCCTTTTCTTTTACCATCCTCTTCTTACCTCCTTTTTCTTCCTTTCTTCCATTCATTCGCTTCTCTTGACTATATCTCCAAACGTTAGCTCCCTCCTCCCTTGTTTCTTTCCTCCTTTCCTTTCTTCTTGCCTGTGTTTCTTTCTCCCTTTCCTCCTCCTCCTCCCTCTCTCCTCCTCCTCCTCCCTTCCCTCTCTCCCTCCCGTGAAAGAACTGTAGCTAATTTTAGGATAATTATTGCTGGTTTGACCTTCAGCCGTGACCTTATCGTGTGTGTGTGTGTCTGTGTGTGTGTGTGTGTGTGTGTGTGTGTGTGTGTGTGTGCGAGTGTGTGTGTGTGTGTGTGTGTCCCTTTCGTTTTCTTTGAATTCTCTACGTTTTCGTTTTTTTTTATTATTCCTCATTCATAGTTTTTCTTTGTCTTTTTCTCTTTTTCTGTATCATTTTTTTCCTCCTTTCCATTTTATTTCCACCATTTATTCTCATTTATTATATTTTTCTCTTCCATTTTATTTATTTCCACTATCTTTATGAGTCTATTTTTTCTCTGTTTGTGTGTATGTCTGTCTGTCTGTCTGTCTGTCTGTCTGTCTGTATGTATGTATGTATGTATGTATATCTATGT
>NC_066547.1:8454768-8484768 GCF_024679095.1 Eriocheir sinensis
TTTTTGTTCCTCTTAAGTTGCAGTAGTCGCTTTTGTAACTAACCTTCTCAGTGTTTTTATTTAATTTTTCTCCTTTTTTTTTTTACCATCAACACCAACACCACCATCACTACCACCAACAGCAACAACGGCGCTGTCATTACCACTTACCCGCTAACGCTGATTCCCTCTTACCTGTTCAATAATACCTGCCGCTCACCTTACCACAAAGCACCACTTGGAACCTTATTAGCCCCTTACCTGTGATACCGACGCCGATTCTCTTACCTGTTCAATAATACCTGGCGTTCAGCTGACCACTCGCACCCACCCAATACTACCTGGCGCTCACCTTACCACTAACACCCACCCACCGCCGCTACCACTAACCACTCAACGCTTCCAGGAACTCTCACTTTTTTCTCTCTTCCGTGTGTGTGTGTGTGTGTGTGTGTGTGTGTGTGTGTGTGTGTGTGTGTGTGCATGTACATGTTCGATATTTACTGCTTGATTCCTATAACTACGAAGCTTCAATTTATGTTTTTATTTGCTGGTTTTGCTTTTTTTTAATGAGTTTCTGAATAAATAAAAAGAAAAAAAACATTAAAACGCAAACGCAAGTTCGGAGAAAGCGCAATAGCAATAGATGAATGCGTGAAGAGATGGTTTCGATAACAGTTCAATAGATGACAGTTTTCCGGGTGATGTATAATAGAGATGAACAAAGAGATAGAGGAATGAATGGAAGAGCGAATAAATGAATAACGAGACTTCTAAAGGAACAACGAGCTTATTACTTTCCCGGGACACCACACATATATAACTGGAGTGCACTGTGCTGGAATAATCTACATCCTTTCTCTCTCTCTCTCTCTCTCTCTCTCTCTCTCTCTCTCTATCTAAATATATTCATCAAACTTCCATTCTTTTCTGTTTGTTTTATGGAGGAGAGATGCCGTGTATAGAGAGGTAAAAACGCGTCTATTCTAAGCATAAGAGTATATAATATTCTACACACCTGTGACCTGAATAATTACCTGCATGCGCTTCCTGTACGTGTATGGAACTATATAAAAAAAAAACTCCACCTTTCACTTTCTTTTTAACTCCCTCGCACCTGATACTTCACCCCTTCACGTCCTTACCTTTTTTCATGCTAATACGCGGTGGTCTGAATATTCTTACCTTTTGATTCGGACAGGTGGGTACGTGATGAGGTGCAAAGACACGTTATCAGCACCTGGCTAGTAATGGTTTAGGTGGCTGTCAAGCGTTGAATGTGGCATGCGTGATGGGGAAGGGTGTAAATGGTGACGAAGGAGGGTGGAGGGAAGGGGTGAAGGACGGTGGGAGGAGAATCTCAGGAAATGGGTGGATGAATAAGGTGATGGGTAATGAAAGGGTAAGTGAACGGAAAGTTAGGTTTAGTTCGTCAGGGTTTATCAAGTTTTAAAGGAAAGGGAAGATGAAAGGCAGATAAAGAAAAAAGCAAGTTGTATATGATCTAATGGGAGAGAAAAAAGTGTAAATGAAAGTAGTAAAAGAGGTTGTTAGTAAGTGGAAAAGGAAAGGGAAAGGAGGTAAGGCGGAGTTGAAAGAAGTTTGTAGGATAAATGAACGTATTGGATGGATGAATAAGGTGAGAGGAAAGGGTCAGTAAAGTGAAGATTTAGTTTATCTAGAATTATGGAAAAGGAAGCGATAAAGGGAGATAAGGAAGAAAGCAAAATTGTAAATGAGCTAATGGGAAAGGAGAGAGAGAGAGAGAGAGAGAGAGAGAGAGAGAGAGAGAGAGAGAGAGAGAGAGAGAGAGAGAGAGAGAGAGAGAGAGAGAGAGAGAGAGAGAGAGAGAGAGAGAGAGAGAGAGAGAGAGAGAGAGATTGAAGAAAGTCAGGAGGAAGAGGAAAAAGGAAAACAAGAAGCAGGAACGAAAAGAAGGGAATAGAAGTGGAGAAAGGGAAGAGTTAATCGACCAGAAGTGAGGGAAAGAGAAGGGGCGAAGTGGAGGAGGAGGAGGAGGAGGATTGGCTGCTAAATGCGCGAGTGGGGACGTTATGGTTAAGTGAAGGTCGGGGTGAAGGAAAGAGGCAAGGAGGTGAAGGCCAGGGTGATCATTGGACTTTGCAATGGGGCGAGGGTGAAGGGATAAAGAGGGTTGGAAGAAGGTGAAAGGGAAAGGAAGAGGAGGGGTAAAAGGAAGGACGGAAGGGTGGATAAAGAGCAGGAAAGAGAGAAGTAAACAGAATTTGGAAAGTGAAAAGAGAATCAGAAAAAAAAGATGAAGGGAAAGGGGAAGAAAAGGGAAGGTGATAAAAAGAGAAAAACTCGAAGAAATGGAAAATGATTATAGGTGGAAAAGAGGGTATCAGATTTAATTAAGTAAGTGGAATGTGAGAAATTTGAAAAAAAGGAAAAGAGAAATAGAAAGAAGAAGATAAGGGAAAAGGCGAAAAGAAGGAGGGTGAGAGAAAGAGGAATAGTGAAAATAGGGGTAAATAAAGAGTGGGAAAAAGTTATCACATGTAAATAACTGAAGTGAGTAACATTTGAATAGAGGAAAAGAGAATCAGAAATATAAATGAAGAGAAATGGAAAGAAGGTGGACAATAAGGGGAAGAGAATGGGGATAAAAAGACTAGATAGAAAATGGGTGGACAATAAGGGGAAGAGAATGGGCAGAAAAAGACTTGATAGAAAATGGATATAACGTGCAAATAAGGGGAGTGGGTAACATTTAAAAGAGGAAAGATAGTTATAAATAGACCAACGGTAAGGGGAGGAGGCTGTGCAAAGAGGGGAAGTGAAGGGGAAAGGGTTGTTCTGAAGCGGGGAAGTGAAGCGGAGGAGGAGGGGGAAGAGGAGGGAAGCAAGAGAGAACGGTTCGTGATAAAGAGGATATGTTGAAAGAGGAGAAGAGGAGGAGGAGTCAGCGGATGGAAGAGGAGGAAGAAGAGGAAGACAAGGAGGGACAGACGCAAATAGAAAAAAGATAAAAGAGGAAAGGAAAGAAGAAATAAAGGAAAGAAGGAAGGATGCCAGTTATGTTGAAGGGAGGGAATGGCCTAATAAATTGCCCATCGAGGGAGGAAAAGATCGGGAAGGGAAGCGAAAATAGATAACGGATGGAGGAAAAAGGTAAATGGTGAGGGAAGGGAGATCAAGGTGACGGGAAGAATTATTGAGTAAAGGGAAAAATAAACGAAAGTGCTGCCTGTGTTAGGAGGGGGCTTGGAGGAAGAGGAGGAGGAGGAGGAGGAGGAGGAGGAGGAGGAGGAGGAGGAGGAGGAGGAGAAGGAGAAGGAGAAGCTGAATGATTTATTACGCTGAAAGGTGAATGAATTCGAAAATAGCAAACACACACACACACACACACACACACACACACACACACACACACACACACACACACACACACACACACACACACACACACACACACACACACACACAACCATTGAATAAGGAGAACACGATGAACAAGATCGATGAAGATGTAATAATGATAATAAAAGACTGACAACAACAACAACAACGACTAGAGAGAGAGAAATAGAACACCAGAGAGAGAGAGAGAGAGAGAGAGAGAGAGAAGAGAGAGAGAGAGAGAGAGAGAGAGAGAGAGAGAGAGAGAGAGAGAGAGAGAGAGAGAGAGAGAGAGAGAGAGAGAGAGAGAGAGAGAGAGAGAGAGAGAGAGAGAGAGAGAGAGAGAGAGAGAGAGAGAGAGAGAGAGAGAGAGAGAGGGGGGGAAGCAGAAACAACGCAACTAACACCACCACCACCACTACCACCACCAGAGAGAGAGAGAGAGAGAGAGAGAGAGAGAGAGAGAGAGAGAGAGAGAGAGAGAGAGAGAGAGAGAGAGAGACCGCCCCTCCGTGCATTCAACTTTAAGGTCCCAGCTCGCCCTCCCATTGGTCGAGCCGCCGCGTGTGGGTGTACAGCGTCGAGCCCTCAATGGATGCCTCGCTTCATTCACTAAACCTGCGCCGTGTGTGTGTGTGTGTGTGTGTGTGTGTGTGTGTGTGAGAGAGAGAGAGAGAGAGAGAGAGAGAGAGAGAGAGAGAGAGAGAGAGAGAGAGAGAGAGAGAGAGAGAGAGAGAGAGAGAGAGAGAGAGAGAGAAGGAAGGCAAGTGTGTGTGCGCATGTGTGTGTATACGTGTGTGGGTGGATGTGTCAGAGAGAGAGAGAGAGAGAGAGAGAGAGAGCAGAGGGTAGATAGATAACAATGAATGGAAAGGGAGGGAGAAGGACAGGCGGCAATAAAAGGAAGACAAGAATGGCAGTGATGAAAATGGAAGAGGAAGAATTTCAACAACAAAAGGGATTGAAAAAGAAGACGTGGGAGGAGGAGGAGGAGGAGGAGGAGGAAGAAAGGGAGAAGAAGAGGAGGAAGAAAACATGAATGAAAATAAACGAAAACATGAAAAATAAAGTATAAAATGGAACAGGAAAAGAAAAAAGGGGAAAACAGGACGAAAGGCATTTAATTCTTTTGTGATCTGAATGGATAAAAAGTGAATGAAGAGAAAACAATATATAGAAAACGAACGAAATGTAGTAATCTATTCCCATGTTCGTGTGTGTGTGTGTGTGTGTGTGTGTGTTTTACCTAGAGATTAATTTGCCGCGCGGGTGTGGAAGAGGAGGAGGAAGAAGAGGAAGAGAAAGAGGAGGATGTGATGATATGATATGGATGTAGGTCGCGGGGAAGAGGGAGAGAGAGAGGATGAATGAGAGAGAGAGAGAGAGAGAGAGAGAGAGAGAGAGAGAGAGAGAGAGAGAGAGAGAGAGAGAGAGAGAGAGAGAGAGAGAGAGAGAGAGAGAGAGAGAGAGAGTTGCCGCTTCGTGGGATGTTGGATTGTGAATGAAAACTGTGATTAAATAAAAATGTACATGTCGAGATCTTGCCGCCCACACACACACACACACACACGTACGACGCAGCAGCTCCTGGCCTCCTTTAATGTGTGTGTGTGTGTGTGTGTGTGTGTGTGTGTGTGTTAACCAAATAAAAAAAACATAATTGAAACTGGAAACGAGATGTCCGTAGAGTTTCAGAATTCTCCTCCTCCTCCTCCTCCTCCTCCTCTGCCTCCTGCAACTATACAGAAGACTTGTGACCTTGGCAATCCCTCTTTAGGTCAGGTCGACTTGAGAGAGAGAGAGAGAGAGAGAGAGAGAGAGAGAGAGAGAGAGAGAGAGAGAGAGAGAGAGAGAGAGAGAGAGAGAGAGAGAGAGAGAGAGAGAGAGAGAGAGGAATCGGGAATGAATGCTCGATTTGTATCTTCTTGTCCTTGGAGTGACTTTGACCCTTCAGAGAGAGAGAGAGAGAGAGAGAGAGAGAGAGAGAGAGAGAGAGAGAGAGAGAGAGAGAGAGAGAGAGAGAGAGAATATTGGTTATCGACCGGCTCACTTTCACCTGACTTTAGAAGATGAGGATTGCTGACTCAGGTGTGTGTGTGTGTGTGTGTGTGTGTGTGTGTGTGTGTGTGTGTGTGTGTGTGTGTGTGTGTGTGTGTGTGTGTGTGTTCTTGCGTTTGTCACTGGAGATGGTACGTGGATGACAGATGATGGAGAGGAACTTGGTGATGATGGCAGTGATAATGGTGATGATTTTGATGGTGGTGATGGTGATGATGGTGATGGATGTGTGCGTGTTTGTATGTGATTCAGGACCATTGAGACCGAAAGTAATGATGGGATGGAGGAAGTGAAGTAAAAAAGGAAGGAAGGATGGAGGGAAATTGAAAGTGAAGGTAGATATTGTATGAACGATGATAGGGGAAGATGAGTGTGATAAGGATGGAAAAAAAAGGGACGCGAGAGAGTGATAGAAGGCAGATTAGAATGGGCAAGAAGAGAAATTCGTATGCGTTAGAAAGAAGAATAGGTTGGGTAAGGAAGATGATTAATGTGGGTAGGAAAAAAGGTTGGTATGGTGAGGAATGGAGATCAACATGGGTAGGAAAGATTGGATGGGTATGAAAGATTAGAATTGGTAAGAAAGAAAATTAGGAAGAGTGAGAAATTAAGATTGGCGTGAGCAGGAAAGAAGATTTGTATGGGTGGGTAAAGATGATTATTGTGGGTAGGAAAAAGGTTGGTATGGGGAAGAAAGATTAGAATTGGTAAGAAAGAAGATTAGGAAGAGTAAGAAAAAGATTGGTATGAATAAGATAGAAGATTGCTATGGATATTATGCGGAAGGATGAAGACGGTAACAGAAGTTAGAGAAAGTGAAAGAAAGAGAGGTAGAGAAAATGTATAAAAAAAATATGATTGCTAACGTTTGCATGCGAATGATTTGAGACATGTATAAACTAACAAATTAATGAAGAATAAACTAAAAAGTGAAAAATGAAGGTGTATGGAAGCATATGAAAAAAACAAACAAAGACACGTTGTTTGATAGAGGTATTAGTAGGGAAATGTAGAGGGTTGAAAGGGGTAAAGAGGAGGAGAGTGAGGAGGAAGAGTGGAGTGAGGAGGAGGAGGAAGAGGGGGGAGTGTCGGATGAAGAAAAAGTTGGGAAGAGGAAACAAGGTGAATGGATCCATGTTTTTTTTTTTTTTTTTTTTTTTGTGATTAGAGGAAGTGCGGTGGATTGTTTTGATGATTGTAATGATAATGATAGTATTTATAGTAGTAGTAGCGGTAGCTGTAGTGACAAGTATTATACACCCACCACCAACACCTTCATCACCACCTTCACCTTCATCACCACCTTCATCACCACCACCATCACCACCAACAACACCAACAACATCAAAAACAACATCAAGGATTCTCAACTCCCCTCCCTCATTTACACACCCTACATATCTTACATCATCATCATCCTTCCCCTTCCTCTTCCATCCCCTTCCCTTCCTCTAATGTTTTTCCTTCCCTAATCATTCTTCCCTCTTATCATCTCTTTCCCACTATTCCCTCTGTTTCCTTCCTTCATTTTCCCTTCACTTCTACTCTTGCATCTTCTTTCCTTCCCCTTCCTCTTTTTATTTTATTTTTTATCTTTTCTCCTGTTTCCTTTTACGTATTCAGTAATAGGCCTACTAAGAATTTAGGTTCCTGAGTCTGTTATATACTCGAGTCTTTCATGTCTGTCGCTCATCTGTTATAGGAAGTCTCCACCTCCTCGTCCTCCTCCTCCTCCTCTTCCTCGTCCTCTTCCTCCTGTTTATTGTTTTCCCCATGGTTAGTTTCTCTGTTGTTATATTGTTTTGTTTTGTTCTAGCTTTTTTTCCGTGGTAGTTTTTGTTTTTTTGTTTTGCTGTACACACACACAAAAAAAAAATCCTGTTTGGGTTAACTCTAGGTAAGACTTTTTTTTGTGTGGGGGAAAATGTTCAGTGTGTGTGTGTGTGTGTGTGTGTGTGTGTGTGTGTTAGAGAGAGAGAGAGAGAGAGAGAGAGAGAGAGAGAGAGAGAGAGAGAGAGAGAGAGATGGGGAGAGGGTGATAAGGTTACCTGGTCACCTGGCTGGACCCACCCGTTACCACCCAACCCACCCACCACCCAACCCCCTCCCCTCCCTTCCCTAACCTCCGCCCACACACACGTCTCTCCAACGCCCACGCCTGTCACTCCACCCCACCCACCACTGCCACGCCACCACCACCACACCCACCACTGCCCCGCCACCTCCACCACCACCACCACACCCACCATCGTCCCTAACACAACCAACATGATGCTTCTGGAAACGTATTTTAATGGAGGTTAAAATAGTATGCGAAAAAAGTTATTGTTGGAGTGTTGATTATTGTACTTTGAAATACAACAACAACAACAACAACAACAATAGCAACGTCAACTATTACCCGGCTACTATTACTACTACTACTACTGCTACTACTACTATCCACTACTATTTCTACCACTACTTCATGTTAATTGCTTTCCCATATTCTCTCTCTCTCTCTCGCTCTAGTTCTCTCTTTGTATTCGTTTACTTTTAGATGTACATATTTTTTTTTTCTCTATGGCAATTTTTCACCCGTTTTATTACTTCCATTCCCTATTGCATATACTTTTTTGTCATTCATTTCTGGCCCCGTTTTTTATCATATTTTTTCTCGTTTATTTATTTATTTTTCCTTCTCCTCCGCGCACTTTGAAGCTTTTGATGTCACGTTTTATATTTTCCGTCTTTCTGCTCTCGTTATTTTTCCTGCTTTTCCGCCTGACCAGTTTCCTCTCCTCTCTCTTTCCTTTCCCCCCTTCTCTCTCTCTCGTCTAACTTGCTAATTAGTCCTCCAATTACCTGGGCGATCAATGAACTCACCTTTAGCTCACCTGGGCGAGAAATTAGAGGGTGAAATTGTATATACCTGATCTTTGTGGACATATTAGAGTTATCTTTATTGTGATATTCTCTCTCTCTCTCTCTCTCTCTCTCTCTCTCTCTCTCTCTCTCAGAGCTCCCCTTTCCCCTTAAAACAACAGGAAACAACAACTCTTCAAAAAGTCAGGTGGTGCCGTGTGTGTGTGTGTGTGTGTGTGTGTGTGTGGTGATGTCGAGTTGATGGTGGTGTCAGTTTAAATTGGTGGTTGCGTTTGTGGTGATAAAGGTGATGATGGTGATGGTGATGGTGTTGTAGTTAATATGTAGGGGGTGTTGTATTGTGTTAATGGTGGAAGAAAGCTGTGGTAATGGTGGTGGTGGTGAATGTAACGGGTTTGGTGATGGTGGTGGTGGTGATGGTGATGGTGGTGGGTGTAAAGTATGAAGTGGTGGTGAAGAAACATAAGGTAGTGTGGGTAGTGTCGTGTTAGTGGTGGGGGAACGTGCTGAAGTTGTGGAGGTGCGTGTTGGAGTGGCTGGTAGTGGTGATGATGGTGGTGGTGGTGGTGGTGGTGATGATGGTGGGGTGGTGGTGGTGGTGGGGTGGGGGGTGGAGGCTTGCGTGCGGGGGCGGGCATGGTGCAGATTAGGTGAGGTTTTGCGTGCAGGAAGGCGAGGGTCACTACCCACGCAGCACGCACCCCTGTCTCTCTCTCTAATTTTATCATTTCCTTCAATTATTTTCCATCATCCATCACCACTTCTATTATTTTCCATTTGCCACCACCACCACAACCACAACCACCACAACTTCTACCACCACTGTCACCACTACCACAACCCTCACCACCACTACTACCACCCATCATGAACACCACCACAACCACCACCAAACTACCACACCCTCACCACCACCAGCACTACCACCACCACCACCACCACCACCACACCTGTCGCCCTCACCTGGTGGCGCCAACCTCCAAAGTTGTCCACCGGAACCACGGCGCCACGACCATTGTTCCGCACACACGCAGACGGACACGCACACGTACACACAGCCACGACGCGCACACACCGATACGCACACGCACACACACTGATACGCACACGCTCCAAGCCCCGACACGCACACGCCCTTGCACGCTTACCTGCACACACACACACACACACACACACACACACACACACGGGCACATCGATCCCTCACTTTTGCCATGCATGAGGAAGGAAGTGGAAGAAAAAAACTTGCCTTATGTGTCAGCCATCCTTTATTCCCTCCCTTCTTCCCTCCCTCCTTTTCCTCCCTCCCTCCTTCCCTCCCTCCTTTTCCTCCCTCCTTCCTTCCCTCCCTCCTTTCACTCCCTCATGCCGCCAGAAGGTACAGTACACACGATAATGACGCCATCACACGCAAGACGAGGAGGAGGAGGAGGAGGAGGAAGGAAGGAAGGAGGTATGAAGCATGTGGTGGATTTTGGTGGAATGAAGGAAAGGAGGTATTCTTGGAAAGATTTGATGGAGGAAAATAGAAAGTGGAGAAGAAAACGGAGAAGGGAAAGGTATGGAGTGAAGGTGATGGAGAAGAGGTGAAGATGCACGAAGGAAGGAGGAGGAGGAGGAGGAGGAGGAGGAATGGAGAGAAAAAAAAATGACCGCAGGTAAAAGCAGGTAAGACATGGTTTGGGAAATTGATGGAGGAGGGAACGAGAGAGAGAGAGAGAGAGAGAGAGAGAGGGAGAGGGAGAGGGAGATAGGATTATTATGGGAAAAGGACACGCATTGGAAGGAGGAGGAGGAGGAGGGGGAGGATAGCTAACAAGGTGAAAAGGATACAAGGAACTGAAATATTTGTCCCTTTTTTTTTTTTTCTTTTTTTCCTTTTTTTCTTTTTTTTACCATTCCCATCCTTTATCTTTTTTTTCTTTCAGCTCCCATTTCTTCCTTATTCTCTCACCTCTTTTCTCCCTTTCCCTCATTTACTTTTCCTTGCCCTTTCTCATCCGCATCATTTATCTCATTTTATCATCTTTCTTCCTCTCTCCCTCCCTTACTTTTCATCTTATACTCTCTCTCTCTCTCTCTCTCTCTCTCTCTCTCTCTCTCTCTTACCTTTTCATCCATTCCCCCTCCTCTCCCTCACTTTCCCTCTCTCCCCAATCTCCCCTCCACTGATAACTCATTAACACAACAACCCCTTCCTCTTTTTTTCCCTTCCCCTCCCGCATTCCCCTCTTTTCCCCTTCCCCATCTGAACACATAATGGCGATAATTTGTTACCTCGTATTTTTTCCCCCTTACGTGATGGTGGAATTTTCGAGCATAAACCTGATTCCATCCCTGACTGTTTGTTCTCTCCTGCATGACTGATAGTGACTGTTGGATTGGCTGTTCTTGAGATTGGATGACTGACCTGGGCGCATATATTCTCAAACGTGACAACTCCTGCAGTTAAAAGGGCTCTAGTAGAAGTTATAGGGATTTTTATGAGTGGTTTCAATTCCCCGGCGGTAGATTTCCAAGGTTTCTGCGCCATGAACGTGGAAAACACTTATGAGGACCTGTTTTATCTTTTCTAGGGCCTTTAACCCGGTAGCAGCGACGGGCCAAATTTTTGTCATGATTTAAACCCTCCAAAATAAATGATACATAAACTGATCACAAATGCTTTGATATATATTATGAAATGGTTTGTGTGAGTGATGATTTTTCCTCATTTTTCTCGCTTAGAAGGACCATTAAGAAACATGATCCCCGCTGCTACCGGGTTAAGAATAGTGGTAACAAGAGCCCGAAGCGTTTGAGAATGCGACTCCTGATGGCTGACTAACGAGGTGGCTTTTGATACTGACTGATAGGATGACTGGTCTTTTGATTGGATGACCGACGGAGTGGTTTATGATAGGTTGTTGACTGGCTGACTGACTCTCTGGATGACTAGCTGGAAAGGGATGAAAGTAAAAAGTCATAGAGAAAAACGTAAAAAAAATGAATGACTACAGAGAATGGAAAGAAAGGGAGGTAAAAAACTAGAACAAAAATTGTAGTAAAAAAGGAAAGAAAGGAAAGAGAGAAAAATGTTATGATGAAAAAGAAAAATATAAAAAGTGAAGGATATAGAAATGGAAAGTAATGAAAGGAAGGAAGGAAAAGAGGAAAATGTCGGAAAGGAAGAATTGTTAGAAAGAGTTAAAAGAGGGGAAAAGGGAAAAACCATGAAAGGAATGCAAGAGAGAGAGAGAGAGAGAGAGAGAGAGAGAGAGAGAGAGAGAGAGAGAGAGAGAACTGAAAACAACACACACACACACACACACACACACACACACACACACACAGACCTTTTGAGCCCCTTCTCATGATTTCCAGAAAAAGCGTCGCTGGTGTTGCCGTTCTCGGATTTCTGTGTTTTTTTTCATTATTTTTCAGGTGCTTTTTTCTGTATCTCTTTGGTGTTTTTTTTTTTATATTCATTGTTTTCTTTTCTTTTGGGTTTCGGGAGGGAGTTTTGGATTCCCTCCTTGGCCTTTTTTTTTTCCGTTTTTTATGTGGTTTGTTTTTGTATTTCGTTTGTTATTTACTTTTACATTTTTTTTTTTTTAAGTTTGTGCTTTTTTGGATCAGATTTCCTCTTCATCTATTTTGATATATTTTCAGATCATGCTTTTTTTCTTAGTTTCTCTTATTTTTTCTTTCTTTTTTAGTTTTCTGACATTGGATTATTTTTTTTCATTTTTCTTGTTTTTCTTTGTTTTTTCATTTATATTTTATCTTGTTTTTTACCTTACTTTTTCTTCCTTTGTAGTCTTTCTTTTTCTTTCATTCTTGTAATTTTCCTTCCTCCGTTATATTTTTCCTTACTTTTTGCTTTTTTTATAGTTTTTTTTTTCCTTTTTTTATCATCCCTGCTGACATTTCCTTTTTTTCTTTCCCTTCTTTTTATCTCTCATTTTTCTTTCTCTTTTCCTTTCATCTCCCTTTCCTTTCTAATTTTCTGCTATATTTTCACTCATTTTTCTTTATATACATTTCTTTCTTATCTTTAATCGTCTTCTTTCATTCCTCTATTTCTTTCCCTTCCTTCCATTTTTCAGCAATATTTTCTCCCTTTCTCCCATTCCCCTTTCTCCAATTCCTTCCTTTCTTGCCCTCCTTTCCTATCTGTCCTTTCTTCGTGTTTGTGTACCATCTTACCTTCTCGCGGCAGGGAGTATCAGTAATTACATCCAGAGAGTTGGTTCTACTTCCTTAATTAAGTTTCTACGACCTTTACTAAGTTTCCACAGATACATCCACCTTGTCTTATATACATTGTTCCTTCCTTCCCCGTGATCTCCTCTTCCATCCCCTCGACCTAGGGTTTGAGAATTTTCGGGAATTATCGGAAACTTTGAGAATTGAGAAAAATTTACGTTTGCCTATAGCTCATATATATATAAAAACCTCCTTGCACTACTTTTCTTCATGTATACCGACGACCATTACTTTCCCCGCATTACTGGTCTCATTATAGCAAGCAGCGCACGCATATGCCTCAAATGAAATAATGATAATAATAATAATAATAATAATAATAATAATAATAAACACTGTGCCTGGCAAGTATATTCACAAGTCTTCATGAACGTTAAGAAGCGCTTGCACACACACACACAAACACACACACGCACGCAGTCACACGAGCGTTAGGTTACACTTGAGTGACGTAATTTCTTCCCCACAAAGAGAGAGAGAGAGAGAGAGAGAGAGAGAGAGAGAGAGAGAGAGAGAGAGAGAGGAAGGGGGTCTTAGCATAAATGATCTTTACTGTGTGTGTGTGTGTGTGTGTGTGTGTGTGTAGGCGTGTAAGTGTTAATGGGAGATGATGATGTAAGTGGTTTTGTTTATTTATGATGATATTCCACTGTCTGTCTGTCTGTGTGTGTGTGTGTGTGTGTGTGTGTGTGTGTGTGTGTGTGTGTGTGTGTGTGTGTGTGTGTGTGTGTGTGTAGGAAGTTGCACATACACTTATTCAAGGACTCGGACATCTTGAACTAACATATAATACCCCCCCCACTCTCTCTCTCTCTCTCTCTCTCTCTCTCTCGTACGTGCCTCTGAGCAAACCCTCCATTCACGATTAGTCACGTGCGCCTCCTCCTCCTCCTCCTCCTCCTCCAGAAGACGTGCACTCAATAAGGGAAGAGCTTTTCGTGCGTGTGTGTGTGTGTGTGTGTGTGTGTGTGTGTGTGTGTAATCAACAGTGTATTGTTTTTCTTATCTTGTTGCCGCGTGTTTTTTTCATGGATTTCCTTTCTATTTTCCTTGTTTCATTGCTGCTGCTACTACTACTACTACTACTACTACTACTACTACTACTACTACCACTATCTACACCACCACCACCTCCACTACCACCACTACCACCACCCAGTCATAAGTCATAATAAATTCAGACCAGTACAAAGCTGTAAATTTTCCTCTTTGTTATTTCCTCGCTTATCGACTACCCAAGGTGAGGAGGGCGAAGGTTAATTAATTGAAGGCTCGACAGGTAGGTAGGTAGACCCCCCCCCTCCCTTAATATTTTCTTCCAAGGTGAACTAATTGGAATGATAACAGGAATTGTGCTTACATAATAATAATAATAATAATAATAATAATAATAATAATAATAATAATAATAATAATAACTCTTAAGTAACATTTATAGTATTATGTAAGAACGGTATTATAGCAGGTGTCCTTCCCGATATAAGAATGATAAATAATAAGTAATAAATAACATAATAATAGCAGTAATTAATGTAAGTGTTACCTGTAATATGGGAGAACAATGTAATGATATGTGTTAATTTCAGGTATATAACTTTATAAAAAAAAAGGTTGTATTAGATATGTATGGTTGTTAATTTGTAAGTACCTGAATTTGATGTTTTCAATGCTACTGTACAGCCTTTAATTTTACTTACTATAAATAAAAACAAATGAAGATATGTCGTTATGTAAGGATCGTAATGGGAAAGTACCGGATATTGACTTTTAAATGAAGCTTCTATTTTTTACAGTCAAGGAAGCAGCTCAATGGCAAAAAGAAAAAGCCTACTAATCACTGCCCCTATAAAAAAAAAAAGAGTATAGAAGAGTGGCCAAAAGAGAGGTCAATTTCGGAAGGAGACAAAGACGGCTAAGACCTCAATGTTACTTCTTATTTTCTGTGGTTAAGTTATCGTCTAGCTTCCCATTACCCCTATATTAAAAAAAAAGGGTATAGAACAGTTGTCAAAAGAGAGGTCAATAACTGAATGAGACAAAGACGGCTAAGACCTCAATGTTACTTCTTATTTTCCGTTGTCAGGTTATCGTGTAGTATCGCATTACCTAACAAGGGGCAACGTTATATATGATGTAACGATCTCTGGGCGTGTTTATTGTGTTTGTAGGCCATAAAAAAATAAACAGGAGGAAACTTTATGGCGCCACACACGAGAGAGAGAGAGAGAGAGAGAGAGAAGATAAGAGGCGTGGCGCGATGTTGTTATCAGTGCCCACGCCGCGCTGATAGTGGTGGTGGTGGTGGTGGTGGTGGTGCTGATAAGATGGTGAGTACTTTGTTGACGTCATGCAGCGATAAGGAGTGCGGATGTCCCTTAGTGTGTGTGTGTGTGTGTGTGTGTGTGTGTGTGTGTGTGTGTTCGTGCTTTGGTCAGTGCATTGAGTCTTTGGTACACTAGATTGACAGAGAGAGAGAGAGAGAGAGAGAGAGAGGGTACATTTAAGTCTGGTCTGTAATTCAACTTATCTATCTTCTCTCTCTCTCTCTCTCTCTCTCTCTCTCTCACTTAAGATTCAGGAGAAGTCGTGAGTGGGTGAGGGGCCGCCCATGTGGGACAAGGACGCCCACTCCTCCTCCTCCTCCTCCTCCTCCTCCTCCTCCTCTCCACTTTAGAGATGCATCCTTCTTCGCCCTCCCTTCTCTCCTCCAATTTCCACAGATGTTGCATTTCTCTCTCTCTCTCTCTCTCTCTCTCTCTCTCTCTCTCTCTCTCTCTCTCTCTCTCTCTCTCTCTTCGTTTCCTCTCTTCCCCATTGCACTATTCATCGTCTTTGGTCTCCTCCTTGTCCTCTTCTTCCTTTCACTCTTCTCTCTTCTCTTCTTTATTTCCTCTTCACTTTTCTCTTTTTTTCTTTTTATCGCGTCCCGTATTCAGTATATTTGATTTTATTTATTTTCAGTCCGTTTTATTTTTTTCTTCTTTCCTTTCTCTTTTTCCTACTCTTTCCTTCCATATTCGTCTTTTTTCTCTTTCTTGTTTTCCTTCATTTTTCATCACTTCCTCTCCATCCAAACCCCACCCCAGTCTTTTTTTTTTTTTCCACCGCTTCTCGAGTTCGTATATTTTTCTAGTTTCTTTGGTTCTCATAATATTTCCTTCTTTCCCTTGCATTTTCCATCCAGTCATCGCCCTCCCCCTTTCCCCTTTTTCCCCTCTCCTATCATCTTTTCTTCCTCCTCCTTCTTTTCCTCCTCTTCCTCCTCATCTCTTCCTTTTTATCTTAGTACTGTAACTTATCCACTCTCATAAATAAAGTCTTCCCTTCCTCCTCCTCCTCCTCCTCCTCCTCCTCCTCCTCCTCCTCCTCCTCCTCCTCCTCCCGAGATGAACATAACACACAAAGATTAAATGTATCTTGCCCAAGTTTTTTTTTTCTTTTTTTTTTCGTGTCTGCCTTTTGTTTTCTTTCTTTTTTCTCCTTAAGGCGAGCGTGACCTTGCTTTGTTTTGGTGCGTGCGTCTGTGTGTGCGTGTGTGTGTGTGCGTGTGTGTGTGTGTGTGTGTGTGTGTGTGTGTGTGTGTGTGTGTGTGTGTGTGTGTGTGTGTGTGGATGTTTTTGTTGTTTTATTATATTCTTTTTTATATTGTTTTTTGTTTGGACTATTTTTTGCCTTCATTATTCATCATTATTATTCATCATCATCAACTTCATCTTCTTTTATTCTTTTTATTCTTCTTCTTCTTCTTCTTCTACTTCTTGTACTTTTTGTTTGTTTTCCGTTGTTACTCGATGATGATGGTGATTATGATTTTTGTAGTTGTAGTAGTAGTTGTAGTAGTTGTAGTAGTAGTAGTAGTAGTAGTAGTAGTAGTAGTAGTAGCAGTAGTAGTAGTAGTGGTAGTAGTAGTAGTAGTAGTAGTCGTAGTTGTAGTAGTAGTAGTAGGTAGTAGTAGTGGTAGTAGTAGTAGTAGTGATAGTAGTTGTTGTTGTTGTTGTTTTGGTGGTGGTGGCGGTGGAAATTAGTATTCACAACGGCAGACGAGACGTGTGTTAGGGTCAGGAGGGACTATTTGGAGGAGGAGGAGGGAGAGAGGGAGAGTAGGAGGAGAAGGAGGAGGAGAGGAGGAGGAGGAGGAGGAGGAGGAAGGGCTTTGTTGAAGGGAGGAACGTTTCAGAAAGTTTCGTGTCCTCTCTGCTCCCTCGAAATTTCAGAGAGGAGGAGGAGGAGGAGGAGGAGGAGGAGGCGGAGGAGGAGGAGGAGGAGGAGGAGGAGGAGGAGGAATGGGGGAGACTTTTTTGTGGATGTAGTGCTGAAGTTAGAGGAGACGGAGGAGGAAGGGGAGGAAGTAGAGGAGGAGGAGAAGGAAGGCAGAGGAGGGTCCAGAAGGAAGGCAGTGTAGAAGGAGGAGGAGGAGGAGATGAAGGAAGGCAGAGGAGGGGGAGAATGAAGACAGTGTAGAAGGAGGAGGAGGAGGTGAAGAAGGAGGGCAGAGGAGGGGGAGAATGAAGGCAGTGTAGAAGGAGGAGGAGGAGGTGAAGAAGGAAGGCAGAGGAGGGGGAGAAGGAAGGCAGTGGAGAAGGAGGAGGAGGAGGAGGTGAAGGAAGGCAGAGGAGGGGGAGAAGGAAGGCAGTGGAGAAGGAGGAGGAGGAGGAGGAGGAGGCAGAGGAGGGGGAGGAGAAGGAGGAAAGTTACCAGAGTGAAGTAGGGGTTGAGATAAGAGTGAGGAACAGCGAATTTAGAGGAGAGGAGAGGAGGAAGGGGAAGGGAGATTAGAGAGAACGAAAGGGGAGGAGGAGGACGGGAGAGAAGGGGGAAGGGGAATATCCTTATCTCTCAATTGAACTCCTTGTATTTCTCCCTTCCTCCTCCTCCTCCTCCTCCTCCTCCTCTTGTACGATTCTCTTGGAAATGGATACGAAGAGAAAGGAAAGCAACGAGGGAGAGAAGATAAGTCACTTTAAACAACTACAAAAGAGAGAAGAGGTTGAAGTGACCGAGTGAAAAAAAAAGATAGATAAAACAAACTAGAACTGGGAATTGATGGGAATGACGAGGTGATGGGATGAATGAGTGTGGATGGGTAGGAAAATATAGGTGATGGGTAAAGAAGGAAGGGGTGGGCGATGGGTTAATGGGATGGTAGGTTAGAACTCTGTTGATTCGTGATGGGGTGAGAAAGGAACATTTAGGTGATGGGAAGGGAAGGAAGGGGTGTATAATGGCGTAATGGGAAGGGGGAGGGAGTGGAACTGTAATGGAGATTGGTGATGGGGTGAGAATGTTGGTAATGGGAGGTGAAGGGAATAGTGGGATCCGTGATGGTGATTGTGGATGGGGTGATGGGAATTGAGTGGGGTGCGTGATGGGTGTATTGGATGGGGTGAGGATATTGTGTGATGGGGTGAAGGGAACGGAGTGAGATGCGTGATGGGTGTGACTGACTCCCTCCTCACCCCTTCCTTTCCTTCATCTTTTAATGTATTGGGTGTCGTGGAGTGTAAGGGAGTGAGGGACTGGGAAAGGGAGATATTAATGGAGGTGAAGGGGGAGTTATGCAGATAAGGGAAGGGAGGTAATTGACGAGGGAGAGGATAGATGCAAGGAAAAAATTAAGGGAGAGAGATATGAGAGAAGGGAGAAAGGAATAAATGGAGAGAGGAAATTAGAGAGTTGGATGCAGCAGAAAGGAAGAGAGGAGAAAAAGGAAGAATTGATTGACGAAGAGAAAGCATTGAGGTTTAGAAGGAGGATAAGTAAGTTAGATTAAGTTAGGAGAGAAGGAAAGCAATATAAATAATGTATGAAGGGGATAGGGAAGAAAGGAAAGAGAGAGAAAAGGAATGAAGGGTATGATAATGGTTGAAAGGGAATAAGGGAAGAAATAAAGGAGGAAGAAACAAATGAAGGAATGATGGAGAGAAGGAAGGAAGGGAAAGTCAGGGAGAGTAGGCCTATGTAGGGAGAGAAGATACAGAATGAGGAAGAGAAGGGAGAGAAAGAGAAGGAATAAAGAAGAAAAAGAAGAGAGAAATGTAGGGAAGAAGAAGTAGAATGTGAGAAAAGAGAAGAAATGAGGGAGGGAGGGAGAAAAGAGAGGAAAGAGGGAAGGGGAATGCAAGGGAGAGTCGGAAGAGAGAGAGAGAGAGAGAGAGAGAGAGAGAGAGAGGTTGGGGGGAGGGAGGGAGAGGAGGGAGGTAAGAGAAGAAAAAATGATGATGATGATGATGATGTTTGTGTTATAAGAGTTGGCGTTGAGGCGGTGAGGTGATGAGGCCAGGTGTGCAGTGCGTAGCGGGCAATTAATTAAGGTGACCCCCCCTCCCCCCTTACCTCCCCCTCCCCCCTTCCTGTCCCATCTCCCTTCTCTCCCTCATTCGTTACTCCTTTCTGTACACCCTTTCCTTTCTCCCTCATTCCTCTTCTCTGTCTCCCATTTCCCTTTCTCCCTTTTTTCTCTTCCCTTCCTCCTTCCCCCTTACTTTCCCTCTTTCCTCCCCCGCATTCATTCCTCCTTTCTGTTTCTCCTTCCCCTTCTCTCTCTTTCCTCCCCCTCCCTCCTTCTTCACTTCTATCCATCCATCCCTTCTCCTACTGTCCCTTCCCCCTGTCTCTCTCCGGCATATGACCACAGATGTTGCGCCGACTAAACGAAACTTTCCAACTTTCCATCTTCCCCCTCCCTGCCTCCCCCTACCTTCTCCCCTGCCCCCTCTTCCCTCCTTCCTTCCCCTCCCATCCTTTCCTATCCTGTACCTCCTTCTCCTTCTTTATATTTCCTCCCCTTCCTCCCTTTCTCCTTTCCCTCCCCACCTCCCTTCCCTTTTCCTTCTTTCCCCTCCCTCCTCCCTTCCCCTCTCCCTCTCCCTCTCCCCAATCCCTTACTCACCCTTTGTTTATTGTGAAAGATATATTTAAGTAAGATATTTGAAGATTTTCCTCCTTTTTTTTTCTTTCCCTCGTGTCCTCTACAACCTTTTTACTTTTTTTCTTTCTTCGTCCTCTGTGAACTTCTCTTTTTCTCTCTCTCTCTCTCTCTCTCTCTCTCTCTCTCTCTCTCTCTCTCTCTCTCTCTCTCTCCTATTAACTTTCATTACATATTAATAAAAAAGTTAATCGTGAAGTGCACCTTGACACACACACACACACACACACACACACACACACACACACACACACACACTCGACATCAATTAAGCACCTGTGTAACTTTTTCTCTCTCTTTCTCTCCAGGTAAGGACCAAGTGGGCACCGGTGAGGAGATGACGTCAGCACTGCGTCACCTCCTCCTCCTCCTCCTCTCCTCCTCCTCCTCTTCCTCCTCCTCCTCCTCATACTCCTCCTCCTCCTCCTCGTCACTCTTTTACTCACATATCTACCCACCACTCTCCTTCATCCCTCCAATTTCTCCTCACCTTCCTCCTCCTCCTCCTCCTCCTCCTCCTCCTCCTCCCTCAACATGGCGTAAGTATGGTCGATTGATGAGGTAACGTGTATCCCTCTCGCCCTCTCTCTCTTTATTTTTTCTATCTTCTTTTTCTTTCTTTGTTAATTGTTTTAGTTTTACACCTGAATTACCTTATTTTTTTTCTTTCCTCATTTATCATCTCTTATCCTTTCTGATGTTATTGTTTGCTATTTATTTTCTGTTTATTTTTTCACTTTCTCGTTTTAATTTATCTTTCGTCATTCCTCCCCCTCCCCCTTTTCCTCCTCCTCCTCCTCCTCTTCCTCCTCCTCCTCTTCCTCCTCCTCCTCCTCCTCCTCCTCCTCAGTTATGTGATGCAATCAGACTTAATAAAGGTGATGGGGGAGGAGGAGAAGAAGGAGGAGATTAAAAAGACGAAGAAAAACAAGAGCATGAACAAGAATAGAGAAATAAAGATGATAAGAGGAGGAGGAGGAGGAGGAGGAGGAGGAGGTGGAGGAGGAGGAGGAGGTGACGTAGGCGGAGGATTAAAGGAAGTCTTTTCTCAACGGTGTAAATATATAGATGAGAGAGAGAGAGAGAGAGAGAGAGAGAGAGAGAGAGAGAGAGAGAGACGAGGAAAAAATGAATTGACAAAAGTGTGGAAAGCTTTTTAAAGCAAGACAAAAATGGAAATTCGTTGAAGGAAAAAAAAAACAATAAAACTAGTTAGCTAAAAGCAGAGAGCCGTTGACACACACACACACACACACACACACACACACACACACACACACACACACACACACACACACACACACACACACACACACACACACACACACACACACACACACACACACACACACACACACACACACACAGAATTGTAATATAAAGTTAAAATCAAGGAAATTATTAATGCAAACTATTAAAATATATATACTTCTAGTTAACCCTAAACAAGTAAATAAAAAGGAAACAAAAAATAAGAACAGAGATACCCCTAAAAGATAAGAGAGAGATGATATACGGCTGAAGAAGAAAATATTGAAACTCGGACGGCTTAGTTCAGAGAAAGTTGAGTCTAACAAGCTTGATTTATGTGCCAGGGCTGAAGAATGGGAGACTAGGGTAATGTAGGGCATGCTAATGAGTGGCCAGTGAAAAGGCTAGGGCGTGGGCATGGCGAGAGAGAGAGAGAGAGAGAGAGAGAGAGAGAGAGAGAGAGAGAGAGATGGTGGAAATAGAGGCTCTGAATGTATGGAATGGAGAGTAGATATTACCAGAAGGGAAATGTAGGAGAAGGAGGCAAATGATATGGGTGTGGGAGTACGCTATGTAGGTGGGGTGATATGGGAAGGGAAATGTATGGGAAGAAGTGATGGGTATGTGGGGAGTGATATGGGAAGGAAAATGGAGAGAAAGGAGGCAAGAGATATGGGTATGGGTGATATGCTAAGTATGGTAAGGAAGGAGAGAATGAGAGAAAGAGTATGGGATGAGAGAGGGAGTATGGTTTGTATGGCATGGAATGGACAAAGGAAAATGGCATAATGGAAAGGGAAGATAAGGTAAGGTAAGGTAAGGGGAGAATGGGAGAGAGTGAGTATGGGATGGGAGAGGGAGTGTGACATGTATGGTATGGAAAGGAACAAAGGGAAATGGCGTAATGGAAAGGGAATATCAGGTAAAGTAAGGTAAGGAAAAGGAATGTCAGTGGGGGTTGTAATAGGTAAAGGAAGGTGTGGTATGGAATTGGTGGGGAGGGGTATAGGATTGGCGTGTTGGGGGGGGGGGGGTGGAAGTGGTCTCAGGTAGGGGGTCCAGGTTACCCTAATTGATATTCCGTATACGCTCAGGTGTGTTCAGGCGGCCGCCCCAGCATCCCCCCGTCCCCCAGCCAGGCCTCGACCCCACCCCACCCCCCCACCCCCCGCCTGGATGTTTGTCTCCTCACACCTCAACCCCCTGTCTTCTTCCTCCTCCTCTTTCTCCTCCTCTTTTTTTGGTTCACTCTACACTCCCTCCTGTTCTTTCTTCACCTACTGCTCACCTTCCAGCTTTTTCTACTCTTCCTTCTCTACCCTCCTCCTTTTCCTTCTCCCTCTTCTTCTCCTCCACGCCCCTCTCCTCCTCCTCCTCCTGTTACTCTGCCTTCACTCCCCTTGCTGTCCTCCTACGCATCCTCCTTTTCTTCCACCATCATTCCTCTTCCTCCTCCTCCTCCTCCTCCTTCTCATGCCCATCCCTTCGCCCGCCACGCTTCGCTTCTCACCTCCCACGCGGCCTATACGTGATATGTGTTTGTGGTGTGTGTGTGTGTGTGTGTGTGTGTGTGTGTGTGTGTGTGTGTGTGTGTGTGTGTGTGATAAAGAGAGGTTATATGACTGCGATATGTAAAAATGATCACTACTGACCTTCTCAACTGACTCTTCCTCCTCCTTCTCCTCCTCCTCCTCTTACTCCCCCCTCCGAGTGTTCATGCACTTGGTATCACTGCTTGTCGGTGTGTCTCTACTTGGTAATACTGAATCATGTTACTGAATGCACTCCTACTACTACTACTACTACTACTACTACTACTACTACTACTACTACTACTACTAATGGTGATGATGATGATGATTACGATGAGTAATAAAACAAACCAGAGACGCTTATGTGGAATGAATCATGCCTGAGAGAGAGAGAGAGAGAGAGAGACTTACACTACCCCAGCAATCTCTTACCTCATCAGTTTCCTCAATCACTCCTCCTCTCCACCTCCTCCTCCTCCTCCTCCTGCACACTCAGCATCGCTCAGCACTCATAACACCTCAGTGCTGTCCTTATCCAGACGTGAGGAACAGGGTCAGCACACACACTCTCTCTCTCTCTCTCTCTCTCTCTCTCTCTCTCTCTCTCTCTCTCTCTCTCTCTCTCTCTCTCTCTCTCTCTCTTTTCCTCTTTTCCTCCCTTCTTCCCTTCCTTCGTCCCTCCCTCCTTCCCTTCCTCTCATTCTCCCTCCCTCCTTCCCTTCCTCCCTCTCTCCCTTCTTCCCTCTCTCCTCCTCTCCCCCCCCCTCCCCCACACATACACATAAAAGAATACACCGTTTGATAAATACAAGTAAACAAGAGAGATAGTGTGTCGCGGATAAGATAGAGGAAGTAAATATTCTACAAGTGCATTTACCGACACACAAAGAGATAATGCGTGAGGGAAGGACGTTGACTGGCGATACGTACGGAGTGTATGAATAAGCAGTTTGTATGTTGGTAGATGTACAGAATATATGAGTAAGAAGTTGACAGGATATTAGATGTACAGAGTATGTGAAATGGACGTTAATTTGTTGGTAGATGTTAGGAGTAGATGAATAAGCACTTAGTTTATATGAAATGGGTTACTATTTATGGATTTGAAATTTGTTATGAAGATAGATAAACTGTTTTCCTAATGAGTTGATCTCGTTTTAAAAGACTTTCTACCTGACATGAATTAATAAGTTTGGATACGAAATGGTTCACGATTTAAGGGTAAATTGTTTGCTTAATGGATAGGCATCACTGTTTTTGACTATTCAGACAGTTTAACCCAGTAGCTGCAGGGATCATGTTTCTTAAAGGCCCCTCTAAGCGAGAAAAATGAGAAAAAATCATCACTCCCGCAAACCCTTTCATAATATATATCAACGCATTTGTGATCAGTTTATGCATCATCTATTTTAGGGGTTTATATCATGACAAAAATTTGGCCCGTCGCTGGTACACGCGCGGTAAAGCCACAAAAATGGCCCGTCACTGTTACTGCATTAAATGAGCAGTTTGTTTACTTTTCGAAGTGTGTTGCATGTTAAGGTTAGGTTTATAATGATGAGCTGATCGTAATGTTTGGCTTCGATTCTAAAAATTTCTGCCCAAGCCCCTTTTTTTTTCTCTTGGAAGGAAAAAGAGGAATTGTTGAGTGAGTGGATGAATGAATGAATGAACGAAGGAATGTAACAAGGAGGAAAAAAAGTAAAGAAGGTTGTTAGAATTCTCCTCCTTCCCAGATGTTTCCTCCTGTTTTTTTTTCCTTGGAATTTGAAAGAACAGCCAGAGGGTCACGCGCACACACACACACACACACACACACACACAGACACACACAGACACAGAGAGAGAGAGAGAGAGACTTTCGTTTCTTAATGTCACGGCCAAAATGTTAAAACCTGAGCTCTGACATTCCAACATTTAGGTAAGCCATTGACATTCTCTCTCTCTCTCTCTCTCTCTCTCTCTCTCTCTCTCTCTCTCTCTCTCTCTCTCTCTCTCTCTCACACACACACACACACACACACACACACACACACCAGGTACATAATTAACGATCACCTGTACTCACCTGGCCTTCAAGTGCCTATTAGTTAATTAAAGCTCACCTGACATTTCCGTCCTGCAGTCCTTTGCCTAACTTCGCTCTCCCTCACTCTCTGTTCAGCCTTTCATTATAGTTCCAAACTCCTCCACACGTTATCTTTTATTTCTCTTAGTTTGTCTTTTTCTTCTCCCAAACGTGTACTTTCATCTGCTCTTACCTCTCCCTCTCTTATTTACCTTTTTATCATTTATCTCTTATGCACCTTTTCTTCAGATTAATTAAAGGTAAGGTGTCAAGTTATTCACCTATTCCTTACTTTACTTTATTTTAATTTTATCATTTTAATTATTACCATATACCACCTAAGTACCCATTTGCACCCATTTATGTCCAGTTTTTCACTACCTATCCTTTCCCTTCCATTCCTTATACATGTCCTGCAGTGCCCCTTCCCCTATTTATTCTTCCCATACCTACTTTCTCATCTGGTCTTACCCTTCTCTCACCTATCATTTGTCTATTCTTTATCAACCTTAAATCATTCCGCTTCTATACACCTGTTCTTCAGCCTAATTACCCGTCAGGTGTTTTAATTACTCACCTGTCCTTTACTTTTCTTATCCCAGACTTCTGCTCTCATCTCCTTTTCCATCTCCCTCCCACTCATTAACATCTACTGTACCTGCCTTCGCTAAAAATATATCATTCACCTAAATTAATCTCCTGGTGTCTCTGTCTCTTCCTCTCTTTTCTTCTCTTTTCCTCCCTTCTTCCTATACCTTTTCTCTCAAAATTCTCTTGTCATCTACTTTTTTCCACTCCCTTTCACTTAATAGCATCTACTCTATATCTACCTTACCTCTTCATCTTTTCTTCACCTTATTTTTTTCACAGCAAAGGAGGCAGCTCAAGGACTAAACAACAACAACAACAACAAAAGGTGTCTCATTAACCTATCCTTTACCTTTCCTCTCAAAATGCTACTGCTGTCTACTTTTTTTTTCCTTCTCCTTATCAGCATCTACACCTTACCTGCCTCGACCTATCCATATGTTCTTTATCTAAATTAATCAACAGGTGTCTCATTATTCACCTGTGCCTTACCTTTCCTCTTAAAATCCTGCTGTCATATTTTTCCTTTTTCCTCTCATTTATTAGCATCTGCGCCTTACCTGCCTCGACCTATACATATGTTCTTCATCTAAATTAATCAACAGGTGTCTCATTATTCACCTGTCCTTTACCTTTCCTCTCAAAATGCTAGTGGTCTACTTTTTTTTTCCTTCTCCTTCTCACTTAATTAGCATCTGCGCCTTACCTGCCTCGACCTATCCATATGTTCTTCATCTAAATTAATCAACAGGTGTCTCATTATTCACCTATGCATTACCTTTCCTCTTAAAATTCTCACTTATTAGAATCCACTCTATACCTGCCTCTTCCTATCCCATTATCTCCAGCTGTCCTTACTTTAATTAATGGCCACCTGTCCCCTGCCTCACCTATCACTCCCTCCCAGCATTCCGCATCTCTACACGTGTCCCTCCCCTTAATTAATGGTTACCTGCCTTCCTCACCTGTCCTACCTATCCCTCACCTGCACGTTCCATTTCTCACCTGTAGGAATGTCCGACGCCTTATTTATGGGTCACCTGTCCTCACATTTCCTTCACCTGGAGAACCCGTGCTGAGGACAAAGGTATTTTTTTCTCACCTGGTTACGCCCCTCCACCCACCTGTCCTCCCTTGAACCCCTGCACTCCACCCCTCTTCACCCCTCCACCTAAGTCGCTCCACCCCGTCTACCCCTTCACCATATACCGCCTAAGTACTAATTTACACCCATTTATGTCCAGTTTTTCACTCTCTATACTTTCCCTTCCCTTCCTTATACATCTACTGCAGTGCCCCTTCCCCTCTCCCTTCCCCTAAGTCCAGCTTCTCACTCTCTACCCTTTTCCTTCCCTCCCTCTCCTTCTGCATCTCCTACAGTCTTTCCAACTTCCCCTCCTCCTGTTTCTTTACCCACTCTCCCATCCCTTCCATTTCCTTCTTCATTTCCCTCCCATTCATGTCCTTCTTCCCCTTCTTTCCCTTTTCCTCTCAGCCTCCATCTCTCGTTTCACCATCGCGTTTTTCTCCACCTCAGTCCACCTACTCCACCTCTTCTCCCTCATTCCTTTCCTTCAACTCCAATCCACCTCCTCCTCTTTTTCCCTATCTCTTTCCTCCCAGTCTCCCTCTCCCTTTCCTCCACCCACTTCCATTCAGTCCACTTCTACCTCCATCTCCTCTAATCCTCCTCCTCCTCCCACCGCCGTTTCTTCCAACTCCTCCTGGATCAATGTCTCCGCCCTCCCTTCCTCCCCTTCCCGTCCCCTCCCCATCCCTCCAAGGTTCTGCTCCGTCCCACCCCATCACATGTGCTACACGTGTAAGACGTGTAGTAAAATTTAATGGGAGTTCGTAGCTTAATCCTCCTTCTCCTCCTCCTCCTTTTCTCCTGACGGATATGAATGACCTGCAAGAATGAGAGAGAGAGAGAGAGAGAGAGAGAGAGAGACTAAAAGGTTACATAGCAGTGACGTCATAAGCTGCTCCGGAACACGCTGCTTTTTATGGCAATACGAGACAGACGAACAAGATAGAACGCAGACGCTCTTACGCACGGGAGAAAGTTTAATTCGAATTCAGTGTCATTGTGAGCGCTGAGGCCAAACCATGCTCTCCAGAACCTTTGTGTCGAGCCGTGGCACTGGCCCTAAATAGACGGTATTGGTTTCTCAAGCAATGCCACGCGCGGCCACCCGGAGAACTATCAAAGAGGCACTTTTCCTCGTGAACTCGTTTTATTTCTTCCTACTTCGGGATTCTGGAATACAGGTTATTGTTTGGCGTCAAATGTCGAAACATGATACCTGATAGTCGGGGAAAATATATTTTACCCACTGCTCGTAGGTTTTAAGGCTTGCGTGTGTTTATGGTAGCTTATATATGACCACTAAGTGCCCAGCGTACGCGAGCCCATATCTACCTCGCGCGCAGCCCCGTACTGGCCAAAGGCAACGTGAGATTTTTCGCCTCCTGAATATTTCGTTCTTGACTGAATTTTGCTTTCTAACACCTCTCGTATATTTTTACTTTCATGTTAGATGGGTATTATTTCTGAAGGTGTGGGTATTTTGACTTTTGATCCTAAAATAAGTGCATTACACACCGAAACTGTAAAAAGCTGATAAACAAAGGGTGAAGCGTCCCCATTGCGAACTGACAGCCAGTACGAGATATTAAGGTGTTGCGGACGAAAAGAAAAAACCAACAGTTTAGGTTGAGAGAAAAAGACTGGAGGAAGGAAGGCAGGGAATGACTCCCTAGAGACTGGAAAGGAAAACAAGAGATGGTGGATGGAAGTGGTGATTGTGGTGGAGGAGAAGAGGAAAAAGAAAAGAAAAAGAAGGAGAAAGACGAGGAAGAGGATGAGGATGATGACGTGTGTTGGAAGGGAGAGATAAAGCATTAACACCGCGACCACGACACCGCTGACACTGACGAGGAGAAAGTCGGGGGGGGGGGTCGAAAGGTAGCCGCGTTGCCTCGCCCCTAGATGGCGCCCCAAGGTTTGCTCTTGAACTACATCCATAACTTGATCGTTCCATTATGTGATTAGGAAGGAATGGTGCGTTCCTGTGGTGTGTTATGTGTGTGTGTGTGTGTGTGTGTGTGTGTGTGTGTGTGTGTGTGTGTGTGTGTTGATTATCCTGATGTTTATAGAGGGAGAGAATATTAATTTTTAGAGATAGATACATAGATGGATGGATAGTTAAGTAGATAAATAGGTAGGCAGGTAGATAGATAGACAGATAAATAGATAGATCGATAGATAGATAAAAAGTAAAAAGGTAAAATAGATAGACATAGAAGAGAGAGAGAGAGAGAAAGTCCTAGTTGTTGCTGAGACACAATAGGAAGTGATCACAGGCAGGGGGGGAGGGGGGGGGCGTACATCAGGGAGGGGGGGAGGGGGGCCTTGACAAGCTCTCAGTATCATGTCAAGCGCGTCCCTCCCTCCGCGGGCGTGTCTGGCAACCGTTATGTCTGATGTCTTGTTGTCCATCCCGTCCAGCATGGTTAAAGCCCTTCTGATCGTACCCTGCCTCTCCCTTCTCCCCTTCCTCTTTCCCTACCTCTCCCCCCTGTCTCTCTCTCTCTCTCTCTCTCTCTCTCTCTCTCTCTCTCTCTCTCTCTCTCTCTCTCTCTCTCTCTCTCTCTCTCTCTCTCTCTCTCTCTCTCTCTCTCTCTCTCTCTCTCTCCTTTCCTCCTTTTGTCCCCCCCTTCCCCTTCCATTCCTACATCCTTAACTTCATATCCTTTCCTTCTTTTCTTTCCTCCCTTCCTTCCCTTTTCTTTTTTGCTCACCATTCTCTTCTTTATGTCCTTTTTTCATTGTTTTTCTATTGTTTTCCCTTCTCTCTTTGGTTTGCCTTTCTTTTCCACCCTGCTTTTCCTCATTCCCTCATTCCTTCCTTTCCTTCTTCCCTCATTCACTATTTTGTCCAGTTTTCTTTCTTCTATTTTCTATTATTGTTTTATTCTGTTTCTCTCTTTGCTTTGCCTGTCATCTCAAGCCTTCTTTTCCTCTTTTCTCTTCTTTCCTCTCATTCCAGCAAGGTACTCCCTCCCTCCTTCCTTCCCCCGTTCAATATCATCCCTTCCCTCCTCATTCTCCTTCCTATTAACCCGGTAGCTGCAGGGATCATATTTCTTAAAGGCCCTTCCCTCTTAGCGAGCATAATGGGAAAAAATCATCACTCACGTCAACCTTTTCATAATATATATCAACGCATTTGTGATCAGTTTATGCATCATCTATTTTAGGGGGTTTATATCATGGCAGAAATTTGGCCCGTCGCTGGTACATGGTAAAGCCACAAATTCGGCCCGTCGCTGCTACCGGGTTAATGTTCCTTTCCTTCCTTTCTTTGCCCCTCTGCTCTTGTCCTCTGTCCTTCCTTCACTCTCTTCCCTTATCTCTCCTTCCTTCTCTCCCTTTATCACTTCCTCATTCCTTATTTCCTTTACTTTCCCTTTACTCTTCATTATACTTCATTTATCATTTTCTTGGCCTTCTCTTCCTGTTTTTCTCCCTCCTTCCTTCTCCCTCATCCTCTCCCTCCCTCCCTCCCATGCTACTTTTCCTCTCTTCCTTTGTTCGTCCAAACCCAAGAATTGTGTCACCAGAAGGAATGTAGGAAGGGAGGAAGGGAATGTTGGGGAGGGCAGGTGTTGTGGGGAGGATGTGGAAGGGGAGGTAATGAGGGGGTGGATGTGGAGGAAAAAGTGGAGGGATGGAGGAAATTACATAGTGGAGAGGACAGGTGTAGTGGAGGAAAGAAGGTGGAGGAAAGGAGAAGCTGAAGTGGAGGAAACGGTGGAGGTGACGGGACAGCTGCAGTGGAGGAAAGGGTAAGGTGGAGGGGTGGAGAGAAAAACCGGTGGAGGAATGGAGGGGTGGAGGAGGTGCTGGGGGAAGAGATCACGTGACCAATGCATGACTAGTTCGAGGGGGAGGTGGTGATGTAATGCCTCCTCCTCCTCCTCCTCCTCCTCCTCTTCCTCCTCTTCCTCCTCTTCCTCCTCGTGTGTTTAATCTTTGTTTGTTGACAAGAAACTCTGTGTACAGAGAGAGAGAGAGAGAGAGAGAGAGAGAGAGAGAGAGAGAGAGAGAGTTCGGTAAT
>NC_066547.1:8497268-8519768 GCF_024679095.1 Eriocheir sinensis
GCGTGTACGTATCAAGTTCGCACGATGATCAGACAAAGTAGCAATTTCTTCCACTTTTTATCTCCTCCTCCTCCTCCTCCTCCTCCTCCTTCTTCCTTTCTTCTTCCTTTTTTTTCCTCCTCTTGGTATTTCCGATTTTTTCTTCAGCTTAAATTTCTTCATTTTCTCGAATTTAACTGACTGGCAGAGAGAGAGAGAGAGAGAGAGAGAGAGAGAGAGAGAGAGAGAGAGAGAGAGAGAGAGAGAGAGAGAGAGAGAGAGAGAGAGAGAGAGAGAGAGAGAAACCTAACCCAGAATTATCATCATCGCCCGGCAGCAGCTCGGTTAAACACACACACACACACACACACACACACACACACACACACACACACACACACACTCATACCTCCGAGACTGCTGATGTGGCTATGTCTTACCGCAACACGCAGGAGGAGGAAGAGGAGGAAAGGAGGAAGAGGTGGAAGAAGAATAGAAGGAAAAAAGAGAAGAAAATTAACAAGAAAAAAGGTATTACAGTATTATTACTAGGAGGTGGAGGAAATATAGACAGCTGAAATGAAGCAGCAAGTGGAGGAGGAAGAGAAGGAGAAGGAAGAGGAAGAGGAGAAGGAGGTGTAGGAAGAAGAAGAGGAGAAGGAGGTGAAGGAAGAGGAAGAGGAGAAGGAGGTATAGGAAGAGGAAGACAGCAGGGAAATGAGGAAGTACAGGTATAGGAATGCTGGAATAAGAAGAAGTGTAAGATATGTAGGAGGAGAAAGAGGTAGAGGAGATGTAGAAGGAGGAGAATAAGGAAGAGGTGCTTGAAAAAGAGGGGAAAGAGGATGGAAAGACAGGGGTGGAATAAGAGAAAGAGTATGAAAAGCTGTAGGAGGAAGAGGAAGAAGAGTTGGAGGTGCTGAAAAAATAGAATAACAAAGAGGAGGAGGAGGAGGAGGGAGAAGCTGATATAAAAGGAAGAGGAAGAATTGTAGGAGGGCATGAATTGGAGGAGGTGCTGGAATTATAGGAAGAGAAAGAAAAGGAAGGAGGAGGATCAACTGGTATAAGGTAAAGAAAGGGAAGATAAGGAGGAAGAGTTGGTGGAGCTGATACAAAAGAAAGAAGAGGAAGAGGAGGAGTAGGAGGTGGAGGAATCATATAAAAAAAAAGGAGGTGCGGGAATAAGAGAAACGAGGAGGAGGAGGAGGAAGTGTAGAAAGAGAATGTGCTGGAATAAGAAGAGGAGGAGGAGGAGGAAGAGGAGGGGGGGAGGGGGGGTGCGGTGGTCACGTCCAGCAGCGGGTGGTCAGGAGTCTCGGCGCCTCGTCATAAGCAAGGCGCGGACGTGATTGGCTTGCTCAGGGCGTCTCCATTTTTCATTTTCTTCCCTTGTTTTTGTCTTCATTTTTATTTTCTTTCCTATTTCTATTTATTTTTACTTCATTTTCCGTTTATTTTATCTTCTCTTTTGGGATTTTCTTTTTTGTCTCTCCCTCTTCTTTCTCTCTTTTTCCTCTCGACACCCAGCTTTCTCTTATTTTCCTTTCTTTCATTTCTTATTCTTCCTCTTCCTCCTCTTCTTCATCCTTCTTCTCCTTCGCCTGTTCTCGTTTGCCAGACAATTTATTTTTCTTTTCTTCCTTGGTCCTGGTTTTCATCGCTTCAAGGAGGAGGAGGAGGAGGAGGGGGAGCAGGGGGGGGTGAGGGAGGAAGAGGAGGAGAAGGAGAAGGAGGAATAGTGATGATAAAAATGAACACTAAAACAAAGAAGAAAGTGAAAGAAGTACAATTTATGAAAAGACTAAACGTATCAAGACAACAGTAAAAATAATGCATGAAAAATAAGATAAAAAGTAAATAGAGGAAGAGGAAGAAAAAGACCATCAGCAGGAGAACGAAGGGGATAGAAGAGGAAGTAGAGGAAGAGGCGGAAGAGAAGGAGAAAAAGGAAGAGGAAGAAAAAAATGTAGAGCAGGCGGAAATTGAAGATGAGAAAAAGAAGTAAAAGGAAGAGGAAGAAGAGTTGGATGAAGAGGAAGAGGAGAAGCTGAAAGAGGATAAAGAGAAGTAAAAGAAAGAGGAGGAGGAAGAAGTTGGAGGAGGAGGAGGAGGAAAAGTATAACAAAAAAAAAAGTGGTAGAGGAAAGAGAAGGAGGAGGAGGAGGAGGAGGAGGAGGAGAAATAACAGAAGGAGCAGAAGGAGGAGGAAGAAAAAGGAAGTACAGTAGAAGGAAGATGAAGAAGAAGAAGAAGAAGAGGAGGAGGAAGAAAAAAGAAATACAGTAGAAGGAAGAAGAAGACGAAGAGGAGGAGAAGAAAAAAGAAGTACAGTAGAAGGAAAATGAAGAAGAAGAGGAGGAAGAAGGAAAAAGAAACACAGTAGAAGGGAGATGAAAAAGAGGAGGAAGAAAAAGAAGAGGGAGGAGGGAAAGGGAGGCGTCGTGTTTTGAGAGCGATCCCCAAACTTAAGCAAAGTGTGACAAAGCTTCGACTTCTTTTAGTTTTCTTATCTCTTACGCATACTGGTAATCAACTAAGTGCTCTCTCTCTCTCTCTCTCTCTCTCTCTCTCTACCCCCCACCCACCCCGGAAGCCCCTGACCGCTCCCTTTTCCACGACAGGACGTGTTTAAGGGCGTGGGTGTCCGGCTTGGGCGAGAGAGAGAGAGAGAGAGAGAGAGAGAGAGAGAGGGGGGGGGGGAAGGGGGGCAAGGCAGAGAATTTATGGATGGGCATGGAAAAAATTGGCGAGGCTGAGAAAGAGTAGAATAATGATGATGATGATGATGGTGATGGTGGTGGTAGTGGTGGTGATCTGCCTATCTACTCGTATCTATTTAATCTCATCATTATTATCATATAGTACTTCTTCTTCTTCTTCTTTTTTATCTTCATTTTCCTCGTCTATCATAATATTTTCTTCTTGTTATTAATCGTAGTCCATCATCATCTTTTTCTTCCTTTTCGCATTCTTCTTTTTCCCCTTCTCCTTCTTTTTCTTCATCTTCTCCCTCCTTCCTCTTCTATTATCTGCCTCAGTTATATATCTATCATTTTACTTATCTACATCTATCTAGTATATTAATCTATTCATCTCTATCAATTGAACTCCATTTTTCCTTGTGTTTCATTCTGTCATTATTTCCTGCCTGATAGCGTTCATTAACATATTCGTTAAACATTTCATTTGTCTCACTGCGAAAAAGTAGAAAAGAACACTGGAAACTATTTAATTTTGCTACGAAATCTCTCTCTCTCTCTCTCTCTCTCGTATTTCTTTTAGGAGATTTGTTTTTCTCTTAAAATAGCGTAGGATGAAGAGGAGAAGGAAGAGGAGGAGGAGGACGAGGAAGAGAAGGAAGGATGAAAAATTATGCTTGTGTATTTTGTAATCTTAAGAAGCGTTGGCTGAGAAGTTTGTTGTAGTTGTTGTTGCTGTTGTTGCTGTTGTTGCTGCTGCTGTTGTTGTTGTTGTTTGCGGGAGTGGTGGTGGTGGTGTTTCTTCATGTTTGTTAATGACGTCGTTCTTATTTCCTTTCACACACACACACACACACACACACACACACACACACACACACACACACACACACACACACACACATGCACACAAGTACACACACACACGCACGCACACACATTATCGATGGTCCTGTATTCCTGGAAGCGAAGGGTGAAAACAAGCCTTGTATGTCCTCCTCCTCCTCCTCCTTCTCCTCCTCCTCCTCCTCCTCCTCCTCTTCCTCCTCCTCCTCTTTTCGATACTGTAGGAGGACCGGAAGTGCTACAACCTCCTTATGCAAGTGAGAGAAAGTATAAACTCTCTCTCTCTCTCTCTCTCTCTCTCTCTCTCTTTTGGGCGCCTCCCTGTTACGCCCTTGAGATGGTGATGTCAGAAGGGCATTTCCTCCCTCCCTCCCTCCTTCTCTCCCTCCCTCCCTCCCTCCTTCTCTCCCTCCCTTTCTTCGTCCCTTCGTCCTTCCTTTCTTCCTCCTCTTCCTCCCTCAGTCCTTTTCTGATCCCTTCCTCGCTTCTTGTTTTCCACTTCCTTTAATCACTATGTATCCTCACTATGTATCCTCACTATGTATCTCACTATGTATATCACCTTCATCATAATGTATTTCGCTATGCATCCTCACTATGTATCCTCACTATGTATCCTCGCTATGTATCCTCACTATGTATCCTCACTTCTTGTTATTGTTTTCCACTTTCTTTCATCGCTATGTATCTCTTATTTTGTTCCTTCTTCCGTTTCTCATTCTCCCTTTTCTCTCCACCTCCTCTCCATTTCCCTTTCGTTCCTTTTATTTCTCACTTCCTTTCCATCACTTCCCTTTCCCTCTCTATTCATACCGTATAACACTCCTTTTTATTTTGGGGGGGGGGGGGTTACGTTCCATCATCTTCCTTTCCATCTTCTCCCTCGTTTTCTGTTCTTGTGTTGTCCTCCATCCTCTGTTTCTCTCCCTTCTTCCTTTCCTCTGTTATCTCTTTCCTACCTGTGTAATTTTCTTTCATATCCTTACTTCCTTCTTTTATCCTTTTTAGTTCTCTGTCCTTCTTCTTTCCTTTCCTTTCCTTGCCTTTTTTGTTCGTCCTTATCTCTTCACTTTTCCTTTCCCTTATCTTTATATGTATCCTCTTTTTCTCATCTCCTTTCTCTTTTTTTGTCTGCTCCTCCTTTCCTTCCTGTCTTCCATTCCTTCTTTTTTTTCAGTAGTTTAGTCATCTGCTTCTGTTCTTTTTTGTTTGTTTTTTTGTCTCCTTTTTCGTCCCTCATTCCCCTCCTCTTCCTCCATCTTGCTACCTTTCCTTCTTTCTCCTTTTCGTTTTCTTTCCTCTCTCATTTTCTCCCCTCCTTTTTTTGGGTCCCTCCTGCTCTTCTTCCTTCCTTTCTTCCTCATCCGTACTGCTTCCGCTTCCTCCCTCCTTCCCTTTCTCCACCTTTTTTTGTCCCTCTCCTCCTCCTCCTCCTCCTCCTCCTCCTTATTCGGGTTCAAAAATTCTTCCTCCTCTTTGTCACTTTCCCCAAACTTCCCCAAACACTTTCCGTTCCTACTTCCACACATTTCCAGCTCCCACCACCTCCCTCCTCCCCCCCTACCCCTCTTCCCCATCTTCATCACCCTTCTGAGGAAGCCCCGTCAATGCCCCCACAGTTCCCCTTCTGTTTACTTCCCCTAGAAAATCCTCCTTTCTTTTCCCCTTTCCCCTCATTCATTTCCCCTTCCTCCCCATCATTCAAACACATTAATTAGCTTTTTTTTCCAGTCCATCAGCTCCAGAACTCTTCATCTTCCTCTTCTTCTTCCTCTTCGTTTTCTTCTTTTTCTTCTGTTCTTCTTCTACTACTTTTTTTTCTCTATCTTTCTCTATCTCTATCTTTCTCTATCTATCTATCTATATATGTATCTTCTGTACGTTATCATCATCATCATCATCATCATTATATATTTTTTTCCTTAATTCACAAGTCCTCATTTTCCATTCCCATCCATTTGTTGTTGTTTTTCCTTCTTTGATATCATTAGTTCCTTCACCTGTCTGGTTCCCACGTCCATCTGTTATTCACTAGGGGGTCAGTTATCTTATTACGTGAATCTCAGGTGGGAGAGAGACAGGTGTGAATGACTTGCCCTTAGTGGCTAACAATGATATAGGTTGGGTAGATCAAACTCCATTTTTCTCCTTTTTTTCATGGGTTAGATTGCAATATTTGGGTTCTAGGAGAAGGGAAATGAAAGGTGTGGGAGAAGACTGATAATGGAGTGCAGAGAGGAGAGTTGTTAATTAATTATGACAGTTGTGAGAACGGAGGATGTGGAAAGCAAAACAAACGGTACATGATGGAAAAAAAAACAAAGCTGATGAATAATAAGGAAAAGGAGAATGAAAGGCGTGAGAAAAGACTGATAAACGAGGGGCAGAGAGGACATGAAGAGTTATATTAATGAAGACAGTAGTGAGAAAAGAGTGGAGGGGAGAAGAGGGGAAAAGAGGTAGAAAGAGAGAGAAGGAGAGGACGAGAAAGAATGGAAGGAGGGGTATATAAGAAACAGGGATGAGAGGACAAAGATTAAGATAGAACACTGATGAATAATGGGAAAAGAAGAGCAAGGATAAACAGATCAAAGGAAAAGGATGGCAATTCCCCTCTGCCTCTCCTCTTTCTCTTCTTTAATAAGGAAAATGGGAATGAAAGACGTGAGAAAAGACTGATCAATGAGGTGCAAAGAGGATATGAAGAGTTATGTTTATGAAGAAGGTAGTGAGAAAGGAGTGAAGCGGAGAAGAGGGGAAAAGGGGTAGAGAGAGAGAGAGAGAGAGAGAGAGAGAGAGAGAGAGAGAGAGAGAGAGAGAGAGAGAGAGAGAGAGAGAGAGAGAGAGAGAGAGAGAGAGAGAGAGAGAGAGAGAGAAGGTGAGGAGAGCAGAATAAGGGTAGGAAGAGAGAGAATGGAAGGAGGGGTAAATAAAAAACACGGATGAGAGGACAAAGATTAAAATAGAAGACGAATATTTTTTTTTCACAGCTAAAGAAACAGCTCAAAGGCAACAAGAAAAAGGTGTAAAAAAAAAACCGTTAATCGCTGTTCCCACACAAAAGTAATAAACGGCCAAAAGAGAGGTCAATTTCGGGAGGAGAGGTGTCTTGAATAATGGGAAAAGAAGGGCAGGTATAAACAGATTAAAAGGAAAAAGAAGGTAATTCCCCTCTGCCTCTCCTCTTTCCTCTCCCTTCTGTAGTCTTCATCTCCCTTTACGCTTTTCCTCTCTCTCTTTCCTGTCTTCCATTCCTTCTTTTTTTCAATAATTCAGTCATCTGCTTCTGTTTTTTGTTTCCCTTTTCGTCCCTCATTCCCCTCCTCTTCCTCCACCTGCCCACCTTCCCCTCTTTCTCCTTTTCATCTTCTGTCCTTCCTCATTTTCCCCCCTCCTCTTTTCTTGGGGGGCACTCCTCTACGGGTGTACGGTTCCTGAGTGAAGATGCTCGGCTGTACCTTCGAAACTAACCACGGGGTGTTCTGGAAAATACTCTCTTTGTAATTCCCGCTTAAAATTACCCAACTTTATATAACTACACTTTACTTAACCTAACTTAACCTGACCTGTAATTCCCACTCAAACTTACCCAACTTTATATAACTACACTTTACTAACCTAACTTAACCTGACCTGTAATTCCCACTCAAAATTACCCAACTTTATGCATCTACACTTAACCTAACCAAACCTAACCTGTAATTCCCACTCAAAATTACCCAACTTTATGCATCTACACGTAACCTAACCTAACCTAACCTAACCAGTAATTCCCACTCAAAATTACCCAACTTTATGCATCTATACTTAACCTAACCTAACCTAACCTAACCTAACCTGTAATTCCCACTCAAAATTACCCAACTTTATGCATCTACACTTAACCTAACCTAACCTAACCTAACCTGTAATTCCCACTCAAAATTACCCAACTTTATGCATCTACACTTAACATAACCTAACCTAACCTAACCTAACCTTACCTAGCCTGCCCAGTTCAAAAGCGGGCGCCACATACCCATACAGAGAAGTGGAATAAGCCTCCCGTCCTCCCTCTTTTAATACCTTACCTTCATCACCCTCTTATAAATTTTCTCTCCTTTTTTCCTTTTCTCCCAATCCCTTATCTCCCTTATCTATCTATTTATCGTCTTTCCTTACCCTTTCCTTCTCCAGTTGCTCCCTTTCCTCACCCATCACCCCCCTCCCCCCTCGTTACCCCCGCCACCTACGCCCATACGCCCCTCTCCCTCCCCCTCCCCTCTCCCCCCCCTCCCCTACCTCCCCTCCTCACCATCACCCAACCTACCTGTCCCTCTCTCCCGGAACACGCCGCCCCCGCCCCGCCGATTTCTCCCATTCCCTCCCCTCTCCCCTCCCCTCCTCTCCCCTCCCCTTTCTACTCCAATTTCCATCCGCGCCCCGCCCTCACCTTCTCCCCATAAAAGGTCGAGCGAAAGGTGAAACACAGGTAGGTAAGGTGTGTTTCGGTGTAATACTTCGAGGGGGAGAGGGAGGGGGAGGGGGGAGAGTGGGGGAGTAGATATCGAAGGGGAGGGGTAAGAGTAAAGGGGAGAAGAGGGGAGGGGAAGAGGAAGGGGAGGGGGGAGGTTAGATATTCGGTGAGGTGGAAATTTGGGAGGGGGAGGAGGAGGACGAGGAAAGGGGGGTGAGGGAAGGGGTTTAAGGGGGAGGTTAAATATCTGTGGTGGGAAGTTTAGAAGGGGGAGGAGGAAAGGGGAGGATGTGGGGAGAGGTTAAGGTGAGGTTAAATATCAGTGGGGGGAAGTTTGGAAAGGGGAGGAGGAAAGAGGGAAGGTTAGATATTAGTTTGGGGAAGGGGGAGGAGAAAAGAGAGGAGAGGGGAGGAAGGGGATGGAAGTGGTAAGGTTAGATATTGGGAGGGGGGGTCCAAATAAGGAGGGAGGGGGAGTATGCGCAGGTTTTTCTATTGTGTGACATATTAGGGAGAAAAGGAATATTGGGGGGGTGGTAAGGGAGTGGGGAGGGAGGACCAAGCAAGGGGTTAAAGGCGGCTAGTTGAGGGGAGGTACTCAAGAGGGGTGAGGAGGTGAAAGGTAAAGGGGTGAAGGGGTGAGGGGAGGGCTGGAGGATGTAACTGTGAAGGGGGAAAAAGGAAGGGGAAGAGGAGGCAAAGAAAAGGAGGGGAGAAGGTAAGGAAGAGAGAAGAAGGGAAGAGAGGGGAATAGAGGTGGGAGAAGAAGAAAGGGGAAAAAGGAAAGGGAAGAGGAGGCAGAGAAAAGGGAGGGTAGAAGGTTAGGAAGAGAGAAGAGGGGAGGGGAGGGGAATAGAAGTGGGAGAAGAAAGGGGAAAGGGGAAAGAGGGGAGAGGAGGCAGAGAGAAGGGAGGGGAGAAGGTTAGGAAGGGAGAAGAGGAGAGGAGAGGGGAATGGAGGCAGGAAAAGAGAGGAAGGGTAGGAGAGGGGGAGAGAAAAGGGAATGAGATGGGAAGAAGGGTAGATAAAAAAAGGGGAGGAGGAGGAGGAGGAGGAGAGAAGAAAAGGGATATAATGGAGAAAAGGAAGAATAAGGAAAATCAAAGGGAGGGTAAAAAGGAATGGGAGAAGACAGGAGGAAGATGAGGAAAAAAAGAGAGAAAAAAAGGAAAACAAAACGAAGAAAATGAGAGAGAAAATGGTAGATCTAAAGTGAGAGGGAATAGGAAGACATGGAGATAGGGGGAAGGTAAAGGGAGGGGAGGAGGAGGAGGAGAAGGGAAGAGGAAAGGTGTAAGGGGAAGGTTAGGGGAGGAGAGGCAAGGGGAGGTAAAGGAAAGAGGAAGCAAGGAGAAGGGAAGGGAAGGGGGAGACAAGAGAAGAATAGGAGGAGGAGTAAAGAGGAGGGAAAGGGGAGGTAAGGGGAGGAGGAGGGAGAAGGCACAGGGAAGGGAGGTGGAAGAAGGAGTGGTGGGGAAGGTAAGGGGAAGGGGGGGCGAGGTAGATTTCAGGTAAAATGGCGGTGATTAATTTTGATTCACCTTGATTTTTCTGAGAACTTCACGGAAAAGGAAATGGGCCTAACGGATGGGTGAAAGGGTAGATGGGGAAGGGAAAGGAAGGGAAAGGAAAGAAGGGAAGGGAAAGGAGAGGAAGGGAAAAGAAGGGAAGGGAAATGGAGTTAAAAGAAATGAAAGGAAAGAAGGGAAGGGAAGGGAAAAGAATGGAAAAGAAGGGAAGGAAAAGGAAAAGAAGGGAAAGGAAGTGTAGTTAAAGGAAAGGAAAGGAATGAAAAGGAAAAGAAGGGAAGGGAAATGAAGTTAAAGGGAAGGAAAGGAAAGGAAAAGAAGGGAAGAGAAGGGAATTGAAGTTAAACGAAAGGAAAGGGAAAGAAAAAATAAGAAAAGGAGGAAAGGGAAGGAAAGGAGAAACAAGAAAGAATAGAAAAAAGGACGAAAAGGGAAGGGATGTTTAAGGGACGGAAAAAAGTAAACAAAAAAATAAGAAATAAAGAAAAGGGAAGGAAGTGAAAGGAAACAAGGACTTGAAAGGAGACGAAAGAAGAGAAAAGGAAAAGGCTAATATGACAGAACGGGTAGCAGAGGAAAAGAAAGAAATGGAAAAGTTGATAATGGGAAGATAAACTGAGGTAATGAAAGATAAAGGAAGATAAACAGAGAGGGGAAAGTAAAAAAAACAAGGGAAAGGAAGAGAAGGGAAAGACGAAAAAGGGAGAAAAGGGAGAGAGAAAGGGAGGAGGTAGAGCACGAAGGGAGGAGAAGGATTGTGTTGGCGTGTATGTGGATGGTAAACGGATGAGTAAATAAAAGGTGGTGGAGGGTGACGGCTGAGAGAGAGAGAGAGAGAGAGAGAGAGAGAGAGAGAGAGAGAGAGAGAGAGAGAGAGAGAGAGAGAGAGAGAGAACTGACTTGCGTGAGTGAACGAGGCGGTTTTTCAGACAGACTCTCACGCATAGCACGCCGAGACATGCTATTCAACCCCCTCTCTCTCTCTCTCTCTCTCTCTCTGGATGGATTTTTGTTCCGTGTTTTGCCTCCACGTCGACAGCCAATCAGGTCGCCGCTCCTCGCTCATACTCGAAGCTGATTGGCCCTTGACTTGCGTGCCTGGGGTGGGTCTGTCTGCCTTGGGTGTGTGTGTGTGTGTGTGTGTGTGTGTGTGTGTGTGTGTGTGTGGAAGAGGGGTGATTGAGGCTAATTCTCTCTTCGTGTGTGTGTGTGTGTGTGTGTGTGTGTGTGTGTGTGTGTGTGTGTGTATTACGAAGGGGTGTGAGGGGGATAAAAGAATGGAATGGATGGGAAGGGAAGGGAAAGGAAGAGAAGGGAAGTAGAGGAAAGAAAAGAGAAGGGAAGAAAAAGGAAGAGAAGGGAAGGAGAGGAAAGAAAAGAGAAGGGAAGAAAAAGGAAGAGAAGGGAAGGAGAGGAAAGAAAAGAGAAGGGAAGAAAAAGGAAGAGAAGGGAAGGAGAGGAAAGAAAAGAGAAGGGAAGAAAAAGGAAGAGAAGGGAAGGAGATGAAAGAAAGAGAAGGAAGAAAAGGAAGAGAAGGGAAGGAGAGGAAAGAAAAGAGAAGGGAAGAAAAAGGAAGAGAAGGGAAGGAGAGGAAAGAAAAGAGAAGGGAAGAAAAAGGAAGAGAAGGGAAGGAGAGGAAAGAAAAGAGAAGGGAAGGAAAGAGATGGAAAGGGAAGTGTGTGTGTGTGTGTGTGTGTGTGTGCATGACCGCCTGCCACCACGTTAAAAGTTCGCAGTAGTAACAACGAAAAATAAAACAAAACAAATAGTTAAACAAAAACCGCAAAATTATTCTCTTCCTTCATTCCTGGAAGAGACGAAGAAAAAAGTTATGCCTGTTACGAGATCGGGTTGCGTCATCCTCCCTCCCTCCTTCTCTCCCTCTCTCCCTCCCTCCCTCCTTCTCTCTCTCCCTCTCTCCCTCCCTCCCTTCCTCCAAGAATACCTTCCTGTTGTCATTACTCTCCCTGCTTGGCTAATCTACCTTACTTCCCTCCCTTATTCCCTCCCTCCCTCCCCTTTCCCTCCTTCTGTCTCTCTGTTTCTACCTCCCCCCTTTATTTCGCTCCTCCTCTCTCTCCTCTTCCTTCCCTTTGTCTTTTAACCTAATTTTGTTTCCTTCTTTCCCCCCTTCCTTTTTTCCTTTTCATTTTTTCTCCTTTAGTTTTTTCTTCCTTTCATTTTTTCCTTCATTCCTTCTTTCTTTTCTTTCTTCTTCCCTTCCATCCATTCTTCCTTCCTTCCTTCCATCCTCCGTTCGTGCCTGCTATTAATTCTCCTCCTCCATCTCCACCCCTCCCTTCCTTCCCTCCACCCACCCTTCCCTCCCTCCCTCCCTCCTCCAGTCTAAGCTAATTCGGGTTTAATCTCAGGTGATTTTGGCCTCGATCACAGGTAATTTAGCGTCATTAGAGGTACCAGGTAGAGTGTGTCACCTGTATCCCTTATTACCTGTCCGGAAGCAGCTCACCCCTTGCCTGCCTGTCTGTACGTCTGTCTTTCCTTTTGTGTGTCTATTTTTCTGTCTCCCGTCATGACCCCAACCTTCAAAAAATTTATCCTCTAATATCAGTTTCTTCTTACTTGTCTCTTCCCGTAACTCCCCTTTATCTTTCGTTATCTCCCCTTAGTTCCCTTTAACTCCCCTTAGCTCCTCTTACCTCCCCTTAGCTGCTCTTTCCTTCCTCTCCTTTCTCATTATTCTTCATTCCTTTCTTTTGTTTTCCTCTCTCCTGCCTTCCCCTTCCTCTTCATTCCATTAACTCCACTCTCCTTATCTCCTCTTTACTACTCTTTCCTTCCTCTCCTTTCTCATTATTCTTCATTCCTTTCGTTTGTTTTCCTCTCTCCTTCTTGCCTTCCCCTTCCTCTCCATTCCATTAACTCCCTTTTACTTTTATTTGTCACCCTCTATATTATGTCCTCCCTCCCTCTTCCTCCCGTTTTCCCTCTCTCCCTTTTTTTCATTTCTCTTGCCTGCTTATCTCCCTTCCTCCCCCCTCCCTCTCGATCTTTCCGTTCATCTCTTTTCCCTCCCCATTTTATATGCATCCCTCCTTCCTCTCATTCCACATCCCTTTTAATCTCCCTTTTATTTATTTCATTCCTTTATCTGTTCGTATATGTCTTTACCCCCTGTTTATTCTCTTGCCCTTCTCTCCCTTCCCGCTTCATCTCCCTTTCCTTCTTCATCTCCCTTCCCCTCTCCTCTCCCTTCTCCCTTTATCTACCTTCCCCTTACTACGTTATATCACTTCCCTTATCTACCTCTCCCCTCCTGTCTCCCCTCCCTTCCCCACTTCCTTCAATCATAATATATCATCCCCTCCTCCATTTCCATCCCATGTTATCTTCCTTCCCCCCCTCCCTTCCTTATCTACCCTCTCCTCCTCTCTATTCCTCTTACTCTACCTCTCCCATTCTTTCCCCTCCCTCTCCTCTACGTTCCCTCCTTATCTCTCATTCCCCCTCCTCCTGTTCCCATGTTATCTCCCTCCCACTTCGCCCTTCCTTATCTACCTTTCCCCTCCTCCTCCCCTTCCTCCCCCTCCCCCCCCCTCACGTCAGCTGTCCCCCTGTCTACCTGTCAACCACCTGGGCGCTGATTAGTGGCCCAGTGCTGGTAAGTGTATTGATAAGGCGCACAATCACACCTGACCTTTCCTCCGTACTGCCCACGACCCTGAGAGAGAGAGAGAGAGAGAGAGAGAGAGAGAGAGAGAGAGAGAGAGTAATTTTCTCATTAATTTCCATGTTTCCTCTTAATTGGGTTAAAATGTGAGAGATGACATAAGTAAGTAAAGTGGAGAGAGAGAGAGAGAGAGAGAGAGAGAGAGAGAGAGAGAGAGAGAACAGAGACAGAGACAGAGACAGAGAGAGAAAAGGGAGGGAAAGGGAAGTTGAAATGGTAAAGAGAGAAAAAAAGATATTCGTAAGTAAGGGAGGAGGTTCGGTAAGGGCGAAAAGGAGTGTTGTGAAGGGTGACCAGGGTGAGCAGGGTGAAGAGGGTGGTAACAGGGGGGAGGGGGAAGGGAAGTGCCCATAAGAAAAAGAAGTACACACGCCTTGGAGGAAACTCAAACTTTTCCTACTTTTTTTTATATTTTGGGGGATTTGGTTGAAGTTGTTTTTGTTTTACTTTATTATTTTTTTCGGTCTTACCCAGGTGGGAATTTCCGTTTTGTTGTTGTTAATGTTGTTTTCGTTATTGTTGATGTTTTTGTTTTTGTTTTTTGTTGTTGATGTTCTACTACTACTACTACTACTACTACTACTACTACTACTACTACTACTACTAATACTACTACTACTACTACTACTACTACTACTACTACTACTACTACTACTACTACTACTACTACTACTACTACTATTATTATTATTATTATTATTATTATTATTATTATTATTATTATTATTATTACTATTACTATTACTACTACTACTACTACTACTACTACTACTACTACTACTACTACTACTACTACTATTATTATTATTACTACTACTACTACTACTACTACTACTACTACTACTACTACTACTACTACTACTACTACTACTACTACTACTACTACTACTACTACTACTACTACTACTACTACTACTACTACTACGGGCCTCCATCTATTAGAGTTGCGTTGTGAGCGGTATATTTTCTCATATCCTTTCACAAAGCAATTCATTGGCCCCAGCCCGCCAATGACTGTGGCCGACAACCATCTTTATTTAGTAACAGAGCTTGTGGTTGATACGACTATCAACCACCGTCGCCTTAAAGTCCGGGTCGGCAATGCGGGTGGTTTTGGGTGCAGGTGACCTGGTTCCTCTCAGGCAGACCAAGGCTGACCTCAGGAGGGAGAAGGACAGCCTGCATCTCATCCAGGCGACCACACTGCTTCTTGGCTGTTGTTACTACTACTACTACTACTATTACTACTACTTCTACTACTACTACTGCTATTACCACTACTTCTACTACTACTACTACTACTACTACATCACGGCACCCACTATAGATAAAACTGAAACATGTAAAATTGATATAAAAGATAGAGAGATAGACAAATAAATACATAGATACATGAATAGATAAATAGATTGATAGATAAATAGATAAATAATAACAATAGACCGATTACAGAATGGCTTTAAAAATTAGCCTGTGCCACTACTGGTCTGGTGCCGTCCATAAGGTCCCTCAAGAATCACACACATAAATAATAATAATAATAATCGTCGTCTTCTTCTTCCTCTTTATCTATACTGTTCTCCCTACAATACCCTCCTCTCCTCCGCCTCCTCCTTCTCATCATCATTATCATCATCATCATCATCATTATCAAGTTACTGGGGGAAAAATAAAACTCACTCTTTTTCATCATAATTATGTCACCATTTTTTTTTTTTTTTTTTTTTCCTTGATAATAATGTAACATTTTTTCCTACGTTCATCCTCAGTTTTTTCCTTTGTTGTCTCGTTTCTCCTTTCTTATCTGCTTTATCAGGGTGTTATTCACTGTCATCCTGTTATCTGTGCGCGTTTCATCATATCCTTTCTCATACCCTCATTCGTCTCTCTCTCTCTCTCTCTCTCTCTCTCTCTCTCTCTCTCTCTCTCTCTCTCTCTCTCTCTATCTATCTGTCTATTAATCTATCTATCTATATCTGTTTGATCACACGACACAACCTCCATTTTTCCTTCTATAACTGCATGAGAGAGAGAGAGAGAGAGAGAGAGAGAGAGAGAGAGAGAGAGAGAGAGAGAGAGAATTATATAATGTTTATTTCGAGATAGTGAGTATATATCAGAAGAGGATGAGGGGAATTGGAGAGTGAAAGGGGAAGGAAGGGAATCAAGAAGGTAGTGAAAGGGATAAGAAAAGAGGAGAAAAAGAGGAATGATGATAACGAAAGAGGAGAAGGAAGATAAAGTTTTAGGGAAGAAAATAATGGGAGAGAGAATGGAGGAATGAAAGGGGAGGTAAAGGAATCAGGAAGGTGAATGGGAGGAGAAAAAAGGAGAGAAAGAGGAATAATGATAATTGAAAGGGAGAAAGATGGGAGAAAAAGTATTAGGGTAGAAAATAAGGGGAAAGAAGGGAATCGAGAAGGAGGTGAATGGGATAAGAAAAGAGGAGAGAATGGGGAATGAAAATGGAAAGAGAAAAAAAAGGGAGAGGAAGTTTTTTGGGGGGAAGAAGATAAGGGAAGGGGGAGGGAGGGAGGGTAAGGGTGAAAAGGTAAGAATAGGTGATAAAGGGGCAAGAGAACACGTGACTAGACCCAGGTGAACTCTGCCCCAGGTGTTATCAGGTCAGGTTAGGTCAAATAGGTCACGTATGATACCTGAGAAATGATTTACCTGAGAAAAATGACACTGATTACCTTGCTAAGTGTTTCAAAGAGGAACAGGAGGAGGAGAAGAAATAGAAGAAGAAGAAGAAGAAGAAGAGGAGACGCATTAAGAAGAGAAAGAATATGATGTTGGGTTATTATATGAAAAAAAATAGCAGTGGAGAAAGAGGAAGAGAAAGAGAGACGAAGAAGATCAAGAAAGATGAGGGGAAGGAAGAGGAAGAGGAGGAGAGGGTCGGTAAGGATAAGAATAGTAATTGTGGAAGAGAGAGGAAGGAAAATAATGATGAAGAAAGAGAAGAAGAAATAAATAGAAGAAGATGGGGATAGAAAAGAACAGAAAAAGAACATGATAACAAAAACAAGGAAACCAAAAAAAAAAAGGGCAAAAGAGAGAGAGAGAGAGAGAGAGAGAGAGAGAGGCACGTGACGTCACACCTTGATTAACTAGTGACTTAATGATGACGCAACAAGGAGGGAACCGCAAGCCTCCCTCACGCCCCTCTGTTGCACCAAGATAAGGACACTATGCTCTCTCTCTCTCTCTCTCTCTCTCTCGCTCTCTCTCGTGTATATATTTTAGATCACAGACGAATTGCAAGAGAATGAAGACCAGGGGGGGGGGGGGTAATGTAGAGGGGTGGAGTGGGAGTGACAAGGGGAGTGGCTTTGGGGGTTGTGTCATGGTAGGAGTGGCAAGTTTTGTGGGCGAGGTGGGAAAAAAGGAGTGGATGGATCGGGGTCGGAGTGATGTTAGGGGAGTGGAGTGGGGAGGAAAGAGAGGATGCCGTACTGTTGGGGAGGGTTGGGGGGGGATGTTATGGGAGGGTTGAATGTAGAGGAGACGAAGAGAGAGAGAGAGAGAGAGAGAGAGAGAGAGAGAGAGAGAGAGAGAGAGCACAAAGGGGGGAACGAAGTAAGACACCGATATTAAACCCCCCCAAAAAAAACTAACATGTCGTGAGATAAGTTAATAAAAAACAAAAAACAAAAAAGTATTAGGTGAGGAAAGTGGGGAGTGACAAAGAGGGGGAGGAGGGAGAGGGAGGGAGAGGTCAAGGAGGAAGAAGAAGGAGGAGGTGCGTTCAGGTGTGTGTAAGGGGAGGGAAGGGGAAGAGGGGGAGAGAGGGGAGAGATAACATTAAAGGGGTTCTTATACTATGTGGATTGGGGGGGGGAGGGGAAGGTTTAGTCAGCTGCTTCAATCACCCCCCAAACCCCCACCCCCTCTCTCCCCACCGTCACCTCCTTATCACCCTCCCATCTCTCGCCCCCTCCCCCCTTTCACCCCCATCCCGTATATCGCTTGTGTCGACGTAAGCACTCGAGATAACGAAGATAAGGCAACTATCGTATGTGTGTGTTGCAACTGTGTGTGTCTGTGTGTGTGTGTGTGTGTGTGTGAGAGAGAGAGAGAGACTGAATTTTAAGAGATGTAGTTTTAGAAATATCATGGTTTTGGAGACTTACTTGCTTTTTACTGTTTATATTTCTGTGTGTAGTTATTTTGTGTGAGTTATTTAACATTATTCTTTTTGTGTCTCTCAGGTAAGGGTTGCATCCCCACCTCATCCCCAGCACGTCCAGGTGAAGGGTGAGTGTTACCTGTACCGTTTGTCTGCGCCCCCTCCACCTTCCCTCCCAGACCTCGACACTTGACAGCCGACGACCACCAGACAGACAGACGCGGAAAAACAAGAGATGATAAACAAATGCAGATTCATAATAACTGATAAAGGGAAGGAAAACACATCTCTCATGTATCTTTTAACTGCCCTTTGATCCTCCTTATGGCCATGTAAGGTTAACGAAGCGCCATGGGCAAGAAATTAAAGGAAGGAGAAACGAAGGAAAAGGTTAATGAAGCTTATGAAGAACTTAAGATTTTGTCGTTTATTTGTGTCTTTAATTAAATGTTTCTTGATCCTATTTTTTGCCATATAGTTAACGATTCACCGTGGACAAGAAATTAATGGAAAAAGTTAACTAGGATGAAATTTATATATAACTTGAAACCATGTCTTTTTTTTTTTGTCTTCTTTTTTATATTTAATGACTTAAGGATACGCCAAAGTCTCGAAACAAAGGTAAAAAATAGAGATGACACTTATGAAGGACTTGAAACTATGTCATTTATATACCTTATGGGTGCTCTTTGATCCTCTTTAGACCGTACAGACTTAACGATACACCAAGGACTAGAAACTAAAGAAATCCCTAAGGTGAAACTCATGGAGGACTTGAAACTACGTCCTTTTCTGTGTGTCTCGGCTGGTCCTTAATCCCCTTTTTGACACTGAGGACTAAACAAGTTGAAAAAAAAAATCATGTAACTTATATTGAAAAGGAATTCTGATCCACATATAGTATTCAAGCCAAAACAATGAAAACTAATCAACACCGCTATTTTCTGTTTCCTACAACAAAGGAGACAGCTCAAGGGCACAAAAAAAGGAAGCAATAATAATAAAAAAAAGCCCGCTACTCGCTGCTCCTACAAAAAAAGAATAAACACCTTGAAACTAACTTACCTTGAACCAATGAAAACTAATCAACACCGCTATTACTATAAACACCTTGAAACTATAAAGAAACCCAACACTAAGCAAGCACTTCAGCAGACAACCTCATCCCACCGTGCACTCCCTAACACCAACACCACTTAGATTGGTATTATCAGACGCTTCAACCCCTCACATCAACTACTTCCAAAGGCCGAAAAGGAGATCAGTCGGGCTCTAATGAGTGTTTTTATGTTCACGGTACAGAAGGGTTAAACTACCACTAGGGTCCTGAAACTACCCCTGGAAATGCCCCAAAGATCAATCGGGTTCTAATCAGTGTTTTCTTAGGTTCATGGTACAGAAGAAGGGTCAGACTTCCACCAGGGTCCTAAAACTACCCCTGGAAATGCCCCAAAGATCAATCGGGTTCTAATGAGTGCTTTCTTAGGTTCATGGTACAGAAGAAGGGTCAAACTTCCACCAGGGTCCTAAAACTACCCCTGGAAATGCCCCAAAGATCAATCAGGTTCTAATTAGTGTTTTCTTAGGTTCATGGTACAGAAGAAGGGTCAGACTTCCACCAGGGTCTTAAAACTACCCCTGGAAATGCCCCAAAGATCAATCAGGTTCTAATTAGTGTTTTCTTAGGTTCATGGTACAGAAGAAGGGTCAGACTACCACCAGGGTCCTAAAACTACCCCTGGAAATGCCCCAAAGATCAATCGGGTTCTTAGGTTCTTAGGTTCACGGTACAGAAAAAGGATCAGACTACCACTAGGGTCCTGAAACTACCCCTGGAAATGCCCCAAAGATCAATCGGGTTCTAATGAGTGCTTTCTTAGGTTCATGGTACAGAAAAAGGGTCAAACTTCCACCAGGGTCATAAAACTACCCCTGGAAATGCCCCAAAGATCAATCGGGTTCTAATGAGTGCTTTCTTAGGTTCATGGTACAGAAAAAAGGGTTAAACTTCCACCAGGGTCATAAAACTACCCCTGGAAATGCCCATGACTCCTACGAAAGCCTTGTCAAATGTGTGTTACTGGGCGCTGAGAAATGTTTAAGAATATGACCTTTAACATTTTCCCTCTTTTCATAACATCACGATCCTTCCTTTTATTGCTAAGAACACTTCAGGGGAACACTTCAACCCACTTACAGTATCACTCTACACACTTAAGGGTACCGCTATCCCCCTCTCCCTCCCCCTCACACAGACAGACGAACAGACAGACACCTTCATCGCCACCCTCCTCACCCCTTACCCCATGCCAGGGCGACGCTACTCCCCGCGCATGTTAAAGCTTCCTCAATACCTCCACGTGTGATGATTCATTTCAGCGGTTTGGTCTGCCATTCGTCCCTCCCTTCCATTGTGATTAGATTTGTATGTTATTATCATTTTGTTGTTGTTTCACTGTCACATATTGTCTTGTGTTTTGTATATTAATTTTAGTCTTTTGAGTCTAGTTGTATATTCTTTTTCCCTCTTTTCTTTCATTCTTTTTTTGTTATTGGTTGATTTTTATTGTTTTTGTTGTTATTGTTGACATTTCACCTCCTATTTGCATGTTAACTTTACTCTTTTGTTTAGTTTTTTTTTCTTTTTTTTTTCGCCCTTCCTGTGTCAAATTTTGCTGTTGATTCAGTGATTATTTTACTTTTTTTGTTTGTTTGCGTCATTTTCTTACAGCAGACGAGTCAGTCATAAACACACACACAAAAACGCAGATTTATTGAACCGGTCACTTTATTTTCTGTAAACATCTTCACTTCTCATTTTCCTCACATCGGAAGTTTTCATTGTTTTTGTTTACAAGTTGTGTGCCCTTCACCTCTTTAATTATATTATTGGCCAATTTCGCGATGGCATGGGACTGATTAGATTACTTCTTTTTAATTCACCTCCAACATTGCCTTTCCATATCTCTACCTATTGTTTCTATGATTATTTTTTTAACCTTTTTCTTCCATTTTTATTTCTGGTGAGCTCCATTTTGCAGTGGATATGTTTTGGGGGAGGGAGGGAAGTTTGTTTTCTCCTGTTTTTCAAGATAAAGGAGGCAGATAAAGGACACTATAAACCAGAAAAAATAATAGCACAATATGATGCTCCTACAAGAGAAAGGTAATACAAAAAAAGGATGCCAACCGATGCATTACCTACTCTTAATCTACCGTGCATTACCTGGCGAGGACTGGGGCATTTGGCTACTCACTCCCTCACTTCCTTACACACGAGGGCCACAATGCAACAGTGATGATGGTTCTGGCGGGCCGTTCCCTAGACTAATGCTCCCTGTCTGCCTGTGTTCATGTAGTCCTGTGTTTACTAATGCTTGTGTTCACTATTACACCCTCTCTTGGTAACTGTGTGTCTATTATTGCTACCATTACTGTTTATTACCATTAGCTTTCTTTGTATTAGTGATGATTAAGGTGATGATGGTGTGGAATGTGGTGATGGCATTATGTTACTATCAGCTGGTGTTGTTATATCGTAATGTGTTTATTGTTTTATTATTCCTGTTATCATTATTTATATTGTTGCTGTTTGGTTCTTGTTATTAGCGGTAGTATAGTTGTAGTAGTAATAGGAGAAGGAGGAAGAGGAAGAGGAAGTAGCAGTCGTGATAGTAGTAGTAGTAGTAGTAATAGTAGTAGTTGTAGTAGTAGTAGTATAGCCAGGGTGTTAGCGATAGCGATGGTGATGATGATAAGGGCGCTGAAGATAAAGGTGACGTCAATGATAAGCGTGATAAAGGTTATGGTGCCAATGCTGTAACGTTATCTGGTCTTGTAATCCATTGTCTCCGTTTTTATTATGTTTAGGTGCAAATCAAGTTATTTTTTTTATTCATTCCTCCAAAGTCTGCAAAATAACATGCTTTAATTTATCTATTTATTAATTATACTAAGACTGCCTTCCTCAAAAATTGTCTGTGAATTCTCTTGTTTAAACTATTTGAGACGAGTGACGATATTGGGATGTGTCAGTGCGCCATGAGTATAGGTAAGGTACGAAAGTTGGGGGCATACACTAAAGCTGCGCGTGGCTGCGGTGCTCGTCTCTGTCACATTGGCCCTTGTGGTTGTTGGGCATCTTTTCGACAATGTATCGCTCACCACCTGCATCGTTTTTTTTTTTTTTTTTGTGTGTGTGTGTGTGGGAGGGGGGAGGTAGTGTACAAAGGATTGGTTACTTGATTTCTGTTCCTTGTTGTGCTTTATTGAATCTTAAGTATTTATGCATGAAAAATTGTATGTTTTTTTTTTTTTTTTTTTTTTTTTTTTTTTGTGAGGGGGAGCTAGTGTACAAAGGTTTGGTTACTTGATTTATGTTCCTTGCTGTACTTTATTGGTTCTTAAGTATTTATGCGTGAAAAATTGTATGTGTATGCTCCTTTTTTTCTGTCACCTGGGAATGCTAATTATTTACCTGCAGAGTTTCTTTTTTTTTTATCATTGTTCATGTTAAGTGTGACGCATTATTTTATTGAGAATGATAAATAATGTTAGTGTTCATATGTAGTAACGTCTTATGTGTTTTTGTTTTTATTGTTTTTTACTCAAGGACAGAACAGAAATATGCACAAAAAAAAATAATGCCGTCTGATGCTTATGTTATTGGATTTGTTTTCATTATTGTTACTGATTATGTTTTTTGCTTTCATGATTTATACACGGATTTATTTATTTATTTATTTATTTTTATTTTTTTTGGCCAATGTCACATGAGAATGCTAATTATTTACCTGTTTAAAGTGATATTATTATTTTTATTTGTATATTATCATTATTATTATTATTATTATTATTATTATTATTATTATTATTATTATTATTGTTGTTGTTATTACTATTATTATTGCTATTATTACTATTATCATTATTATTGCTATTATTATTGGTAGCATTAAAATTAATTACTCTTTATCTGATTTGCTTCTGCACTTACTTCTTGATGTCTTTAATAATTCTTCCTCCTCCGCTCCACAGACACGGTAATTAACTCCGCCTCGGTATGTGATGAGATGAGTGGTGGGTGTCCGTGTCTTAGGCTGGTATTCTAAGACACTCGCTTCTTACATCACCTATTTCTAAAGGTCAAAGAGGGGGCCAATCGT
>NC_066547.1:8527268-8577268 GCF_024679095.1 Eriocheir sinensis
GTTATGAGGACGGTGATAGTGGTGCTCGTGAGAATGGTGATGATGATGGAGGTGGAGGACACGGAGAGTGGGACATTGATGACAGTGACTTATGGTGGTGATTGTGATGAAATAGGTGGATCATAGTGAGTGGTGATGGAGTGGAGATGTAGATATTAGCGATGATGGAGGTGATGATGATGGTTAATTAAGGTCTTTTGGGGTTACTTTGAGACTAATTAGTTATCGTATTGGTATAGTGGTAGCAGTTGTAATGGTTGTGGAGGTAGTTAATAGTGGAGGATTCAGGTATGTAGTGGAGGTCCTCGTTCTCACATTTAATCCTTGAGCGCCTGAGGAGTCGAACTGGAAGTGGAACCCGCCCTACCATCCACCACCACTATACTACCACTTAGCCACCACCACCAGTCCCTTAGTAACCGTAAAAAAGAAGAGAAAACAAAAACTTGATCACAACGTCACAGAGAGAGAGAGAGAGAGAGAGAGAGAGATGAAGCAACACGTTTTTATATGCCCGTCAGGTGATACAGGTAAGTCCCGGTTTTCCCTTGAGCTTGAAGGACTAAATACATTCTTGAAGGAGGAGGAGAGGCAGTAGGAGGGGAGAGAGGAGATAGGAAGAGAGGAGACGGGATTCCCACTCCTTCATCTCTCTCTCTCTCTCTCTCTCTCTCTCTCTCTCTCTCTCTCTCTCTCTCCAGCATCCCTCGGCCTCCACTTGATCCTCCTTCTTCATCTTCATCTGCTCCCTCCTCCTCTTCCTCCTCCTCTTCCATCTCCTAATTTCGTCTTGGTGTTAGGAGGAGACGCGGGGTGGTCACTTGCCAGGAGGGAATCAAGTGCCTGTGTGTGTGTGTGTGTGTGTGTGTGTGTGTGTGTTTGCACCAGACCTGTCACAATGTCGCCATTCTTAGGACGCAAATAACGACCCTGGCGACTCGCTATCCCCCTAGGCGCCCCCCCACCCAGCCCCCCGCCACCCTGATTTCCTTTATCCACGGGCGTTGTGGGGTCGCGCCGCTGCCAAGTCAGGGTGGAGTGGGCGGCGGCGGCGGTATGCGAGGCCCCTTGGTGGCTGGTGGTGCGGGGGGCGGGAGGGAAAGTTTAGCCCGAGGGAGTCTTGGGGGCGAGGAGGGGCGGGGGGACAGAGGGGGGGGGGTGAGGGGCCAGCTGCTGTTGCTCTTACTGCCTGTTGAACCACATTTTTGGCCCCCCATTCCCCCTCCCCCGAGGCGCACGCACGCACGGTAAGGTCAGAGGTTGGGCGCCGTCACTGAGGCGGAGAAGCGGCGGCGTCACCTTGCTGTGTGTGTGTGTGTGTGTGTGTGTTGGCGGGCGTGAGTGGTGGTGGTGGCGGAGCTTGGCACCGAGCCAGGGTGACGTCACGCTTACGTGGCCCCGCGCCGTGCTGGTGGCGGCGGCGGCGGCGGTGATGGTGGTGGTGTAAGGGACGCGCGGCGGCGGTGGTGCGGCCTTGAGTCACCCATGCCTCCCTCCCTGCCGCCCACCCCCGCCCCGCCCCTCCCTGCCTCACCTCCGCCACCACGCACTCAGCCCGCCGCCCTCACCCACGCCCCGCCTCCCACGCACACCCGCAGGGCCGCTATGGGCGTACAATGGGTGGAGACTGGTAATCCCGGCCGACGCCCGGCGGGGTCCCAACACTGGCTGGTTGGGCGGCGGCGGCGGCGGTGGTGGTGGTCAGCAGTGCCCCTCCCGCCGCCGCCGTCCCCCGCCCCCCGTGCCGTGCCCCGCCCCCGCCGCCCACAGCTGCGTGGTGGCCGCCGCCCTCGGCCCCGCCGCTGCAGCGCCGTCGCCCGAGCCATGCACAGCCCTTAGGGAAATTGGAAAACTGTGAATTGCTGATGTCCTGACGGCGGGGGGCTTCATGTGAGGCAGGGGGCCTTCACACACACACACACACACACACACACACACACACACTTGACTCAGTCAAACACCTGCTGCTGTGAGCCGTGCCCCGCCCCGCCCCGTCCCTCCCCGATCCATGCCCTCCCCGCCCTGCACACTCCGCCCTGTTGCGTGTCAGTCGGTGCCCAGCGGCGGGGCGGGGCGTCTCACCACTCGCGGCTTTACTTGAAATACCAGAATCTTTATTGAGACGCGTTCAGGCTGACTGCTCTCCCTCCCTCCTCCCTCCTTCCTACACTCATGCCCTCCTTCCTGCCCTCCCTCCCTCCTCCTTCCCTCCTACACTCATGCCCTCCCTCCCTTCCTTCCTCCGGCCTTCCTTCCCTCCGCCGCGGCCACGTGACATAAGGGTAGGAGGAAAAAAAAAGGTGTCACTTGAAACTCAAAGGTCAGAAGGGCAAGGGAACCAACCGTGCCTTCCTCCTCCTCCTCCTCCTCCTCCTCTTCTCTTCCCTTCCTTCCCTCTCTCTTCCTCTTCCCCTCTACTCCCTCCGCTCTCCCTCCCTCTAAAAATATCCCTTAATCATGACTTGCACGGTTCAATGCCTGAGTGTTTGTGTGTGCGTGTGAGTGTGTGTGTGTGTGTGCAACGTTACCCTCACAGTAAACAAATGTATGAATAAATCTATAAAAAAAAACATGTATGGAAAAAGAACGAACGAACGGGCAGGATGTTTTGCGTGGAGTATTTTTGTTATCATTTTTTTTTTTTTAATTATTATCAACATCCGACAAAATGTTTCTTCCGTTTCCAAGTCGTCATGTTTATCTACTTTTATCTTCGCATCCGTTACCTCACACCTCCTCCTCCTCCTCCTCTTCTTCTTTGCCCTCTCCACATTTCCATTCCTCTCTCTCACTCTCTCGCTCTTTTTCTCTCATAACCTTTCTCTACATTGCTTCCTCTCTCTCTCTCTCTCTCTCTCTCTCTCTCTCTCTCTCTCTCTCTCTCTCTCTCTCTCTCTCTCTCTCTCTCTCTCTCATCCATCCCCTCCCCTCCGTATCACACCCCCTTAACACATTATCTCTCCCATTTCCTTCCTTTCTCGTAATCCATGTAACTTCCCCTCGCTTAACACTGCTCTCTCTCTCTCTCTCTCTCTCTCTCTCTCTCTCTCTCTCTCTCTGTAGCAACTCCCTTTTTTCATTTTTTTTTTCTTCACTCGATCTTTTTTTCTTTTGTTTTCTTCTCTTCTTCTCATTATTATTATTCTCATTTCTTCTCATTTCTTATTTACATGTTTCCGTTTCTCTCCTTCTTTCATATCCTCTCCTTTTCCCCGCTCTTCTCCCTCCTCCTCCTCCTCCCCTATATAGGACCTCTCCGGTGACTCAGGGATGTGACTAGAATAAGCTTATGAGTCCTTAGTCAGAAAGGGAGGGGAGGGCGAGGGGGGAGGGGGCTGTTAAGTGAGTAGAAGGGAGTGAGGAAGTAAGGGAGAATAGGGGAAAGGTAAAGAGGGGGCGAAGTAGAGAGAGTAGATAGGGGAAAGTGTTGAGAGAGAGAGAGAGAGAGAGAGAGAGAGAGAGAGAGGATGTAATAAAAGCAATATATGAGTTAAGGGGGAGGGAGGGAGGAGGACTAGGAGGTGGTGGTAGGGGTGGTGGTGGGTAGGAGGGGGGGGGAAGGGGAAGTTAGGGATGGAGGGGGTAGGACTGACTGAATGCCAACCAGGTTCAAGTGGGAGAAGGTCCTTGTGGGGGTGAAAGAGGGGGGGGAGGGGAGGGGAGGAAGGGATAGATTGCGTCACAGGTCACGTGATCACCACCACCACGACCATCACCGAGGTCTGGTTTCAAGAAGACTATGAGGAAATCTTAAACATCTGAAGAAAGCGAATAACGTGGAAAGAATAAGAAGAAGGAACGTGAAGGAGAATTAAGAGGATGTGGTGAAGGAGAAAAAGCAAATTATTAATAAAGCAAAAAATAATAGTAATAATAATAATAATAATAATAATGAGTGAACAATAAAAAAAAACGCGTAATAAAGAGGAAGAAACACGAAATTAAGAAGAAAGAAGGATATGGAGGAGGAGAAAAAGCAAAGTATTAATAAAGCAAATAATAATAATAATAATAATAATAATAATAATAAGTGAACAATAAAAAAAACGCGTAATAAAGAGGAAGAAACACAAAATTAAGAGTAAGAGAGGACGAGAAAATCTAAACGAAATAATAACAATAATAACAGTAGTAGCCAAAGAAGTGTCAGTAGTAATTGTTGTAGTAGTAGTAATAACAATAACGAGAATATGAATAAGAATACACAAAGAAGCACGATTATAGATTGCCTTGGTTAGTAGGATATACAAAATAGTGTACAAATAGCCTGCATGAATCTAGTGAATGTTTGTTTGTTTGCATATATTACATCTCCCCTGTGTGTGTGTGTGTGTGTGTGTGTGTGTGAAGTAGGAGTGCCTCACAGAACTCCTCTCTTAATATCTTCCCTCCTCTCCTCCCCTCTCATTCCCCTCATTCTCCCCTCCTCCCCTCGCTCACTTATCTGTATTTATTTTTACCCTTTCTCTCTCTCTCTCTCTCTCTCTCTCTCTCTCTCTCTCTCTCTCTCTCTCTCTCTCTCTCTCTCTCTCTCTCTCTCTCTCTCTCTCTCTCTCTCTCTCTCTCTCTCTCTCTCTCAACGAAAAGAAACATGAATTGAAAAGATAGATAGAGAGAGAGAGAGAGAGAGAGAGAGATCTGGTATTTTAAACATAATTCGCCGGATCAATAAAAATTGCAATAAAAATATAAAATAATGATACGCAAATAGGAACAAACTAATTATGGTAATGACCTCAGTATTGACCCCCTTGGAGTGACCTTGCTCTTCCTCCTCCTCCTCCTCCTCCTCCTCCTCTCGAGCGTCCTGATTATGAGAGGGAGGGAATAGTGAGGGAGAGGGGAAGGACAAGGACAAAGGAGGAGTGTATCTCTCTCTCTCTCTCTCTCTCTCTCTCTCTCTCTCTCTCTCTCTCTCTCTCTCTCTCTCTCTCTCTCTCTCTCTCTCTCTCTCTCTCATATTGGTGGTGATGATCACTTGCGGTGGTGGTAGTGATGGTGTGGTGGGGGGATAGTGGTGTTAGTAGTTGTGGTAGTGGTGGTAATTGTGATGGTGGTGGTGGTGGTTGTGGGTGAAGACTAACAACCAGGTAAATATTTAGCTCACCTGCAATTAACGTTATAGGTGTGCGTTTTGAAGGTCGTTACCTGATTGCTTTTTTATGGTTTCATTTATTTTTTTGATTTCTTTATTCAAATTTTAGGAGTATGGTAAGGAGAGAGAGAGAGAGGGAGAGGGAGGGTTAAAACATGTGCATAATATATAGTTTGGGGAGTTTAAAACCATGATGTGTGTTTGTTTGTTTGTGTCATCTTTTTCCTTTCCTTTATATTTTTAACGCCATTCCGTCACTCTTCCCCTCATTCAGTGCCTTGCTTTTATTGGTCTAAATTATCTCTCTCTCCTTCCCTCCTCCCCTCATTCCTTCACTTCCACACTCACACACCTTCCCTTCCCTTCCTTCTATTTTCGGTATTTTAGTCTCATTCCTTTGTTATTCCCCTCAATTCATCACAATTTACTTTGCTAACGCCCTCCTCCGCCTCCTCCTCCTCCTCCAGTTTATTCTTCTCTTCCCCTCACTTCCCCCTCCTTCCCCTGCAATTTCAAGGCCATATGTGTGTGTGTGTGTGTGTGTGTGTGTGTGTGTTTATCCTCCCTCCCTCCCTCCCCCCTACACGCCTCTCTACCCCCCGCTGTATTTCATTAAGTTACTAGCGACGGGGGACTTGTGGTGGTGACGGCGGCGGCGGCGGTGGTGGTGGTGGTGGTGGTGGTGGTGTTATCTGCTGGGGCTTCCCGGAGGTAGTCAGGGGGCTTGGAGGATCCGGGGTGGGGGTTAGTGGTGTGGGGAAAGAGATTAGATGATATTAGGAAGCGGGAAGGAAGTGTAGTGGTGGTGGGGAGGGGGTGGAGGGGGTGTTGAGAACGTGAGGAGGGGAAGTGAAGATACGTGACGGGGAGGTGTGCGTTGGTGAGTGTGGTAGTGGTGGTGGTGGAGATGGGGGAGTGTGAAGGGATGGGGCGTGAAGGTATGTGAGGGGTGTGCATGGTAGAGAAGGGGTGGGAGGGGATGTGAAACGTGATGAAGGGGAAGGAAAGAAGTTTGGAGTTGGGGGGGAGGTGTAGTTGGGGAGACGTGCTTTTGGGAGGTGTAGAAGGGGGAAGCGTGGTGGGGAGCAGACGCATTGGGGTGGGGGAGGGAGGGAGGGAGGATAAACACACACACACACACACACACACACACACACACACACACACAAGGAACAAAAGGGGGTGGGGGAGGTGTGTATTACTAGCGTTCTTTAGTCGCGTCAGAGTTCCAAGAATTGTTCGAAACGGAGATTTCATGGAACCGAACTATTTATGTACCAAGAAGGAAGACAGTCGGTAAACTCACTTCCCCTCTCTCTCTCTCTCTCTCTCTCTCTCTCTCTCTCTCTCTCTCTCTCTCTCTCTCTCTCTCTCTCTCTGATCCTTTCCCTCCCATCTCGTCACTCACGCACCCGCTCGCTCGTTCAATCTGCTTGCTCTCACCCTTCCCTCCCTCCCTCCCTCCCTTCACACCCTCCAAGCACTCCCTTCCTAAACACAATCTCCGTGGCACCCTCACCACTGACTCACGCTGGTGGCGGCCCCTCGCGACACGCTGACACCTCGTGCAAGCTGTTTTTATGTGTGTATAAGTGTGTGTGTGTGTGTGTGTGTGTGTGTGTCAACAATAGCAGTCGGCGTGCTTTCTCAGGGTCATGAGCGGGGTGGGGGGGGTTGTGTAGTGAAGGGGGAGGAGGAGTAACCTTCTCTAGGGCATAGAACACCCCGCCCGCATGTCCCTGGCAGGGCGGGGCGGGGCGGGGCGGGCTGACTGGCGGCGGCGGCGGCGTGGCCTCAAGTAACATAACTAACAGTAACGTTGCCATACAGAGAGAGGAAATTATAACCTTTTTGCCTTGATGTTTGTCACTTTGTTGTGTGTGGGTGGTGGTGGTGGTGGTGGTGGTAATGGCGGGTCTATTGTGTTGACTGTGGGCCTTTGTGCCGCCAGGTTACCCCGGCCTGCCCGTGAGTGCCGCTGCGGTGGTTGCAGCGGCGGCGGCGCAGCAACAAGCACAGGCCGCAGCCAGCAGCCAGAGCCAACAGGGGTCCTCGCAAGGGCCCGCCGTGTCCTCCTCTCCTGAGGGACCCAACTCCTCCACCAACGGGCCGTCCCCCATGGCCGCCCTCCAGAGTGTGACGGACAACCTCCCGCCGGGCTCCCCCCACAGCTCCGCCTCCCCCCAGCAGCGCTCAGTCTCTAGGAACTCGTCCCAGCTGTCCCCCAACTCAGGTACTCCTCCTCTGCCTCTCTCTCTTCTCGCTGCTCACTGTGGTGCCCTGTACACCCTGCCCTCACGTGTCCCGTCCCGCCCACCCTGTTAGTGTGTGTGTGTGTGTGTGTGTGTGTGTGTGTGTGTGTGTGTGTGTGTTTACGCCTGCAACAACGAGGCTCCGGCCGTTGGTCTGACTCCTGCAGGCAGTTGACGGCGCGGGGCCGCGGCACACACGCGGGCTGGTGAGTGACCCTGGTGACTCTTGTTGCAGGAGAGCCGCGCAGGAGACCGTCAACAGGCCGGCATGGAGACTCCAGCGGCGACAGCAGCCCCGGAGCGCAGAGTGGCGGCTCCAGCGGCGGCGACGGCCCGCAGCCAAGCAATAACCTCAAGTGCACCATTTGTACGGAGCGGCTGGAGGACACCCACTTCGTGCAGTGCCCCTCCGTCCTCCACCACAAGTTCTGCTTCCCCTGCTCCAGAGAGTCCATCAAGCGGCAGGGCGCAGGCACCGAGGTCTCTGTCCCTATGGTTTTGTCTCCTCTGCTCTTCCTCTACTGCCTCCTCCTCCCTCGCTTTTCTTTGTGCACGTTCTTGTACTGACTGTTTCCCATATTGATGCGTCTCTGTTTGTCATATCAAAGTACTAACATGATGTGTCTTGCATGCCTGGCCAGCGCCTCTAACAGTGTTCTGTGTCCCCCGCAGGTGTACTGTCCCAGCGGCGAGCGGTGTCCCCTGGCCGGGTCGTCGGTGCCGTGGGCCTTCATGCAGGGCGAGATCGCCACCATCCTGGGTACCGCCAACATCCTGCCGCAGCACGCCCAGGACGAGGCCAAGACCAAGAAGGAGCGCGACACATAGGCTGCGGCGCGCCAGGATCCTCTGGTTTTAGTTGCAAGGTTGCCAGTGATGCATAGCTGGTGACTTTTGTGGGCGCTGCCCCACGTGTTGTGGGCGTGGCGGCGCTGCAGGAGTATGTCCAAATGGTGCTGGATCCGGTCCTTGCCATGACTCTGCCCGCTGGTGGTGGTGAAGGTGGCGGTGGTGATGGAGTGGTGGGGACGTAGCGGGGCTCCTACGGGACCCTGGGGCCCCACCACCACTGTGTGTCGGGCCCGGCCTGTGGCCGCCCACCAAGGGAGAGGGCAGAGTCAGCTAGTCCAGGAAGTCTACTTTAGTGACTGTTAACCATTTGTGCGAACATTCGAAGCATCAGTGAGTTGGGTCGCTCCTCGCGGCCCATCAAGTCTCCTGTTGTATCAGGAGTGAAGATTTTCTGCCGCAGCGCCGGCGAGAGGCGGCGGTGAGCTGCCGCCACCCCGGACCACCGGCGGTGGAGGCCCTCGGCCAGAGCGCTTGTGAGCCACCTTTTCGAGGACCCGGGGAGGCTATATAGTGAAGCCGGGCGAGCAGCGGCGCCGCCCGCTGAGGAGACTCGCCCTGCGTCCCGGGTCCCGCGGCGCCTCCAACGACGCCGCACCAAGCCCGGCCGCGCCCGGCCAGGCTCTGGCCGCAGCTGTCCGATGTCGTTGTCGGCGGCTGGTGTCGTCGACCCAAGACGTCGTCCCACACTTGGTCCATTTTCTTGTGCTGATTTCTTAACCAGTTTTATCTTCGAAGTTGGGCAGAATTGTTATTGTAATCTCTTAGACTGTACATATTTCACCATTTACACCTGACACACACGCCGGTGTGCACAGACGCAGGCGTAAACAGACACACGTACACGAGCTGTACTCTCACACACCGCTCCCAGACCGTGTGACGTCGGCAATGACCAAAGGCTTACCTTGTACATTGATTGATAGGAATATATTACTTTAGTGTAATGTGATAACACACTTAGCCTACTAGTCATTTATGATACTGGGTAATTTTGGTACAGTATCACGATTTGGAACTCCGTACTCGCTTTTGTAGATTTATAAATGTTCCAAATATTCTCCTTACGGCATCTGTCAGATCTTCACCAGACTAACACCGACCTTGGTTCACCAAAAAGCAAACTCCGATTAACACGCAGGTCAACCTCCTTCCTGTCCGCCACGGCCCGAGGGAACACCAAACAGTTTTGAAGTTTTGCGTTGTCAGTGTTCTCACCCGCGTGTAGCGTAGAGGCCCGGGTGTGTGTGTGGGTGTGTATGTGTGCATGTGTGCGTGTGTGTGGGCGTGTATGTGTGCCCCGCCCCGCCCAGCCGCGGCACGCCTCCCACGGGGCTTCTGGCACCCCCTGGCACTCTTGGTTAGGTTTTGTGGGAGCGTGAGCTGCAGGAGTTACAGGACTTGCTTGTTGAGGAACCGGTAGACACTTTCAACTCTCTCTCTCTCTCTCTCTCTCTCTCTCTCTCTCTCTCTCTCTCTCTCTCTCTCTCTCTCTCTCTCTCTCTCTCTCTCTCTCTTCCTGTAGGTGTGATTGAAGGTAAGTGGAGTGAGAGAGTCAAGGGGCGTCGCCTCTGTTTCCGTCATGGGATGCTGAGGAGGGCGGAATAGTGACCTTGAGGGGACGTGTGCGTATGTTTTGGTTGTCTTGGAGAGAGAGAGAGAGAGAGAGAGAGAGAGAGAGAGAGAGAGAGAGAGAGAGATTTGGCTGAGTGTAGTTGGACATGCCCCTTTTTTCTTCAATTCTTGTTAGCGGGGTCAGACAGACAGACGGAGACAGCCCGGAGGAGGAATGTTGCTCACGCTCGCCACTCTCTTAGCGATTTTTTGACACTTTAGGAAGGCGCCACTTGTCTTGCTCCAGTTCGACCCTCGCCAGGCAGCGCGTCCAGACCATTGCCCTGTGTCAGGCGCGCGAGCGAGGACTTGTTGTAGACTCAAAATAAAACGACATAGAGTAACTGCATAAACTTTCAGCGCAGAGCTTTTTTGTAAGAGTCGCCGGGGCGTGTTGTGGGTGCCAAGAAGTCCCGTCCGAGCCACCGCCCTGTTCCCTTTTGGCGCTGGTGTTGGGGTAGTGAGCGGGGAGGGGGGAAGGGGGGCTGTCAGGGTGAGTGTGACTAGTGTGTGGGAGGCGAGGAGGGGAGAGCAGTGGAGAGGTGGCGATGTCGTCGTATGCCACCACGACCACCAGAAAGCACGTGTGTGGGCTGTGTTACCTAAGGCAGCCGTGTGATGCGTCCTCGCCCTCCACCTCGGCCTCGTCCTCGTCCTCTCACCCGCGCGCGTCACTGTTGTGGGGTGACATGCATGAGATTGTGTGAGACGGTCCGTTGCGCGTCGCTCGGCTGTCCTTGTTGAGAGAGAGAGAGAGAGAGAGAGAGAGAGAGAGAGAGAGAGAGAATGTGTGTGGTTTGCGTCACAAGAGCATCTGGTATTCACGTTAAGAAGGGATTATGTTGTGACCTTGAGCGCCGCGCCGCCCTGAGCCGTGCAGGTCAGGGGAGGTCACGTGCTCCACTTATTGTCTAATCGGTTACAACCTTCGTGTGCATGTGTGTGTGTGTGTGTGTGTGTGTGTGTGTGTGTGTGTGTGTGTTAGAGGCTGTGCTCGTTAGGACAGCCCCGCCCCTCTCGGCGCCGCACTCTAATTAGCTTTCCTAGCAACAATGTGACCATTTAGGCAACAACAGCATCATCAACAACATCAGCAACACCGTCACGCCTCCTCGGAGAAACACTGCTGGCTCGGTGTCTAGCCGCCCGTCACCTGCTGCCGCCGCCGCCGCCGCTTCTCGTGTCCGTCAGCCGCTTGTCCGTGTCACCCGCCGTTGGCCTGTTTTCACCTTGTCATGTCCTTGATCTGTTGCCGCGTCGCCTCCTAGGCCGCCCTGCTCATCTGTCGCCCCAGCACGCGCGAGCCCCGCCCCGCCGCCCCGCTGCCCCGGCCCGCCGCTGGTCGGCGCCGCCCGGCACCGGCCGCCCCGCGCGCCCTCCGCCGGTTTTGTTGTTTTTGTTTGAGCGGGGCGGGGCAGGGCGAGGGCCGTGCCGGGGCGCCGCCCCGCGGGGCCGCAGCGGCCTCACTGTCAGGAGCGTCGCTCAGGTTTTCTTTCTTGTTGTCTTTGTTGCCTCGCGGCATTTTGTTGTAAGTATTAATACTAAAGGTGTTACTACTTTAACTACTCTTTCAAAGGTACAAATGAAGTAGCTCGACGTATTTTTGTAGAAGGGCTTTGTAACATATGACCACCGGAGGCGCAGGGGCGCCGCCACCGCCGCCAGGCGGAAAACGACCTTATGTCCATTAATGTTGAAGTGGCGCGTGCCCGGTTTTGTTAATGAGTTGGCGTCCAGTTGAGGGAATACAAAGGACAAGTTTTGAGCGAGTGACCCCGAGACGCCCCCGCCCCGCCCTGCCCCGTCGGCCGCGGCGCCTCGGGAGCCAGGTCGGTGCCGCCCCCGGGCCACACGCGGGGCCGCCGCCGCCGCCAGAAGGGCCGCGGGTCGTGGCCATCAGGAGGACTGTGGCCGCGACGCCTCGGGCCGCACGGAGGCTGCTGTCCCGCCCTGATGCCTCCGCCGCGGCGGCCCATCACCGGGGCCTCCGCCCCACCGGACCGTCCTGCACTGACCACCCGCAGGAGCCGCGGCCCGGGGCGGGGCGGGGCGGGGGCGCGGGGCTGAGGGAGGCGGGTGTGGCAGGGACGGAGACGCCCGCCGGGGACACATCGACCTAAGCTGTACAGTACTTTAGGCTGCCCGTTAATGTATGGCGTCATACATATTGGTTTATGTATGATTTTGATGTACCTGCTTTTAAATATATGAATATGAATATAAATATAAATATATTATATATATATACAAATGTTGCCGCAGAGCGACCTTTAATACCTGTTCATATGGATGTTGTTGGTCTCTTATCATTGTAAAGGGTGTACAGTGAACACAAGCATAGTATATATATAAAGATTCTATTACGTGCCGCAACACTATCATCACTGCTGCTGGGTGAGTGCCGCCCCGCCGCCCCGCCGCCAGCAGGCAGCTGCGTGCCATACCCGGGGCGCACCCAGTCCACCCTCCCAGTAATAAACTTATTGACAACCTCGCACCAGACCTTTATTTTGACCCAGTCCTCGCCGGGGCCGGGGGGAGGAGGGAAGGAGAGGGAAGGAAAGGGCAGGGAGGAGGATCAATGGCAGGCAGGTAGAGGCAGGGCGGGCGCGTCGGACAGTGCCCTCGCCGCCGTCACTGTCTCTCACCTCCGATAATCAATCATGACGTCAGTGCCAACCACATTCAAGGTCATGTTGCTTTTAGGTGTGCGCGGCGCCCTCTCCCTCCCTCTCCCTCGCTCTCCCTCTGTGCCTCCATCTTAAAGCTTCCCGGAACATGCATCACGTGACTCCTCTCCCCCTCTCCCCTCTTCCCTCCTCCCCCTTCACCTTGACTACCTGGGGAGGAGGAAAGGTGTGTTTGAGTATTGATAACAGACGATTCTTTTTGGCACCTGACACGGACAACGAGACAAGGCTGAAGTGCATGTAAAACTCTTGCTGTATTACTCTTCCTCCTCCTCCTCCTCTTCCTCCTCTTCCTCCGCCTCGCCTCGCAACACAGAATAGTAAGCAGCAACAGGTTTCTTCTTCTTCCTCCCTGCTTCCTCCTCCTCCTCCTCTTCTTCCTCTTCACCTGTTGTCCTCTTCATTACATCATGGGCGTTGTTGTTGCTATTATTATTATCATTATTATTTTATTATATTCGTCACTCAAGGGAGATCCTTTCTTTAATAACCATAATAATAATGATAACAATAATAATAATAATAATAATGACAATAATAATAATAATAATAATAAAGTCCGTACATTGAAAAAAAATGCATCTTACACAAAAACAAAAGATATTCCAAAACCCAAAGAGTAACACGCTAGATTCGCCTCCTAAAAGAATGAATGAAAACGATCTCGATTGTTATTATCTTGTTATTATTTATGTAGATTCTCAAGAGTGGCACGTTATGTATGGCACTCCTTAAAACTTGATGTCAAATAGAGTGAGTGACGATGACAGGCAGGAGGAGGTTAGTGGGCGTGAAGGTCATAACAAAGCATGCAGGGAGGGAGAGCAAAGATGGAACGGAAGATTTATTACGAGGGAGGGTTGAGGGGGGTGGGGGTGGCATAACACACACACACACACACACACACACACACACACACACACACACACACACACACACACACACACACACACACACACACAGACATGCACTGGCGAACAAAATGACAGGTTGAGAAATAGATAGACACTTTGATTGATTGATAGATGGATAGATAGATATAAAGACAAGCACACAAATAGATATATAGGCATACAAACAAACAAGCAGATATATAGATAGACGAACTCGCAAAATGTCAAGTCTAAATAGAATAAAAAATATAAAAAATGGAACGAAAAATATTGGTTCAAAAAAAAAACTTATGCAACTCTCAGGTAAGCTGCATTTAATTGATGACTTCCGGTCTACCTGTGCTCCCGCGCCGCCCACCTGGAATCCCACGTGACGAGTGTTGCTGTCATTCCCCTCTCCCTCCCACACGCCCACTCTCACTTTCCCTTCCTCCTCTACCTCCTACACACTCTCTCCCTCCCTCCCACACGCCTCCTCTCACTTCCCCTTCCTTCTCTTCTTCCTGCACAGTTCCTCTCATTTTTCCCTCTTCCTTACTTCCCCTTCCTCCTCTTCCTTCTACACACTCTCTCCCTCACTCCCACACGCCTCCTCTCACTTCCCCTTCCTTCTCTTCTTCCTGCACAGTTCCTCTCATTTTCCCCTCCTCCTTACTTCCCCTTCCTCCTCTTCTTCCTACGCACTCTCTCCAATCTTACCCTCTTCTTCCTCACTTCCCCTCTCTTCTCTTCCTCCTACATGTTTTCATTTCACCCTCTTCCTTCCTCTTCCTCCTTTTCCTCTTATGCAATCTCTCATCTTCCCCTCTTCTTCCTCCCTTCTACTCTCTCTCTCTCACTTCCCCTTCCTTCTCTTCCTCCTGCACATTTCCATTTCACCCTCTTCCTTCCTCTTCCTCCTCTTCCTCTTACGCAATCTCTCATCTTCCCCTCTTCTTCCTCACTTGTACTCTCATTCACTTCCTCTTCCTTCCTTCCTCTTAGATGTTTCCCTCTCATTTTCCCCCTTTCTCTCCCTTCCCCTCCCTTTCTCTTCCTCCTGCACACTACCTCTCATTTTCCCCTCTTTTTCTTCACTCCCACTCCCTCCCACTCGCCTTCTCCCCTTCCTCTCCCCACACTTCCTCTTCTTGTCCTTTCTCTTTCTCCTTTCCCCTTCTTACCCTTCCTCTTCTTTGTTTCTCCCCCTCCATCCTTTTCGACTTAACATCCCATTCACGGGTAACTTTTCCATCTTCCTCTAGTTAACCTTCTTCCCCCTGCTCTTCTTCACTCCATTCCAGTCTTTGTTCCTTTAAATTCACTTTCCTTCTCTCATTTACTTCCTTTGTCTTCATCTCCTCCCTTGCTCCTGTGCTTCCCTCCTCCCATCTACCTTGTCACCTCATCCTTCTTCTTCCTTTCTCTTAATCCCCACCACCTGTATGCTTAATCTTTTTTTTCTTTTTTTCTTACATCAGAGGACACGGCTCAAGGGCAACAAAAAAAGTAAAAAAATAAAAAATAAAAAAAAACGCTACTCGCCGCTCCTTTAAAAGATAAAAGTAAAGAGTAGCCAAAAGAGAGGTCAATACTATCATCTTCCTCTCCCCTCTTCCTCATCCCCATAATTTATCCCTCGCCCTCGATTCTCCTCCCCAGCGTTGCCTTCTCCCCCCTCTCCTACTCCCCTCTATCCCCTCGCTCCCCTACTTCCCCATGCACCTACATCTCACAACCTTTCCCATTTACCTCCCCCTCAGCATTCCTCCAAACTCATGTCCCCTACCTTCGTCCCCAACCTATCTCTTCTATTATGCTATCTCCACCTCCAGCCTTCTTCCCCTCCCCCTCCGCCATTCCCTTTCTCCTCCTCCTCCTCTTCCCCCTTCCCTTCCCACACATAATCATTCCCCATACTTTCCTCCCCACGCAAGTTGTCTCCTCTATAATGTTCTCTCCTTCCACCTTTCTTCCCCTTCCTCCTATTCCTCCTCCTCCCCACCCCCTTCCTCCTAATAATCCTCATACTATTGTCTCCAAGCTGTCTATAATGCTCTCTCCACCTCCAGCCTTTCCCCCCCCTCCTCCTCCTCCTCCTCCTCCTCCGCCTATAAGCCGATCTACCGCGTTGTAGTTGCAAGGTCAGCGGGAAACGGGAACGACTTTGTTTGTTTCTGTTGCAATGTTATAGAAGAAGAAAGAATACGAGAAAATTGGTTAAAAAAAAGTAATAAGGGAAGTTGCAAAGGGGTGATACGAGTTTGTGAGTATTTCTGGTTAGCGTTAGTTAGTTAGATGTTTTTGTTGCAATGTTAGAAAAGGAGAATGAATGTGAGAAATGAAAGGTAGGTTAGAAAAAAACGGTAATAAGGAAAAATTCTGTAGGTGAAAGGTTCAATACGAGTTTATATTTTTAGTTTGCAATGTTATAGAAGATGAAGGAATACTAGAAATAAAAGATACATTTTTTTTATTATTTTTATTTTTTTTATTTTTTTTACGTTGTTGCCTATTGCGCCGGTAGGCATCTTCCCGGTGGGGCCTGATGGTCGGCCCAAGGCTTCTTCCAGGTGGGGCCTGATGGTCGGCCCAGCCCGTTCTGGCGCAGGCGAGTGTTTATAGTGGCGCCATCTTGCATTGGCAGACGAAAGGGTCAATACGAGTTTATATTATTGCTTTCCATAAGTTAGTTGTTTCTGATGCAATAATAGAAAAAAAAGAAAAATTAAGGTTAGATTAAAAACGGTAATAAGAAAAAGTTTTACAGACGAAAGGGTTAGTACAAGATACTACTGATGGTGTACACGTATAGATACATACATACTCACATACGCACATGACACATACACATAAACAGACAGACAAGCTCAAAACGATTAGCAAAGGTCATAGTTCTCTCTCTGGAAAGGGCTGCATACACACACACACACACACACACACACACACACACACACACACACACACACACACACACACACACACACACACACGGGAAAGGTGACGGCAGTGAGAAAAGAGCAACCGAGAGAGAGAGAGAGAGAGAGAGAGAAGCATACAGTGACCAGCGGGACAAAGAGAAAGACGAAAAAAAAAGAGAAAAAAAACAGACTGCCGCGGAGAAACACGTGTGACCCACTTATGGCACTTGGGGAAGAGGAGGAGGAGGAGGAGGAGGAGGAGGAGGAGGGGTGCCAACTGCAGTCTTGGTCGCCAGGCTTCGCGGTTCTCTTCATTAATGGTTCTCTTCACACACTTTTCTCTTCCCCTTTTCTCTCCTTCCTCCCTTCTTCCCCTTTCTTTCCTACATCCCTTCTTACCGTTTTTCTCTCTCTCTCTCTCTCTCTCTCTCTCTCTCTCTCTCTCTCTCTCTCTCTCTCTCTCTCTCTCTCTCTCTCTCTCTCTCTCTCTCTCTCTCTCTCTCTCTCTCTCTCTCTCTCTCTCTCTCTCTCTCTCTCTCTCTCTCCCTCCTTCCCTCCTCTCCCTTTCCCTACCTCTTCCTTTCACCTTTTCTATAATATCCTTTAAACTTATTTTTTATTTTTTCGTATATCTTTTTCATCCCTCCCTTCTTTTCCTTTCATCTTTCTATTCCTCTCCTTTTCTCTTTTCATTCATTTCCCTCTCCTCCCCTTTCCTTTTTGTCACTTTCCCTCCTCCCTTTCCTTTCCTTTAATTGTCCTAGGTTTTTTTTCCATCTTCCTCCTCCTCCTCCTCCTCCCCTCTTTGCACCACATCATTTTTTTTATTTCCATTCATTTTCTTCTATTTTCCTTTCCGCCTTGTCACTTTCCCTCATCCCCTTCCTTTAATTCAAATGCTCTAGTCTTCATTCATCTCTGCATCTCCTTTCATCTTCCTCCTCTTCTTTTCTTCTCTACACACTTCATTATTTATATTTTCATTCATCTTCCTCTCTTTCCTTCTTCTTTTGTTGCTTTCCCTCTTCCTTTTTCTTTCCTTTAATTGCTCTAGTCTTCTTTCATCTTCTCTGCATCTCCTTTCATCTTCCTCCTCTTCTTTTCCTCTCTACACACTTCATTATTTATATTTCCATTCATCTTCTTCTCTTTCATTCTTCCTTTGTCACTTTCCCTTTCCCCCTTCCCTTTCCCTAAATTGCCCTCGTCTTTTTTTCATCTTCCTCCTCCTTCTCTTCCCTTCCTCTCTTTATCACTTTATTCCTTCTATTTCCATTCATCGTCCCCTCTTCCCGTTCCTCTTCTTTAGTGCCCTCGTCTGTTTTTCACCTTCCCTTTTCCTCCTTTCATTTTCTCTTGCCTTCCTCTCTACACCTCCCCATTTATCGTCCTCTCTTCTCTTTCCCTTTTGTCACGTTCCCTCTTCCCCTTCCTTTCCTTCAATTGCCCTAGTCTTCTTTTATCTTCCCTGTACCTCCCTTCCTCCTCCTCCGCCTCTTCCTCTTTCTTTCTGCTCCTCGACGTCTCTTTGAAGGTTTGTCTTGGTGTTTGTGAAGTGAGGCAACGTTTGTATTGGTGGCGTAACGTTTTCCCTTCGTGACTGGAGGAGGAGGAGGAGGAGGGGGTGGGGAGGAGGAGGAAATATTGAATGTGGATTAAGAGTGGAGGGACTGAGTGTGTGGGAGTGAAGCAAAGAGGATTAGGTGAAGGAGGAAGGGGAGAAAAGTGTGATAATAATAATAATGATAGTAATAATAATAATAATAATAATAATAATAATAATAATAATAATAATAATAATAATAATAATAATAATGAAGAGGGAGAGGATTAGTTGAAGGAGAAAAAGGAGAAGTGTGATTTTGATGTAATAATAATAATAAGAAAAGGAAGAAAAAGAAGAATCATAATCACTACTACTACTTCTACTACTACTACATCAATGAAGCAAACTATATAAATCTTAAACATTTTATTTAATATAACATCAAAAACATGACCAATATCGAGAGAGAGAGAGAGAGAGAGAGAGAGAAACAAGTAAAATTAGATTATTCAAAGAGACCAGAATATTAGGACGAGCACTAGAAGAGGGACCAGTAACACACAAAATCAACCTGTGCTACCAGAGTTTGACCTAATAATACCTTCCTACCTTCCTTCACCTTTACCAACCCGACGCATACATTTCATACCCCCGAAAGAGTGACAGCGACATTGAAACTGCTGCAGGTAATTGATAGGAGAGAGAGAGAGAGAGAGAGAGAGAGAGAGCAGAGAACCTAGGAAGACCCAAAAGCATAGTTATAGTGACCAGGATAAAGAGAGAGAAAAAGACGACGAAAAAAGAGAAATGAGGAAAATTGACGAATAAAGAAAGAAAGACGAAGGAAAAGAGGCGAAGAAAAGAGACGAAGAAAAAATATAGTAAAAAATAGAGAAAAAAAACGAAAAAATAAAAAAATAAATAAACTGTCACTAATAATGATATAATCCATAATGTAAATCGTATCCTCAAACGCTAACACCAACGAGGAGATAACAAGAAGTAAGTACCTACGAGTCAATACCTTAAGTTAACAGCACCAATGAAATAACAAACTAGAGACGAATAAAGACACTGTTAAATAAAGCTCTAGGGATATATAATAATACCTGGGGATGAAAAAGAAGCTGCCAGAAATAGATAAAGACTGACAGGGATGGAGAGAGTAGATGGGAGGGAGGGAGGGAGGGACAGGACATTAGGAAGAGAAGGAAGACTGCCAAGGATGAAGGAAAAATGCCAGGTGGAGGAGGAAGGACAGTGCCAAGGAGGTGAGAGAGAGAGTGCCAAGTGAGAGAGAGAGAGAGAGAGAGAGAGAGAGAGAGTAATGGACCAGATATACTGTCGAACGGACATAAATTGGGGTTCAGGAAAGCTAAGCAAGAGGGGGAGGAAGGGGGGGAGTGGGGAGGAGTTTTAGGGGGGGCGGGGTTGAGGGAATTTTTTAAAGGGTTGGGTTACTGGGTGAGGGAGTGGGGGAGGGGTGAAGGGGGAGGGGGTCACCTTGTTAGCGGCTAGGAAAGGGGGGGTGAGGGGGGTTAGGAGGGGTGGGGGGCCGGCCTCACCTGGGATCAATACCTAGCCACCTGATGCCTCTCTCTCTCTCTCTCTCTCTCTCTCTCTCTCTCTCTCTCTCTCTCTCTCTCTCTCTCTCTCTCTCTCTCTCTCTCTCTCTCTCTCTCTCTCTCTCTCTCTCTCTCTCTCTCTCTCGTTGTGTGTGTGTGTGTGTGTGTGTGTGTAATTCACCACGGCTGATCACATGTTGGACTCGCTATCGCCAGCAGGTACCCTCCCGATGTGACCAAGTGCTCATTATTGTCGATCTCTGGGTACTGCCAGGACCTCACACACCACACACCCCATCCCCCTTGCTCAAGGGGGACAGAAACCACTCCTTGTCAACGGAAAGAATCCGGCCTGAGCGGGGCTCGAATCGCCGCCCGTTCGGCCGTGAAGCCTTGCTGCGCGGCGCTCTAACCGACTGAGCTACCGAAGCGGTGTGTGTGTGTGTGTGTGTGTGTGTGTGTGTGTGTTAATTCCACCCACATACGGTTAATACGGTTTGGTGATGTCATTCTCCACACACACACACACACACACACACACACACACACACACACTCTCTCTCTCTCTCTCTCTCTCTCTCTCTCTCTCTCTCTCTCTCTCTCTCTCTCTCTCTCTCTCTCTCTCTCTCTCTCTCTCTCTCTCTCTCTGTGTGTGTGTGTGTGTGTGTGCGTGTGTGAATTTTTTCCGCCCACATATAATACGGTTTGGTGATGTCCTCTACACACACACACACACACACACACACACACACACACACACACACACACACACACACACACACACACACACACACACACACACACACACACACACACACACACACACACACACACACACACACACACACACACACACACACACACACACACACACACACACACACACACACACACACACACACACACACACACACACACACACACACACACACACACACACACACACACACACACACACACACAGACACACACACACACACACACACACACACTCACACACACACACACACACACACACACACACACACACACACACACACACACACACACACACACACACACACACACACACACACACACACACACACACACACACGTGACGTAGTGTATGAATCACTCACCTGAGCATTTCTTCTTGATGAACGAACACATGTGGATAGGTCAGGTGTGGAGAGAGAGAGAGAGAGAGAGAGAGAAAATAGTTTTAAAAAATCCTCTCCGTGCCTCAATTTACTTTTCTTACACACAGACACACACACACACACACACACACACACACACACACACACACACACACACACACACACACACACACACACACACACACACACACACACAGGGATGACTCACGTTCACAGGTGTGTCCACACTGGTGCTCACGTGTGCGTGTGTGTGTTTTTAATTGCATGCTTGCCTGCTCGTTTGTTTGTTTGTTTGTTTGACTATGTGTGGTTGGTGGCACTTTTCTAGGGTTTTCCATCTCTCTCTCTCTCTCTCTCTCTCTCTCTCTCTCTCTCTCTCTCTCTCTCTCTCTATCTATCTATCCATCTATCTATCTATCCATCTTTTTTTCAAGGTGTGCGTTGCAGGTAAGGCCATCGAGTGCCAATCATAAATATTCTTTGCTCCCATTTGTTGCTTTTTTTGTTTCCTGTTTCCTGGTTTTATGTTTGCGTGGATCAATGGCTGAGACTTTTTTCGCAAACCTTTTAGTTCCCCGGGCTGGTTAGAATCTGATGCGTCTGAAGTTTGTAATAGGTTTTGTGATCAATTAGTGAGTGAGTGACAGTGTGCTGATAGGATGATAATTTTCAAGGTCTGTTTGGTCTCCTGTTTTATGTATAATGATTAATGACGCGCTTTTCTCATGATATTTTTTTTTGTCGAAACAGTCAGTAAAAAGATACAATAGTTTTTTTTCTACAATAGTTTTTTCCAATGTCCTTCGTAAAATCTACACTAATACAATTTACATTTTTCCAGTCCATTCTTTCCATTCTTTCCAATCCATTCTTTCCATTCTTTCCAATCCATTCTTTCCATTCCATTCTTTCCATTTATCCAATTCATTCTTTCCATTCCATTCTTTCCATTTATCCAATTCATTCTTTCCATTCCATTCTTTCCATTTATCCAATTCATTCTTTCCATTCCATTCTTTCCATTTATCCAATTCATTCTTTCCATTTATCCAATTCATTCTTTCCATTCCATTCTTTCCATTTATCCAATTCATTCTTTCCATTCCATTCTTTCCATTTATCCAATCCATTCTTTCCATTTTCCAATCCATTCTTTCCATTTTTCCAGTCCATTCTTTCCAATCCATTCTTTCCATTTTTCCAATCCATTCTTTCCAATCCATTCTTTCCATTTTTCCAGTCCATTCTTTCCAATCCATTCTTTCCATTTTTCCAATCCATTCTTTCCATTCCATTCTTTCCATTTCTCATACCTCTCAGCGTTCCTTTAATTCCGTGCTCCCTACAGCTGTGATTCCTGGCATACCTTTTCCTCTTTCATTTAGATACTGACTGAGTTACACAGTTAAAAAAAGGTTCAGTGGATTAACCAGAATCAGCCGAAACAGACAAAATCAGCCACCTCACCAACAAACAGACAAACAAACGAACACATTAACAAACCCGTCCTGTATGTACCCGGGCTGAGGTCGAGGTGATGAAAGAAATATAGACAAAAAAACAAAGACCTGAAAAAAATATTGACCTTCATGAGATCGCGGCTTTGTGACCTGGATGTAAGCGTGTTCAGTGTGTGTGTGTGTGTGTGTGAGAGAGAGAGAGAGAGAGAGAGAGAGAGAGAGAGTGTACGTTTTCTGTCTTTCTTTCGTCTATTTTTAGCTTTTGTCAATTAACTTTTTTTGTATTTCATTTACACTCATGTCTATTTTGGTTTAGTCTGCCTTCCCGTTCACTCCATTGATTGTTTATTGTTGTTTTCAGGCTTTGTTAATTACGTGTGTGTGTGTGTGTGTGTGTGTGTGTGTGTGTGTGTGTGTGTGTGTGTGTGTGACAGAGCGGCGTGGATGGTGACTGTGGTGTCTGGGTACGCTGGGATCACTGGCTCAACCCCCCCCCCGCCCCCCTTCGTCGCCCACTTTACACTCTCTCTCTCTCTCTCTCTCTCTCTCTCTCTCTCTCTCTCTCTCTCTCTCTCTCTCTCATGCTTAGTTCACGCAGCCTCCTTCCTTCACACACGACTTAGTATACGTCTCTCCCTCCCTCCCTCCCTCTCTCTCTCCCTCCCTCCCACCCATTATGACGTCATCACCCCGTCGTATACTCCCGCGTGACGTCACATCCGGTGGTCACAGATGGCCGGAAACCAAGGCTGAGGGAGGGACTTTCAAGGCTGAGAGAGAGAGAGAGAGAGAGAGAGAGAGAGGGGGGGGGGGGGGCAGGGGCAAACAAAGGCGTTCCTTGACTCGAGTAAAGCGATATTCTTATGCTGCCCTGGAGGAGGAGGAGGAGGAGGAGGAAGAGGAGGAAGAGGAGAGGTCAGGGGAGTAAGAAGGTTAGGGAGAGGGGATGTATAGGGAGAGGAAGTGTCAGAAAACAAAAAGATGAAAAAAAAGCAGATGTGAGGAGGAGAGGGAGGAGGAGGAAGAGGAGGAGAAGGAGGAGGAGGAGGGGGGAGGAGGCAAGGGCAAGGACCTCGGAAAATGACAGGAGGGACAAAGAGAGCGATGAATGGGAGGCAGTGGAGGGCGTGTGATGCTAATTATGGTGATGATGATGGTAATGATGATGATGACGATGACAAGGATGTAGTTAAAAGAAAATGAAGGAGGAAGATGATGCTGACCTTGAAGAAGACGGAAGTTTATTTTTATTTCTGGCGAGTCATTTTCTTTATTGTGTGTAACGTCACCAGTAGTAGTAGTAGTAGTAGTAGTAGTAGTAGCAGTTGTAGTAATAGTAGTAGTAGTTGTAGTTGTAGTAATAGTAATAAGTAGTTGTGATGTCATTTTTTTTATTACGTAAGAGAAAAAACACTGATACAGACAGACAAACGGACGGACGGACAAAGATAGACATAGGTACGCAGGGGAAGGGGAAGGGAGGGGCAGGGGAGGGGACAGGAAGGGTAGGTAAGAGGTGCAGGGGTGACGTGACACTTCGAACCCCGGGGAGTGACAAGCAAGGATGTGACGCGTCGTTTCCCCTCCGTGACTCTGCCCTGGACGAACCTCACCTAAGCTTACCAACGTACCTTAGATATCTTTACCTAACACTTAATGATATTTTGGGTAAGTAAAGTAAGGTAAAGTATAAGGTAAGAGTTAAAGAATAACGTAAATAGGCGCAGGTAAACGAGTCTGAGGTAAGGTTAGGCAAGGTAAGGTAAGGTAATGAACTCTTTTTGGTAAGTAAGGTAAGGTAAAGTATAAGGTAAAAGTTAAAGAATAAGGTAAGTAGGCGCAGGTAAACGAGTCTGAGGTAAGGCTAGGTAAGGTAAGGTAAGGTAATTAACTCTTTTTGGTAAGTAAGGTAAGGTAAAGTATAAGGTAAGTAGGCGCAGGTAAACGAGTCTGAGGTAAGGTTAGGTAAGGTAAGGTAAGGTAAAGTAGTAGGTAAGAGTTAAAGAGTAAGGTAAGTAGGCGCAGGTAAACGAGTCTTAGGTAAGGTTAGGTAAGGTAAGGTAATGAACTCTTGCACTCTTACCTAAGCTCACCTTACCTTTATCTGACATCTAATAACCTTATTCTTCTACTCTTACTTAAATTTACCTTCGACAATTTTATCTGGTCTTCAGTTACCTTATTTTTTCACACTTTAAATATCTTACCTTAGAGACCTTTACCTCCCTTCAATTACCTTAATGTCTCACCTATACTTAAAATTACCTGAGAGAAAACTACCTTATTCCTCAACCATCTTACCTTACACTCCTTTACCTACCTGCCATTTATTTACCTTAGACACCTTACCTTGCGTCTAATTACCTTGTTCTCTTACCCTTACCTTACCTTACCTAACCTCACCTTAGACTCCTTTACCTGCGCCTACTTACCTTATTCATTCTCTTACCTTACTTTACCTTACCTTAGACTCCTTTACCTGGCGCCTGTTTACCTTCGACACCCTTTCCTTGGGCTTATTTACCTAACACACTCTACCCCAACCTCTCTTTACCTTGACACTCATACCTGCCTCTTGTTTACCTTAGACATCTTCACCTGCTGCCTATTTACCCAAGACACCCTCACCTGGTTTATATTTACCTTACACACCTTTACCCGCAATCTGTTTACCTTAGTCTTGCCCTATCGCTCTTTACCTTTATCTTCGTTATTCTTTTTTTTATTATTTTTATTACCTGTTTTTTCATTTACCTTACACGACTTTAACCACCATCTATTAACCTTACTGCTGCCCAATCACTCTTTACCTTTCTTTTCTTTATCATTATTCTTTATTACTTGGTTTATATTTATTTTGTTTTTACTTGGCATCTGTTTACCTTACTCTTGTCTAATCCATCTTTACCCTTTATTTTCGTTATCCTTTTCATTACCTTTTCACGGGTTCACCTGTTGTTAATTAGCTTTACCTTCATTATCATTAGTGTTACCTGTTAATTATCTAGTCGGTTTTGCTTTTGCTGTCTTGTCGATGCTGTCAGGTACGTGTTCTAACCTACCTCTACCTTTTTTTTTATTTATTCCTAAGTTCACCTGTTGTTAATTAGCTTTACCTTCATTATCATTAGTGTTACCTGTTAATTATCTAGTCGGTTTTGCTTTTGCTGTCTTGTCGATGCTGTCAGTTACGTGTTCTAACCCACCTTTACCTTTTTTAAAATTTATTCTTAAGTTCACCTGTTGCTACGTGGCTTCACCTTGATTCCGTCTATTCTCATCTGTAATCTACCTCATTAGTTTTCTTTTTCTCTTGTTGATGCTGCCAGTTACGTGTTCTATCCTACCTCTACCTTTTTAAATTTATTCCTAAGTTCACCTGTTGTTACGTAGATTTAACTTTCCATTAGTCTCACCTGTAATGTTTCTCAGGGTTTTTTTTCTCTTTTTTTGTCCATGGTGTCAGTTCCTTGTCCTAATCTACCTCTTCCTTTCTCATTTACCCCTAAGTTCACCTGTTGTTATGGAGATTCCCCTTTCCATTAGTCTCACCTGTAATATATCTCAGTTATTTTTTTCTCTCTTTTGTCCATGGTGTTTGTTCCTTGCCCTAACCTAACTTTACCTGTATAGACGTACCCTACCTAATGGAATGTTGTCGTAATTAAACTTCCCTTAACTTCTCACTAACTCCATTAAACTCTCATTATCTCTCCCACAACTTTAATTATACTCGCTCTAATCTTGCCAGCTACTCTACCTAAACTTCCTAAAAAAAAAAACTATCATTATGCTTTTCATGATTCACGTTATTACATATAGTACGATATAAACTCATGTATAATATAAGAATGATAATAGGAATGATGATGATGATGATGACAATTAGGAGAAAGATGATGAAGATTTTTTAAACGTTAATGAGGTGTTTTTTTTCTCCATATTCCTCTATTAATTAACCTGTCCTTATATTACTTAATCACTCACTTTCTCCTTCCATTTTCTTCTCTTCCTTTCTGTCCTCCTGTTTATTTTATCCCTCCCTTTCTTTTTCTTCTCTCCTTCCTTCTCTTTTTTTTACCTCCTTCCTTTCTCTCTTCCTTCCTTCCTTTTTTTATTTTTCCCTTCCTCCCTATCTCTTTTTCTTTCCTTCTACCCTTCCTATTTATTTATTCCTTCCTTCCTTCCCTCATTCAATCCCTATCTTCCCTTTACTCCCTTCCCTTCCTTCTTTCCTTTTTTCCTTCCTTCCCTTATTTTCTTCCATCCATTTGTCCATCCATCCATCCTTCCTTCCTTCCTTCCTTCCTTCCTTCCTTCCTTCCTTCCTCCCTTCCTTTCTTCCTTCTTTCCTTTTACTCCCTTCTTCCTTTCGTTCTTCCTTCCTTCCTTCTTTCTTTCCTTCTACTCCCTTCCCTCCTTTCTTCCTTCCTTCCTTCCCTCCTTCCAGTGATATAATTCTCACACAACCTGTTCAAACCCTCATTACCTTAACCTGTCTGCACGTAACCAACCCCCACTTCCCTCCCTCGTACCCCAAACGAACCCACTTACCTCCACCGCTTACCTTGCCCAACATTTATCTGTCGCCACCTGTGCATACCTAATTCAGTACGATTTCTGCAGGTGGTCTCGTCAATCCCACCACCTGAGCCCATCCTAGCACCCTAACACCCCTCTCAGTATCCAGTTTAATCCTCACCTGTTTCCCATTTAATTCCACTTACCTCTCCCCTTTACTACACCTCAAGTTACCTAAGCTCCCCCCGAAAACCATTTGAATCCACTTACCTCCTCCTAACACCTCCTGAACCGAATCCAACACCCCTTTTGTACCTCATTAGCATTACCAACACCTGATTCCTGTGAGCCTATGACCTTGAACACACACACACACACACACACACACACACACACACCCCGTCCCGCCTAACTTACACACACACACTTTTTCTCACTTAAGCAGGCCGTGACAGCAAGATAAGTGTGCTGGCGGCCGAAGAGTGTAGGAAACGAATATAAATTGACGTCCATGTGATTTTAATATATTAGAGCTTAGTTACGGCAGGAAAAAAAATATATAGCGTTTTTTAACACAACGTCATGTTGCTGATGAGTAAGAGAGGAGGAGGAGGAGGAGAAGGGGGAGGGGGAGGCGGGGAAGAGGAATAGAGTGTCATGACTCCTTGGAGGTTAAAGAAGAAGAGGGGAAAGGAAGAAGAGAAAGAGGAGGAGGGAGGGAAGGAGAGTAACAGATGAAGAGGGGAGAGAAAAGGAGGAGGAAGAGGACTGATGGAGAGCAAGGGAGAAAAGAAGGGAGGAAAAAGCGGGGATGGAGGAAGGGAGGAAAGAACAGATAAGAGCGAAAAGGAAAAGAGAGAGGAGAACTGATGGAGAGCAAGCAAAAAGAGAAGAGGAAAGAAAAGAATGGAGGAAGAAGAAAGAAGGAGGAGAACTAATGAAGAGGATAGGAGAGAGGAGAAGAGAGAAAAGAGAGGGATGAAGGGTGTAGCGGCAGCCTAGGCCGCTACAGCGAAAACCAAACATTTCTGTTTGTGTGTTTTCGAGGCAGCATACGTTGTAGCTGGTACAACGCCGTTTGGGTCCGCTAAGGCCGCCTTGTAGGTTAAAAGACACTACTAATAACCAGTGATGACTCCATTGGGGAAGACATTTATTTTTGAGGCTATACATGTATTTGAATATTATGAATGAATATTTATAATGGTTGATATACAGTAGCGTTTATAATATTAGCTCTTTGGTGATGTTAGTTGCACATAATGTCGCTTATAATAATAAGAATGATTATATACATTTATAATATGTAGTGACTCGTAAGAAAAGAAATTAATGTGTGATGAATATGTGTAATAGATGAAATGGAATAGTTTGTGTTGAAAGTGAGAGAAAAGAAAGAGAGCGTGATGAGTTAAGGGTAGACTGAAGAATTGGAAGATGGAGAGAACGGAATGAGCAATAGAAAATGGAGAGACTTAGAGGGTCACTACATAACTCCCCCCCTAGTGACGAGGGAGGAGGAACGTTACATGTCTCTTGCGGCACTGGATTTTGTCGGTCGGCACTGGTCTGGGGGACACTAACACGGTGTTGGTGGGTGGAGGATCTGGCTGCAGGAGGTACGCGGTCTTGACCCGGTCGATGGCGATGACATTGGATTTGCCGTGGCGGTCAATGGTGACGTGTTTACGCGTCCTCCTTGTGACAGCGAACGGGCCATCATATGGCTGTTGTAGGGGCTTCTTTACGGCGTCCACCCGTACGAACACGTGTGTGCAGGTGTCGAGGTCCTGGCTCACGAACGTCTTGGAGGGTGATGTACGTGGCGGCACTGGTTGGAGTCTCTGCATGGCGTTCTTGAGGTTCCTGGCGTAGTCCTGTATGTCGCAAGGAGGGCCAGGAGTGGGCGAGAGAACCTCTCCTGGAAGGCGGAGAGTGGTGCCGTACAGGAGCTCTGCAGAGGAGTGGCCAAAGTCTTCTTTGAGGGACGTCCGTATGCCGAGGAGGGCTAGAGGCAGAGTCGTAGTCCAGTCGCTGCGGTCCTGAACTGTTGCTGCCAGCGAGGCCTTGAGTTGGCGGTGGAAGCGCTCGACAAGGCCATTTGACTGAGGATGGTAGCTGGCGGTTCTGATCCGCTTAATCCCCAGGATGGACATGACCTTGTCCCAAAGGCTCGACTCGAACTGGCTTCCACGGTCGGATGTGAGGCTGAGAGGCGTACCGAAGCGCGACACCCAGGTGTTGACGAAGGCTCTGGCGATGGTGTCCGTTGTTATGTCTTCGACCGGGACAGCTTCGGGCCAGCGTGTGAACCTGTCAACGCAGGTGAGGAGGTACTTGTAGCCGTTGGAGTGTGGAAGTGGGCCGACGAGGTCGACGTGGACGTGTTCGAGTCTGGAGGATCGGGGCGTGAACGCTGCTGGAGGCGAGACGGTGTGGCGCGTCACCTTGGAAGCCTGGCACTGGACGCAGGTGCGGGTCCAGTCTCTGACGTCCTTGTTGATCCCCGTCCATATGAAGCGTGAGGACATCATCCGTTGTGACGCTCGGATCCCGGGGTGAGAGAGGTCGTGCAGCTGGCGGAAGAGTGGGTACCGGTGGTTCTTCGGCAGGTAGGGCCGGATGGTGGCGGTAGATGCGTCAGCGTACAGGTGCACGTTGGTCCCGGGGAACTCGACTCGCCTCATCGACAAAGCGGGGTTATCCCTCAATTGCTGCAGCTCGGCGTCGTCGACTTGGTCTGCAGCAATGGCGGCATAATCGATGAGGGAGGAGGATGTTGCAGAGATGTTACGGGAGAGAGCGTCGGCGGGGATGTTGTCTTCGCCTTTGACGTACCGGATGTCTGTCGTGAACTGAGAGATGAAGTCGATGTGGCGCAGCTGCCTGGGAGAGTAGGTGGACTTGTTGTTGATGAAGGTTGTGGCAAGAGGCTTGTGGTCGGTGTATATGTGAAATTCCCGGCCTTCGACGAAGTATCTGAAGCGCTTGACAGCCTTGTAGATGGCGAGAAGTTCTCTGTCGAAGGCGCTGTACTTCTTCTCGGCGTTGTTGAGTTTCTGTGAGAAGAATGCAATGGGTCTGCAGGCTCCGTTTACGTGCTGTTGCAAGACTCCACCAACGCCGGTGTCTGAGGCATCCGTGGAGATTGAAGTAGTGGCGTCTGGAGTAGGGAAGCTGAGTGTGGTAACAGCCTTCAGTGCCTCCTTGGCTTTGGGAAAGGCGTCGTCAGCTTCAAGTCCAGGCGAGTGTGACGGACTGGCCTCTCTTGCAGGGCTTGATCATGGAGTAAGTGGCTGGAAGATGAGCGCGCAGTGTGGAATGAAGCGGTTGTAGTAATTGATCATCCAGAGGAACTGCTTGAGCTGGCGCTGAGTTGTCGGCTTCGGGAACTGTTGAATGGCGTCGCAGCGGGAAGAGATGGGAGTGATGCCTGAAGGAGAGACGGTGTGGCCGAGGAAGTCGACGGAGGTAACACCAAACTCTGACTTGTCAACGCTTATCTGGATGCCGTAGTCCTGGAGACGGGCGAAAACTTGCTCTAGATGTTGGCGGTGTGTGTCGGCGTCAGGACTGGCGATGAGGACGTCGTCGATGTAGGCGAAGCAGAAAGTCAGTCCTCGCAGCACTTCGTCCATAAACCTCTGGAAGGTTTGGGCAGAGTTCTTGAGTCAAAGGGCATCCGTACGTACTCGTACAAGCCGAAAGGTGTAACGATGGCTCTCTTCGGCATGTCTGCTGGGTTGACTGGGATCTGGTGGAAGGCTTTGATGAGGTCGATCCTGGAGAAGATGTTGGAGCCAGCAAGCTGTGAGGAGAACTCCTGAATATTCGGCACCGGATAGCGATCCATGACGGTGCGCGAGTTGAGGCTCTGTAGTCGCCGCATGGTCGTATGTCGCCGTTCTTCTTGGGCACGACGTGGAGGGCAGACGACCAGTTGAGCGGGGGCGGATAACTCCTTGGCGCATCAGCGACTCGAATTCGGCCTTGGCTTGTTGGTAGCGTTCTGGAGCTAAGCGGCGAGCCTTGGCGTATGTTGGTGGTCCGGTCGTCTCGATGTGGTGTGTGACGTGGTGCTTCACAGGCTTGTTCGCTGTGTGGGGCTGCGTCAGCGTCGGGAAGGACTTGAGGAGAGACGCGAACCGGTTGCCTGCGCTGATGGTGGATATGTGGGTGCTTTCGCCTGCTGCTGCTCTCGTTCTGGTGGAGACGGATGTTAAGGGATCCAGGAGCTTGCGACTTTTGAGGTCGATCAGGAGATTGTAGCGAGACAGGAAATCGGCGCCCAGGATAGGTTGTGAAACTGTTGCCACGTAGAAGGTCCACTCGAACGACCTGCGAAGGTTGAGGTTGAGCTGGAGCGTCTGTTTCTTGAAAACAGGGATCCCCGTGCCGTTAGCAGCGTAGAGGCGAGCGATGGTTGGTAAGGACCTCTGGCTTGGTGTGGCGGGGAGGACGCTGACCTCGGCTCCAGTGTCGATGAGGAAGTTGGTGCGGGAGAGTGGGTCGAAGATGTGGAACAGCTTCGAGGTGTGTTGGCGGACGCTGTGAGCTGTTAGTCCACGCCCGGGCTGTTGTGACGAACCCTGGAAGCCGCAGGGAGACGTGCACTTTCTGGCATCCTTGCCGAATCTCCTGTGGTAGTAACAGGCGTCGGGGCTGTATGTGGGCCTGCTACTGGACGTGGAGTGATGGTGGTGGTGGCGGTGTGACGAGGAGTGGTTGTGTGGTGACGAGGAGTGGTGGTGTGGGGACGAGGAGTGGCGGTGTGGTGACGAGTGGCTGCGTTGGCTCCTGATGTCCTCCCTGAGCGTGTTGACCTCTGTTCGTAGCTTAGTGATAAGAGCCGTGAGTTGGTGGGTCAGACTGTCGCTGGTGACGGTGGGGGCATGGAGGCTGGCCACGCCCTGTGCAGCGTCGTCGTCAGACATCGTGGAGGGGCACGTTAGGGCAGGGTCGGTGTCGGTTGTGGAGGCCATGACCGCGTGTAGAGGCGCTGGCAGTGTAGCCAGGGGCCGCGGCGGCTGGAGGCAGAGAGTCGCGTCAGGCATCCCGGAGGTGTAACGGAGCACAGCACTAAGCGGTAAACTACGTCGGGGAAGCACTGACTACCGACGGGGAGCACTGCCGGGAGGGGCGTCACTACACACACACTCACTCACTTATGGCTTGTTACATGCCATGGGTGTCACTGCACATTCACGCACTCGCTCGCTGTTTGAAACAGAGTGATGGGAAACGGCACTAGTGTTGTTGTCGGGGCGTCACTGCACATGCATGCACACATGGCACGTCACTGAGCACTGCTGGGTGTAGGGGTGACGCTGTACTCGATGTCCGTGGAGCAGGTAGAGGCTGATGCGCGGAGGTGAGTTACCCGTAGGAGCGGGTGGCTGGGCTGGGTGGGGCGAGGTACGGCGGGGTGAGGGAGTCGTAGGGGCGGCGTCGGAATGGCTGGCTGGGCTGGGCTGAGGTAGGGTGGCGAGGTACAGGTGCGAGTAAGGCGACACCTACGTGGGGGGCCTGGGCTGCTGGCTGAGTCCTTGGGATGGGCCGAGGCGAGATGGCGCGGGTGAGGGCAGGAACTGGCCGGCGGCAGGAGAGCCTCGGGTCACGTTGGGAGGGCCGGAGGCGGAGCGCGACCTGCTGCGGGCCGGTGGATCCTCCGGGGGCGGTAGCTTGGGCCGCGACGGAACGGACGAAGCATGGCCAGCAGCGACAGCAGCAAATAACCGAGGTGTACCTCGTAACTCAGGTCCGGAGGTCACCAATTGTAGCGGCAGCCTAGGCCGCTACAGCGAAAACCAAACATTTCTGTTTGTGTGTTTTCGAGGCAGCATACGTTGTAGCTGGTACAACGCCGTTTGGGTCCGCTAAGGCCGCCTTGTAGGTTAAAAGACACTACTATTAACCAGTGATGACTCCATTGAGGAAGACATTTATTTTTGAGGCTATACATGTATTTGAATATTATGAATGAATATTTATAATGGTTGATATACAGTAGCGTTTATAATATTAGCTCTTTGGTGATGTTAGTTGCACATAATGTCGCTTATAATAATAAGAATGATTATATACATTTATAATATGTAGTGACTCGTAAGAAAAGAAATTAATGTGTGATGAATATGTGTAATAGATGAAATGGAATAGTGTGTGTTGAAAGTGAGAGAAAAGAAAGAGAGCGTGATGAGTTAAGGGTAGACTGAAGAAATGGAAGATGGAGAGAACGGGATGAGCAATAGAAAATGGAGAGACTTAGAGGGTCACTACAAGGGGAGGGGAGGAGGAATGGATAAGAGGGGAGGGAGAGAGGGGAGGAGAGGGTTAATGGGAGCAGCCAAAATCAACATAAGCAGGTGTTCGGTGAGGGAGGAGGGGATAGGGGAGATGGGGAGGAGGGGATAGGGGAGATGGGGAGGAGGGGAGATGGGGAGATGGGGAGGGGTATGGGTGTGAAGTCTACGTGCTGGGTGGTGTGTTGCCTCCCTCACGCGACTTCATCTCCCTCACCACCACCACCACCACCACCACTACTACTACTACTACTACTACTACTACTACTACTACTACTACCACCACAGCTTTGTTTTAGTACGTTTTCATCTTGCATTACTCTCTCTCTCTCTCTCTCTCTCTCTCTCTCTCTCTCTCTCTCTCTCTCTCTCTCTCTCTCTCTCGATGATAAAAAGCGGAAAGAGAGAAGATTAGGAGTGGTAACGTTGGTGGTGGTGGTGGTGGTGGTGGTGAGGGTGGTGGTGGTAGTGGTGAGGGTGGTGGTAGTAGTGGTGGTGGTGATGGTGGTGGTGGGTATTTCCTGAGGACTATAAAAAAATAAAAAAAAATAGGTGCACGCAACTTCCATATAATCGCCTTCCCTTCCTGTTTGCGTGTGTGTGTGTGTGTGTGTGTGTGTGTGTGTGTGTGTGTACGGAGGGAAAGACGTATACCATTCTCACGCTTATCTCCTCCCTCCCTTCCTTCCCTCCCTCCCTCCTTCTTTCCTCTATTTTCCCTCCCTTCCTTCCCTCCCTCCCTCCTTCTTTCCTCTATTTTCCCTCCCTTAGTCACTCCCTCCCTCCTCCTCTCCCTCCCTCCCTTTCTTCGTGGGAGGGGAAGCACCTGTCTATTTCCCTTCTCTTCTCTTCCTTCCTTCCTTCCTTCCTTCCTTCCTTCGTATGTATTTATTTCCTTCCTTCCCTCCTTCCTCTCTCCCTTCTTTCTGCCTTGTTTTCTTGTTTCCTTCTCTTTTGTCTTCTTCCTTCCTTCATTTATTCATTTATTTTTCTTCCTATCTTCCTTCTTATATAGTTTCTTTCTTCCTTCTCTTCTTTGTCCTTCCTTCCGTCCTTCCTCCATTCCTTCCTTCCATTTTTTTTTCCTTCTCCAAAAATCTCCGTCAACCACACGCCAAATATCCTTATAAAAGAGAGAGAGAGAGAGAGAGAGAGAGAGAGAGAGAGAGAGAGAGAATTTATAATATGACCGTCACTAGTTGAAAGCGGTGGGGGGGTGGGGAGGGGGGAGGGATGATGAGGGTAGGTGGGGGGAGTTAGAGGATGGGGGGAGGGGAGGATGTGCGTGACTGGGAACACCTTTTGGTTATTGGGATGTCTGCTGTGTGTGTGTGTGTGTGTGTGTGTGTGTGTGTGTGTGTGTGTGTGTGTGTGTCGTAGCATAAGACAAAAAAATGTTTGATCAGGATGCGGGTGAAAGAGGACGAGAGAAAGAAGAGAAAAAGAGAAGAAAAAGGAGGAGGAGGAGGAGAGAGGTTTGAAGGGTTGTTAAAGGAAAGAAAGACCGTTAAGGGAAGAGGCGGAAGCAAAAATAAAGAGCTAATGAGAAGTGAAAATAATAAGAAAAATAATCGAAAACTCAAATAAAAGTACGAAGAAAAAAATAATAATAATAATAATGATAAGATAGACGAACAGAGAGAGAGAGAGAGAAAACAGTAGAAGAGTAAAGAAAAATTAAGGAGGAAAAGACAAGGAGTTTACGAAAGCGTTTGCAAGTAGGAGAGAGAGAGGAAGGAAGGAAGGAAAGAAAATTCGAGGAAGAGGAGTCAGAAGATAAGAAGGAGGATAATAAACAAGAAGAGGAAGAAGAAGAAGAGGAGGAAGAGGAGGAGCAAGAGGAGCTGCTCACAGATGTATCGAGTTTCCTTATTATTGTGTCGTTACGTGAGGTCACAGCCGCTTCCTCTTGACCTCCTGACCTCCCCAACGGCCTCTTAAGGGGGGGGGGGGGAGGAGGAGGAGGAGGAGGAAGAGATGTGGAGTGGTGTTTTGGGAGGAAGATTAAGAAGATTTGGTTTCTGTGTGTGTGTGTGTGTGTGTGTGTGTGTGTGCGTGTGCGTGATGTGTGTGTGCGTGTGTGCGTGCGATGTATCACCTGGGCGGGTTAATGGCTCAAATATGTTATGGTCTAATCGCTCCCAGCTTTCCTATTTCCCCGCCACACACACACACACACACACACAGTCATCATCACCATATTCTTTGTGCATGGTGAATCTACGTCCTGTGTGTGTGTGTGTGTGTTTAGGTTGAGATCATGGTTGTGTTTGGATTCAAGTTCGTGTTCCTGATACTGTGTGAACGAAAACCGTGTGTGTGTGTGTGTGTGTGTGTGTGTGTGTGTGTGTGTGTGTGTGTGTGTGTGTGTGTGTGTCGTAAGGTTAAGGAAAGAAAAAAATTATTGTGTTTACGGTCACTCGCTTTTTTTTATTATAAGAGAGAGAGAGAGAGAGACTATCACCCCTCTCTTTACTTTCCTATTTCACGCGTCTTTTTTTCGTCTATATTTCACCTCCACCACCACCACCACTACCGCCACTTCCACCACCACCACCATCACCACCACCACCACCACCACCACCATCACCACCACCACGTTTCTGTGTTTGAGGAAGGGAAGGGAAGGGGCGTGAAGGAGGGAAGGAGGAAGGGAGAGAAAAGGGAGGAAAGAGGAAGGAAGAAAATTCGCGTGAGAAAAAAAAAAGTTAACGTGGAAGTTCATGCCATTCTCTCTCTCTCTCTCTCTCTCTCTCTCTCTCTCTCTCTCTCTCTCTCTCTCTCTCTCTCTCTCTCTCTCTCTCTTTGTAATCTCTTTTTTTCTTTCTTTTTCTTTTCTTTCGTTCCTATCTCTTCTGCACTCAATAATTTTTTCCTTATCTCTCACATGTCATTCCTTTTTTTCTCTTCTTTTTTTTTCCTTTCCTCTTTTCTTTCTTGGCTCCCTGTGTTCCATTATCACCCTCTTCTTTTATTCAGTGTTTTTATCAGATCTCTCCAAATTCCATCTATATTTCTTTTCTTTTTGCCATTTTTTTCTCCTCTGTATTATTCCTATTTTTTTCTAATCCGCTCCTCTTCTCTTTTTTTTTCTATTCCGTCGATTTTTGCTTTAGTCTTTTTGAGCTCCAGGTTCTTTTCTCTTTTTCATCTTTTTCTTTTATTGTCGTTTTCATTTTCTTCCTTTTTTCAGTTCCCTTTCCTTCTGTTTTTCTTATTTTTCTCTTTCTTTGTTTCTCCCCTTCTTTCTTCTCTTTTTCTTTCTTTCAATCCCTCCTTTCCTGTCTTCCTTTGCTTTGCTTCCTTTTCTTCCTTGTATCGTTTCTTTCCTTGTTTGTTTCTTCCTCTTTTTATACTTTCTTCATTTTTTTACGTTCTTCCTTTTCTCCTTTCATTCCCTACTCCCTTCCTTCATTCTTTCTCCATTCCATCATGTTTATATTCTTTCCCTACCTTCTTCTTCTCCTTCTTCTTCTTTTTCTTTTTACTTTTACTTTTTACATATACGCCTTCCTCCCTCTCCTACACCTTCCATCCATCCTTCGTGTCTTCCTTCCTTCCTTCCTTCCTTCCTTCCTTCCTTCCTCCTCTCCTCCCTCCCCACGTTCTTCCCTCCGTCCCTCCGCGCGGTGAAAGAATCAAGAGTCACGTCTGTGTAATTTTAAGTTTTCAGTCGTGACGTAGAGAGAGAGAGAGAGAGAGAGAGAGAGAGAGAGAGAAGCGTGACGTTTTCATCTTCACGCGTCTCTTGTCCTCAGCTGTGTGTGTGTGTGTGTGTGTGTGTGTGTGTGTTATTTTGGCAGTGGAGATAATGTGACATGCTCTTATTTCCGTTCTTCTCCCCCTCCTCCTCCTCCTCCTCCTCCTCCTCCTCCTCCACTATTAATCACTTTTTTTTTTTCAGTCTTTCCTCCGTTGCGACTCACTCTTGTTTTTCTCTTCACTTCACGAAATTTTTCACATTCCTTCACATAACTCTCCTCCTCCTCCTCCTCCTCCTCCTCCTCCTCCTCCTCCTCCTCGTCCACTCGATTATTTTCCTTTAATTTTACCTTACTGTCTGAGCTGGGAAACACAGACAGAAAGAGATAGACAGACAGACAGACACACCTCGTTACCCTCAAGAGACAGGAAAAGTATATAATAAAGAGAGGAAAAAAAGATGGGTGGAGGTTAATGGAGAAGGAAGAGGAAGGAAGAGGAAGGAGGAGGAAGGGCGGAGTTGTCTTAATTTCTTTGTTCCTCAAGTTTGCTTTTACTCTGTCTTAAGCGTATGAGTGATGTGTGTGTGTGTGTGTGTGTGAGTGTGTGTGTGTGTGTGTGTGTGGTTAAGAGGCATGAAAAACTTTGTTAGTCAGGTTTAAGGTCAATTGTCTTGGAAAGGTTATGTGTGTGTGTGTGTGTGTGTGCATGTGTGTGTGTGTGTGTGTGTTTGTGTGTGTGTGTGTGTGTGTGTGTGTACGTGACGTGGTTAACTGTTTATGTGGAAGGAAGGTGGGCAGGTTTTTTTTTTTTTTCTTTTTTTTCTTTTTACCTTCCTCTTCTCTTCCCTCTTCTCTCTTCCTCGTTTTCCCTTCCTACATCCTTCCTCTTTTTTTTCTTTTCATCTTTTACACTATTATCATCTTCCCTTTTCTTCATTTTTCTTCTTTTAACGTTCTCTTACACTCATTTTTCCTGATTCCTTACCTTTCCTTATCTTACCTTACTCTCCCTTTGCTTGCCCTTACCCTTACCTAACACCCTATTTTTTTCTTCTTCTCTTCACATTAACACCCTATTTTTTTCTTCTTCTCTTCGCATTAACACCCTATTCTTTTCTTCTTCACATTAACACCCTATTTTTTTCTTCTTCTCTTCTCATTAACACCCTATTTTTTTCTTCTTCTCTTCACATTAACACCGTATTTTTTTCTTCTTCTCTTCACATTAAAACCCTATTCTTTTCTTCTCTTCACATTAACACCCTATTTTTTTCTTCTTCTCTTCACATTAACACCCTATTCTTTTCTTCTTCTCTTCACATTAACACCCTATTTTTTCTTCTTCTCTTCGCATTAACACCCTATTCTTTTCTTCTTCTCTTCACATTAACACCCTATTTTTTCTTCTTCTCTTCGCATTAACACCCTATTCTTTTCTTCTTCTCTTCACATTAACACCCCATTTTTTTTCTTCTCTTCACATTCGACTCCATATATAACTCACAAGCAACTCTCTATTTCCTCCTCCTCTTCATTCGGCTCACCTCAATCATGTCACGTCACCTCTACCTCATATCACACCTGTCTGTCTCATGGATTTGCCTCACCTCACATGTATACGTAGATGACCCAATAGCACTCCCTCCCCACTCCTTTATCCAATCTCACTCACGATATGTATCACCCCTTTCCTCCCAATCCTTCCCTCACACAACACTCCATAGATTCAAGACCTCACCCCTTTCCCTTCTCCCTTCACATATCTATTTTCACTCACCATATGTATCATCCCTTTCCTCCCAATCCTTCCCTCACACAACACTCCATAGATTCAAGACCTCACCCCTTTCCCTTTTCCCTCCATATATACACCTGTAACTTACCTGTGTGTTTTGATGCCCAGCTTGTACCCGAGGAGCGTCCCGTGGGTGGAGTTGGGGGATGGAGCCATTGATTTCTCCCTTTTTGCCTACCCCCTTTCCCTTTTGTCCTATTGTATCCTATCCCCTATTCACACACCTGTTATTTCACATCTGTTATTACCTGGCTCACCTATTTTAGTTCTCACCTGTCTCCTTGCACCTCCTAGCTCACTTATACCTGTCTCATCATCTACCTTACCTCACAAACATATACACACTTCTTTCTCCTACACCTGTTATTATCTTGGTCATGTTTCTTACTTCATACCTGTCACCTCGCCCACACCTGCCTCATAAACACCTCTCGCCACACACATGTTCACTTCTACACCTGTCATTTTACATTTTTTATTACCATGCTCACGTCTGTAATTACACACCTGTCACCTTGCACCGACTACCTCGCCCACACCTGCCTCATAAACACCTCTCGCCACACACATGTACACCTCTACACCTGCCATTTTACACCTTTTATTACCATGCTCACGTCTGTAATTTCACACCTGTCGCCTCACACCTCCTACCTCACCCACACCTGCCTCATAAACACCTCTCACCACACACATATACACTTCTACACCTGTCATTTTACACCTTTTATTACCTTGCTCACGTCTGTAATTACACACCTGTCACCTCACACCTCCATCCTCACCCACACCTGCCTCATAAACACCTCTCACCACACACATATACACTTCTACACCTGTCATTTTACATATTTTATTACCTAACCCACATCTTCAATTTCACACCTGTCACCTCACACCTCTTACCTCACTCACTTCTGCCTCATAAACACCTCTCACCTCTCACTTCCCTCGCCTCCCACGCACACACCTGCCTCGCCCCACCACCGCCGCCGCACCTAATCCTTCCTTCCTGCCTCTCTTCCTCACACCTGGGTTTATCACACCTGTCTCCTCGAGTGAAAGGTAGGAAGAAAAACATTAGTCGTAGGATTCGTGCGGTGAGGAAGTTTGTCATTATGATACAGGAGTTCCTCTCTCTCTCTCTCTCTCTCTCTCTCACACACACACACACACACACACACACACACACACACACACAGCAGGAGCATGTCAGGAGGTACGTAGGTAGGTAGAACCGCCCCTCCGTGACTGTGAACGTGTGTGCGTGTGCGTGACCGTGTGTGTGTGTGTGTGTGTGTGTGTGTGTGTGTGTGTGTGTGTGTGTGTGTGTGTGTGTGGTGTGTGTGTGTGTGTAGCGCGTTGCCCGGATAAAGAGTGCGTGACGGGAACGCATGACTGGCTATGTGCGTGGTGGTGGAGGTGGTAGTGGTGGTGGTGGTGGAGGTGGAGGGGAAGGTGGTGGACGTGGTGGCGTGTCGGCGGCCCACTAGCGTGTCTCCCCCCTCGCCAACTCCTCCATTTTCTTGTTTTATTAACCACATTACACGACAGAGTTACGGCCTTACCTTAACATCCCCTCCCCTTCACCCCCTCCCCTTGCTGCTCCCTTTATCTTACCTTTACCCCTCCCCCCTTTACCTTAACATCCCCTCCCCTTCACCCCCTCCCCCTGCTGCTCCCTTCATCTTACCTTTACCCCTCCCCCCTTTACCTTAACTTCCCCTCCCCTTCACCCCCTCCCCTTGCTGCTCCCTTCATCTTACCTTCACCCTCCCCCTTTACCTCTGTCTGCTTACCTTAACCCATCTCTTTCTTCTTCCCTTTATCTTAAGACCCCATCCCCTTCCCTTCTTCCCTTACCCTTTACCTTCCCCCCTTTAACTTTATCTGCTTACCTTAACCCACCACTCCCTTCTTCCCTTTATCTTAAGACCCCATCCCCTTCCCTTCTACCCTTGCCCTACAATCTCCCCGCTCGTTTTTCCCTCCCTTACCTTCATCCAACTCTCCTTTCTTCCTCCTTACCTAAACACCCCTTCCCCTCTCTTACCTTAAACTAACCCTCCTCTTTCTCCCCCTTCCTTTTACCCCTCCCCCTTCCTTTACCCATTTTTCCTTTCTTCTCCTTTACCTCAACACCCCTCCCCCTCTCTTACCTTAACCTAACCCTCCTTCTTCTCCCCCTTCCTTTTACCCCTCCCCCTTCCTTTTACCGTTACCTTTACCTCACCCCTTCCTTTTCTTCCCTTACATTACACCCCCCCTTCCCTTCCCTTTTTTCCGCCTATCCTCATCCCCACTCCTTTTCTTCATCCCTTTTACCTTACGACGCCTCCTCTCTTTATTCTCCCTTACCTTCATTCCTATTCCCTTTCTTCTCTTCCCTTCCCTTCATTCCCATTCCCTTTCTTCTCTTCCCTTCCCTTCATTCCCATTCGCTTTCTTCCCTTCCCTTCATTCCCATTTCCCTTCTTCTCTTCCCTTCTCTTCATTCCCATTCCCTTTCTTCTCTTCCCTTCCCTTCATTCCCATTCCCTTTCTTCTCTTCCCTTCCCTTCATTCCCATTCCCTTTCACTTCCCTTTCCTTCATTCCCATTTCCTTTCTTCTCTTCCCTTCCCTTCATTCCCATTCCCTTTCTTCTCTTCCCTTCCCTTCATTCCCATTCGCCTTCTTCCCTTCCCTTCATTCCCATTCCCTTTCTTCTCTTCCCTTCCCTTCCGTCTAAGTCTCCCCTCTTTCCTCTTCCCCACTATTATTTCCTATTCCTATTCCTATTTCCTTGCCACCCATTCATCCCTATATTCTCCCCCCCTCTCCTCCCACACACACCCCTCCCATCCCTTTGTCATCTTCAGCCCCTCCCCTTTCCCCACCCATCACCCCGAACACGCACATTTGATCCCCCCTTCCCCATTCCCCTCCCTCTCAGCCTTCACCTTCTACCTTCACCCCCCCTCTCCTTCCTCTCTCCCCTTCCCTCTCTCCTCCCCATTATATACACATCATTGCGCCCTCCCCCCTCTCCTTCCCTTTCCCCTACCCCCTCCTCCCCTCCTTTTCCCTTCCCATCTCCTTCCTTCCCCTCCCATTCCCTTTCCTCATACGTGTTCTTCAAGCCCCCATGGCGTGTGTGTGTGTGTGTGTGTGTGTGTGTGTGTGTGTGTGTGTGTGTGTGTGTGTGTGTGTGTAGGGATGGGGGATGGGAAGGGGAGGGGAGGATAAGATAAGACTGGTTGCGTGTGTGTGTGTGTGTGTGTGTGTGTGTGTGTGTGTGTGTGTGTGTGTGTGGGTGTGTGTGTGTGTGTGTGTGTGTGTGTCTCTCTCTCTCTCTCTCTCTCTCTCTCTCTCTCTCTCTCTCTCTCTCTCTCTCTCTCTCTCTCTCTCTCTCTCTCTCTCTCTCTCTCTGTGTGTGTTTTTTTACTCGGTCTTTAATCTATTTTCCATCTTTTATTGTTTTTTTTTCATTTTTGTCTTTCTCTTGTATCGGTTTAAACTTTCAATGTGTTTTTTTATTGTTTTTTCTCTTGTTTTCCCATCTGTTACATTTCTTTTCTTTCTTTTTCCTTGCGAGTTTTGTACTTCCAGTTTTTCTTTTCGAGTACATACGTATTGTTTTCTTTGTGATACTCTCTCTCTCTCTCTCTCTCTCTCTCTCTCTCTCTCTCTCTCTCTCTCTCTCTCTCTCTCTCTCTCTCTCTCTCTCTCTCTCTCTCTCTCTCTCTCTCTCTCTCTCTCTCTCTCTCTCTCTCTCTCTCTCTCTCTCTCTCTCTGTGTGTGTGTGTGTGTGTGTGTGTGTGTGTGTGTGTGTGTGTGTGTGTGTGTGTGTGTGTAATTATACGTATTAACCTAGTTGCAGTATCTTTCCCTCTTCCCTTCTTCCTCCCTCATTTTACCTCTTCCAGTTTATTCGTCACTGTTTTCCTATCTCCTATTTTCCTTTCTTTCCTCCAATTTCCTCTCTTTTTACCTATTTTCTTCCCATCGATCCCAAACTATCTTCTCTTCCTATTTATTTTCCCTTCTTCACACACACACACACACACACACACACATTTTTAGACAACTTTGAAGCCTTAATTAATTTTTGATAAGGAGGTGAGAATGATATCCTCTATTTGTTTTATTTTTTCTTCTTCTCTCCTTTTTTTAATCTTTACGTTAATTTCTTGCCTACCTTTCACATTTTTCCCTCAGTTTCCTTTAGCTTCATTTCTTCCTTCCTTCTTTTCTTACTTTGCTTTCTTCAATGATTCTTTTTTTTCTCTCTTTCTTGCCTTACTTTCAATCTTCCCTTCCTATCTCCTTTTTGTCTTCCTTTCTTTATTTTCTCATTTCTTCTATACTTTTTTATCCTTCTTTCTTTCTTCTATTCTTCCTTCCCTCCTTAATTTCTTTCCTCTCTTCCTTCCTCCCTCCCTTCTTACATCTAGTCAGCCTCATTCCATTCTTCTTCCATAAATATCCCTCATTCTACTCCTTCCATTCTTCCTTCCTGCCCTCCCCTCCTTTCCCATATTTCAACCTCCCCTTCCTTCCCGTCTCTCCCCCTTTCTCTTCCTTACCCCCCGTGGACGATATAGATGGACTGTTCTTTGTGGTTCGCTCACCTGCTCAGGTAAAAGCCGGTGCTGATTGGACAGGTAAATGGAGAGGTAATTAGGTAAAGGTGTTATGGTGTGAGGTGTTGCTTTTCCTTCTTTCTTTTCCTCTTCTGTTCTGTTTTCATTCTTTTTTCTTTCTTTTTCTCTTTTTCTCTTTTTTATGTCCTTTTTAGTTTTCTTGTAGTAGTGGTAGTAGTAGTAGTAGTAGTAGAAGTAGTAATAAAAGAAGAAGGATATTGCGAAAGATAGAATTAATAATAAAAACGAAAACATAGTGGTAATAGTAGTTATAGTGGTAGTAGTAGTAGTAGTAGTAGTAGTAGTAATAGTTGTTGTTATTGTTGTTGTTGCTGTTGAACTTCTCACTTCTCTTCTTTGACCTCCTCCTCCTCCTCCTCCAAACTCTTCACGCTACAAACCAACCTGAGAACAAGAAACAACGGAAAAACAATTCAAGCAAAGCGATGCAATACCGACATCGGCAGGAGTTATTTCTCGAATAGAGTTGTTCGCCACTGGAACAGCCTTCCTGCAGAAGTGGTTAGCGCAGAGACCATCAACTCCTTCAAGAAACGCATTGATCGCCACTTTGCTGCATCGGGAGTGAACTGAACGCTCCCAAGAGTAGATACACAAGTGCTTTAATCCTTCCCTGCAAGCCACTCCTGTGGCAAACGGACTGATTGAATCACTGAACGCAGGCAGCCTAGTAAAGAGCCAACAGGCTTTCTGCTGCCTGCTACTCCATGTTTTTCCATGTTTCCATGTTTCCATCTTTTGCTTTCAAGTTTACTACAACCGTCTTCTCCTCCTCTTCCTCCTCTTCTTCTTCTTCTTCTTCTTTTTCTTCCTTCCCTCCCTGCTGAGTCAGTGATATATTACGTGCCTGCGTGTGTGTGTGTGTGTGTGTGTGTGTGTGTGTGAGATAAACAAAACTCCACATTAATCCTTTGACCGTGACCTACGATTATATTACCACCACCACCACCACCACTACCTCCACCACCACCACAAGCACCACCACCAACACAGCCTACCTCGCTATGGTGGTCGCTGGGCCTTCAACTCAAGTCTTGGCAAGGGTCCAGAATCGCTCTTTGTTGTCTCGTGTGTGCGTGTGTGCCTGTGCCTGCCTGAGAGAGAGAGAGAGAGAGAGAGAGAGAGAGAGAGAGAGAGAGAGAGAGAGAGAGAGAGAGTAATACGGTGGAGATTATCTTGTGGTGAACCAGAATGAATTGTTGAAAAAAAAAAGAATGGAGAAAAAGAAATGAAGCTGAGAAAGGAATACATGAAGGAAGATAAGGAGGACGAGGAGGAGAAGGAGGAGGAGGAGGAGGAGGAGAAGGAGGAGGAGGAGGAGGAGGAGGAGGAAGTAAGCGTGTGTAAAGAAACAGTATATCAGGCTCATTAGAGAAAAAAAAAATTAAAATAGAAATAAAGCCAGAAACCATCTGAGAGAGAGAGAGAGAGAGAGAGAGAGAGAGAGAGAGAGAGAGAGAGACCGTTCAATAAAAATACGTTATATAAAGATTTAGTCAAGGCAGAAACGATAACGTGGGAATGTTTTCTTTGGAGTGTGTGTGTGTGTGTGTGTGTGTGTGTGTGTGGTTAGGTTATTGACTGTGCTGTATATAGATAGGAAAAATAAAACACGCTGAATAAAAGAAAGTCTGAAGGTTGTCGAGCGTAAAACATCAAATAAATCATATCAACAAACCTTTTATTGGGAAGAAGGGAAAAGAAAGATATAGTCAGCGATGCCAGAAAGGATAATACAATTTTCATTTATTTATTCATTTTAAAGTAACGGAATACTTATACATTTTATAGGAACAGAAGGAACGAGAATACAAATGAGGAAGAGAGGAAAAGGTGCAGGAGGAGAGGGGAGAGGAAGCAAGTAACGAGACAGGGGAAATAGAAGTAATTAAAATACATTGATAAATAGGGAGAAGTGTGTATATGTGTGAGGTAAGGTAGATGTGTGAGGCAAGTATGAGTGAGGAAGTAGGTGCAAGAAGACGAGTGTGAAGTAACAAATAAATAGAGATAAATAGAGAGAAGGAGAATATGCAAAATTGTAAACATAATGACCTCTCTTTTGGCCACTTTTCACTTTTGTCTTTGTGGGAACAGCGATTAGTGGGCTTTTCTTTACACCTTTATTTGTTGCCTTTGAGCGAATTCCTTAGTTGTAAAAAAAAAAAATCAAGCACTAGTAAATAAAGTAACCAAGAAGTAAAGTTTCAAAAATAGTATGAAATTAAATAAAAACAAGAATAACAAGAAAGATGGTAAAAATATTAAAAAAAAGATAGTTAAGAATATTTGAAGCTTAATGGTAATAGTGCAAATTAGAAAAGAAACATAATAGAGTATAGTAAAAAAAATATAGTGAAAAATACGTAAAAAATAAGAATATATTATTGAGGGTATGTAAACAGTGATAAAGAAAAGGAGAGACAGGAAGTAGAGGGGAGAAAGAAGAGGCAAGAAGAGAAAGCAGGGAAGGTCAAGGAAGGAGAAAGAGGAGGAGGAGGATGGAAGAGGAATGGAGGATTGCAGGTGAAGGTGGATCACCCCCCCCCCGCCCCGTCCCCCTTTCTTTTTCCCACAATTATCTGGTCGTCGCCTCTTCCACCCCCCTTCAATTTCCCCCTTTCGCCTGCCATACACTTCCCTCCCCTTCCTTATTATCTCCCTCCCCTTCCCCCTTCCTTTCCCTCCCTAATTTTACCTCCCCATCAACCACACACACACACACACACACACACACACACACACACACACACACACACACACACACACACACACACATTCACGTACGTATGATACTGAGGTTTTAGGGTAATTTGTCTTCTCATTTGACTTTTTTTTTCTCTTTTTTTTTTCCCCCAATCAGACGCAGCTACCTCTAATATCCGAAAGACGTCCCCGTTCACGCATAGGAAGAGGAGGAGGAGGAGGAGGAGGAGAAGGAGGAGGAGGAAGAAAAACAGAAAATTACGAAGGAAGGTATGAACAGAAGAGTAATGAGAAAAGAGGAAGAAGAAAAGAGAAAAAGTGGAAGGAAAAATAAAGAAAGGAGGGAAAGAAAAATGGAAATAAGAAACAAAAGTAAGAATGTAGGAAGAAAATGAAAGAAACAAGATGAGAATGAGAAAAGAAAGAAGAATGAAGAGAAAGGAGAACGATGAAAGAGGTAAAGCAAAAGAAACCAGATGTGCAACAAATGCGAAGTAAAAAAAAAATATAAAAAACAGTAACAACAAAAATAACATCAGTAATAACAAGACAGCATAAAGAAGGAAAAAAAAGAGGAGGAAATATAACCCAAAATACCAGGAAGAAGAGGCCGAGTAAGAGGAATAAGTATAAGAATAAGGAAGGAAACAGGAAGGAGGAAGAGGAAGAGAAGAAGAGGAGGAGGAGGAGGAAGAGGAAGAGGAAACAGGCACAGCTGGTGGTTGGGTCGTCAGCTGGAGTCCAAACGTGATTCTCTCTCTCTCTCTCTCTCTCTCTCTCTCTCTCTCTCTCTCTCTCTCTCTCTCTCTCTCTCTCTCTCTCTCTCTCTCTCTCTCTCTCTCTCTCTCTCTCTCTCTCTCTCTCTCTCTCTCTCTCTCTCTCTCTCTCTCTCTCTCTCTCTCTCTCTCTCTCTCTCTCTCTCTCTCTCTCTCTCTCTCTCTCTCTCTCTCTCTCTCTCTCTCTCTCTCTCTCTCTCTCTCTCTCGGCTGGGTTTGTTGAGTCCGTCGTGTACAAACGGTTTATGAAGGGAAAAAAAAAAGGCTACGATGAATGCTTTTAATTTTGCGTTCCCTTCAATACACGAGAGGGAATAAAATGCGGAAATAGAGTAAGAGGAAGAGGAAAAGGAGGAGGAGGAGGAGGAGGAGGAGGAGGATAATCAAGTTGTATGAGAAGAAAGTAAAGAAGAAAAAAACACAAAGAAAAAACTCGAGTAATAAATGGAATAAGAGAAATAAAGAGATGAAGAGGAAATATATGAGGAGGAGGAAACTGTTTGAGGAGAAAAGGAAGAAGACCAAAAATAAAACGAAGATAATAACAAAAATATGAAAATAGTTAGATAAAGAGGAAGAAGAAGAGGAGGAGAAAGAGGAAAATGAAGAAATTGCATAAGAAGAATGGGAAGAAGAACGAGAACGAGAATTATCAAGAGAAATAACAAGAATAAAGACGAATAGTAAAATGAAGAGGAAAAAGAGGAAGAGGAAGAGGAAAATAAAAAATTGTTTAAGAAGAAAGGGAAGAACCAGAACAAGAAAAATCAATAGTTACAACAAGAATAACAAAAAAAAACAAAAAAAAAGATTAAGAGGAAGAAGAGTTGGAGGAAGAGGAGGAAGGAGGAGAGAAGGAAGAGGATAATAATATAACATAAGAAAAACAAAAACAGGAAGAAGAAAACAAGAAAAAGAACAATAACTAGAACAAAAGAAGAATTATAAGAAAAGAAGATAAAGATGGAGGAGGAAGGAAGAAGACAAGGAGGAGGAGGAGGAGGAGAATAAAGAAAATAACAGGAAGAAGAACAATAAGAAAAGCAAGTGGAATAAAAAGAACATGAAGATTAGTAAGGCAAAGATGATGAAGAGGAGGAGGAGGAAAAGGAGGAAGAAGAAGAATACGAGAAGGAAGAAGAGGAGGAGGGGAGGAAGAGAATGTTAAAGAAATAATTTGATAATAAGAAAAAGAACAAGAAGATAATAGCAGTAACAAGAACAAGACTAATATTAGGAAGATAAATAACAAGAGGAAGAAGAAGAAAAAGAAAAAGAAAAAGTATATGATAAAACAAGTAAAATATAAGGCCGCAAAGTTAGAGAAAATTAAAAGAAGAAAAACAATAACAAAGAATGGAGAAGAATAAACAGAATGAGATTTAAATGAATGAGTAAGAAGAAGAAGAAGAAAAAGAAGAGAAAACAAAGAAGATGATGAAGAAGAAGAAGAAAGAAAGAAAATGAAGCCGAAGAAGACGAAGAAGAAGAAAAATAAAGAAAGGAAGAAGATGAAGCTGAAGAAGACGAGGAAGAAGAAGAAAAGAAAGAAAGGAAGAAGATGAAGCCGAAGAAGACGAGGGAGAAGAAGAAAAGAAAGAAAGGAAGAAGATGAAGCCGAAGAAGACGAGGAAGAAGAAGAAAAGAAAGAAAGGAAGAAGATGAAGCCGAAGAAGAAGAAAAATAAAGAAAGGAAAAAGATGAAGCCGAAGAAGACGAGGAAGAAGAAGAAAAGAAAGATAGGAAGAAGATGAAGCCGAAGAAGAGGAGGAAGAAGAAGAAAAAAAAGAAGAAGAAAATGAAGGCGAAAAAGAAGAAAGAAAGAAAAAATGAGAACGAAGAAAAACGACGAAGTTGAAGAGAAAGAAGAAGAAGAGCAAGAAGAACAAAAAGAAGAACAAGAAGAGAAGGAGGGAGGGCCAAGATAGTGAAGCGTTTTAAAGTAAGAAACACAAGAACAGAAGAAAGAAAATTGCGTAATGGCATGACGGAAGTGAGATTTGCGGTGTGTGTGCGTGCGTCCCTGCGTGTGTGCCTGCGTGTGTGTGTGTGTGTGTGTGTGTGTGTGTGTGTGTGTGTGTGTGTGTGTGTGTGTGTGTGTGTGTGTGTGTGTGTGTTATCTGCAAAGGAAGAGGAAAGAGCGTGTTTGGGTGGAATTTATCACACACACGCACACACGTTCAGAGAGAGAGAGAGAGAGAGAGAGAGAGAGAGAGAGAGAGAGAGAGAGAGAGAATGGCGTGACGGGGAACACTTAGAGCGAGTTCACTATCGAGGTGGTGGAGGGAAACGGAATTATAGTGGATCAAAATTGTGGAGGGGACATGCCAACACACACACACACACACACACACACACACACACACACACACACACACACACACACACACACACACACACACACACACACACACACACACACACACACACACACACACACACACACACACACACACACACACACACACACACACACACACACACACACACACAGATAGAAAACTAATTAAGTGCTGACAGCTGTGTGTGTGTGTGTGTGTGTGTGTGTGTGTGTGTGTGTGTGTGTGTGTGTGTCTAGTTAATCTCGTGTCTCCCTATTCCCCTTTTACTTCCATTATCTTCCCCATCACCATCCTTCCCCTCCCCTCCCTTCAACACCACTTCACTCCCCATCCTTCCCCTCTTCCTCCCCTTCTTTCTTCCCTCATTTTTACCTATTCCCTTTCACTCCCCAACCTTCCCCTCTTTCCTTCCTTCCTTCTAACCATTTTTCTTCCCTTATTTTCCTTCTTTCCTTCTTATTCCCTTTCACCCCACAGCCTTCCCAATTATCTTCCCATTTTTCTTCACTTCATTTTTCATTTCTTACCATTTCCCTTTCCCTCCACAACCATTCCCCTTTTCTTCCCCCCTTTCCTCCCTAAGCCATACGTCCCCCCCTCCCCAAAACATACAACACCCATACATGCAAAACAGTAAGTCCCCCCCTCCCTCCCCTCACCTCCTCCCTCCTCCCCTCTTCCCCCCCTCCCATTGACCAGGTAACGGCAGGTAACACGGTTGCGGTAAGTTTGGTTAGAGAGAGAGCGAGAGAGAGAGAGAGAGAGAGAGAGAGATTTTCTACGATTTGTTTATTATGTCGTTTATTTTTTTTTTCTTACGTGTTTTTTCTCGTTTAATATGAGTTAGATTTTTTTTTTTTTTTTTTTTTAAATTTTTTTAATTTATCTCTCGCTTTATTTTGTATGAATGTATAAAGGAAAAGAAGAAAGAGTAAGAAAGTTATTAAGAAAGGTTAATCTCTCTCTCTCTCTCTCTCTCTCTCTCTCTCTCTCTCTCTCTCAAGTATGGCCTCTTTTGAACTATTCTCTTCCTTCTTCTGTCTATTTTTAACTCCTTCCTGTAATAATTTTCTCTCATCATTTTCTACGTTGTTTTTCTCCTCCTCCTCCTCCTCCTCCTCCTACTCTTACTTTTGTTCCTCCTCCTCCTCCTCCTCCTCCTGCTTTTGCTCCTCTTCCTACTCCTCCTCCTGCTTTTTCTTA
>NC_066547.1:8582268-8599768 GCF_024679095.1 Eriocheir sinensis
CAGTCAGTAAGTAGTCAGCCAGTCAGTAAGTCCATCAGTTCATCAGTCAGTAAGTCCATCAGTTCATCAGTCAGTAAGTAGTCAGCCAGTCAGTAAATCCATCAGTTCATCAGTCAGTAAGTCCATCAGTTCATCAGTCAGTAAGTCCATCAGTTCATCAGTCAGTAAGTCCATCAGTTCATCAGTCAGTAAGTCCATCAGTTCATCAGTCAGTAAGTCCATCAGTTCATCAGTCAGAAGTCCATCAGTTCATCAGTCAGTAAGTCACTCAGTCAGCCAGTCAGTCATCAGTTAATGCATCACCAAAATCAACAAACAGGTCATCATTTTCACTCACCATCACCTCCAATACTCACCACCACCGCCCAAAGCAACACGATCCAACACCAATCACTCATCATCACTCATCATCACTCATCAGGTCATCAGTCTAATAACCTAAGAATCATCACCAACCATCCGTATCATCACCAACCATCCGTATCATCACCACGCTTCATCCACCACAAACAACTACCAGTCATCACCATCAGTCACCAGTCAACACCAGTCATCATTCATCACCGTCAGCTCATCACTACCAACCACCAGTCATCACCATTAACCACCACCAATCACCACTCATCATAAGAAGTCACCAGTCATATCCAGTCATCACCATCACCTTGGTCATCACTACGCCATCACCATCAAGTTACCAGTCACCACCATCAGTCACCAATCACCACTCATCATGTCTACCATTACCCTCAATCACCACCAGTTATTACCATGTCATCACCAGTCATCACCATCAGTTACCAGTCACCAACAGTCATCACCGTCACCACCAGTCACCATAACCCCTAAAAACATCACTATATCGAAGTCTTGCCTAACAGGAGCCATTCAACAGCTGTTCCTAGATCGCTTTACCGAGGCTGAGAGAGAGAGAGAGAGAGAGAGAGAGAGACCGGTGACGTCATGGAAGAGAAAAATTACTCCCCCCCCCTCTCCTCCCCACTGTGTTTAGAGATAAAGGAGGGGAGGGGTTGGGTGGTAAGGAAGGGGAGGGGTGGTGTTTCTCCAATGAAATGAAAGCTAGGGAGGGAGAGGTTGAGGTAGGTAGGGAGGAAGGGAGGTAGATAAGTAGGAAAGGAAGGGTAAGGGAAGGGAGGGAGGGAGGGAGGAATTGCTCAATGGGAAAGATTGGGACAGAAAAAAAGGAAAGACGAAACAAAATAGAAAATGGATCAGTAGTAGTAGTAGTAGTAGTAGTAGTAGTAGTTGTTGTTGTTGTTGTTGTTGCACCACGTAAACCAAGGCAATTTTATTTTCACTTGCGTACTAAAAAAAAAAAAAGAAAAAAAAAAGCCGCTAATAGTAAATATGAAAGGGCGATGGTGATGGTGATGGTGATGGTGATGGTGATGAAATGTTATAGTTGTGGTGGTGATGATGGCTGAGCGATTGGGAAAGAAATGTCTGAAAGAAAGAAAAGTGGTTTGTTATGGTGGAGTGGTAGTGCGGTGGTGGTGGTGGTGATGACTTTTAATGTTGAAGTTCGGAGTGGTGGACGAGTGATGGAGGGGTGGAGTAGTGGGTAGGGAGGGGGAAGGCTATGGCGGGAACATCAGTCGTAGTGGAGGTGGTGGTGAAGGTGGAGGGGGGTGGGGGGGACTGGCGCCCACCCCCCACCTCCCCCGCTCCCCATTCCTTCACCCCCCTTCCTCCCTTCCTCCTTCCTTTCATGCCCCCTCCCCCTCCTCCTCTCTTCCTCCTCCTCTGAACACCAGCATCAATAGACCACGTGGCCGACATTTTCTCTCTCTCTCTCTCTCTCTCTCTCTCTCTCTCTCTCTCTCTCTCTCTCTCTCTCTCTCTCTCTCTCTCTCTCTCTCTCTCTCTCTCTCTCTCTCTCTCCGTGTGTCTCTTCCCCTTCATTTACTCTTGATAATTAGCAGGTGTGTGTGTGTGTGTGTGTGTGTGTGTGTGTGTGTGTGTGTGTGTATGTGTGTGTGTGTGTGCTCTCATGACTGTTTGTGCGTAGAAGGAGTAAGAAGGAGGAGGTGGAGAAGGATTAGGAGGAGGAGGAGGGGGGGGGGGTTGGAAGGAGATCGCGTGTTGCTTTTTTTCTTTACTGGTGCACATGTGTGTGTGTGTGTGTGTGTGTGTGTGTGTGTGTGTGTGTGTGTAGCCCCGCCTCGCACACACGTGACGTCACACAACAACAACTGGCATATTACGCAGTTCCTCTCTCTCTCTCTCTCTCTCTCTCTCTCTCTCTCTCTCTCTCTCTCTCTCCTTAGTTCTTCAGAGGTCGCTTCGTGTGCACGTGCGAATGGCGTGGCTTACGTGCTTTCTCTCTCTCTCTCTCTCTCTCTCTCTCTCTCTCTCGAGCATAGTGATTGGTGATATTCCAGATGTGTGTGTGTGTGTGTGTGTGTGTGTGTGTGTGTGTTTAAGAGAGAGAGAGAGAGAGAGAGAGAGAGAGAGAGAGAGAGAGAGAGACCCGTATTGACATTAAGGCGTTAGGAAGTAACCTACAAACGATTACATAAAACAAAACACACACACACTCACACACTCACACACACAGCATCGGTCGTGGCTGTGGTGTGTGCCCTACTTTTTGTTGTTGTTGTTGTTACCTGCTGAATGAAATAACTCGTTTACCTATAGTAGTAGTAGTAGTTGTTGTAGTAGTAGTTATTGTTGTTGTTGTTGGTGAGATTTCAAGTAAGTTTTTGTTGCAATGGCCTTTTTTTCTGCTTTTACGGCCTACGATAGTGTTCTAGTGCCATAAAATCTTCCCATGAATGAAAATGACTCGTAAATGGATTCAGGTGTGTTTCTGAATGTCATTATCATAAGCTATCGTATACCTTCTTTTACGAATTCCTATTTATATTAATCTCCGTATATTTTCATTGACCGATTTTAACACGGAATGCTCATTGACAAATCTTTCCTGGTGTATCTCAAAGGAGGTCAAAATGTAGTCAAGTTTTTGTCCTGAATAAGTGTTTTAAGCCGTTCAACCTTTAGTCAAATTATTCTTTTTTGTGTCAAGGTGTTCAAGATCTAGTCAAATCCTCCCATCATCTGTGCTAAGGAGTTCAGTCTATAGTCAGTCTTTTTTTTTTTCTCTGTTTTAAGCGTTCAGCATCTAATCAAATTCTTCATTTATGTTTAGGGATTCTAAATATAGTCAAAATCTTCCTTTATCTAACTTAATGTAGTCAAATTCTTCCTTCTTGTTTCAAGGTATTCAACATCTAGTCAAATCATCCCATTATCTGTGCTAAAAACTTAAATCTATAGTCAGTTCTTTTCTCTACTTTAAGTGTTCAGTATCTAAGCAAATTCTTCCTTTATGTTTAGGAATTCAAAATATAGTCAAATTCATCCTTTAACCCAAGGAGTTTTGTATCCAGTCAAGTTGTTCCTCTATCTATGTTTAGGAGTTCCATATATAGTTAGTCAGATTCTTCGTTTCTACATAAAATTATATAGTTAGTCAGATTCTTCGTTTCTCCATATATAGTTAGCCAGATGGAAGGAATAGGGAGGATGGAGTAAGGTCAGATGAAATTAATATTATCAGTAGTTGTAGTAGTAATAGTAGTAGTAGTAGTAGTAGTAGTAGTAGTAGTAGTAGCAGCAGTAGTAGTAGTAGTAGCAGTAGTAGTAGTAGTAGTAGATCCTTTCCCTTTCGTCTTCCTCTTTAGTATTCACATCACAAGACTCCACCCATCCATCCACTCACCCACTTGCATCCACTTTCATCCACCCCACCCATCACCCACTCTCTAACCCCACCCACTTCCTCACCCGCCTCCCTCATCCACTTCCTTTCCGTCTCCTTTCTTACCTTCTCTTCCCTTCCACCTATCCTCCACTTCCGCCCCTCTCCTTCTCCTCCCTCACCCCACTCCCCCCCCCCCCTTCTTAATGCAGGCGTGCAGTAGAATCTCGAGGCGCGGCGGGGCGTGGGGAGGCAAGAAAGGGGAGAATAAGTGGTGGTGGTGGAGGTGGAGGTGGAGGTGGTGGTGGAGGAACGTGCCTTTAGTTGCGTTGATGGCACGGACTTTCTTAACCTTAGCCTCCTTCTCCTCCTCCTCCTCTTCCTCTTCCTCTTCCTTCTTTTCTTCCTCCTCCTCTTCCTTCTTTTCTTCCTCCTCCTCCTCTTCCTTCTTTTCTTCCTCCTCCTCCTCTTCCTTCTTTTCTTCCTCCTCCTCTTCCTCCTTTTCTTCCTCCTCCTCTTCCTCCTTTTCTTCCTCCTCCTCCTCTTCCTTCTTTTCTTCCTCCTCCTCCTCTTCCTTCTTTTCTTCCTCCTCCTCCTCTTCCTTCTTTTCTTCCTCCTCCTCTTCCTCCTTTTCTTCCTCCTCCTCCTCTTTCTTCTTTTCCTCCTCCTCCTCTTCCTTTTTTTCTTCCTCCTCCTCTTCCTCCTTTTCTTCCTCCTCCTCCTCTTCCTCCTTTTCATCCTCCTCCTCTTCCTTCTTTTCTTCCTCCTCCTCTTCCTTCTTCTCCTCCTCCTCTTCCTCCTTTTCTTCCTCCTCCTCCTCCTCTTCCTTCTTTTCTTCCTCCTCCTCATCCTTCTTTTCTTCCTCCTCCCCTTCCTTCTTTTCTTCCTCCTCCTCTCCTTCCTTTTCTTCCTCCTCCTCCTCTTCCTTCTTTTCTTCTTCCTCCTCCTCTTCCTTCTTTTCTTCCTCCTCCTCTTCCTTCTTTTCTTCCTCCTCCTCTTCCTTCTTTTCTTCCTCCTCCTCTTCCTCCTTTTCTTCCTCCTCCTCCTCTTCCTTCTTTTCTTCCTCCTCCTCTTCCTTCTTCTCCTCCTCCTCTTCCTCTTCCTTCTTTTCTTCCTCCTCCTCCTCCTCTTCGTGTCTTCCTTTCTCTTTCAGCTTCCATCGCGTTTATCTTTCCTTCTGTTTAATTTCCCGTCGTTTTCCTTCCCTCCTTTCGTCCTTCCTTCTACCTTTTCCCTTTTCTTATAATCTTTCTCCTTAGCTCGTTTTTAATCCGTGCCCTTCTTCTCCCTTCCTTCCCTTTTTTCTTCCCATTTTCTTTCCTTTTACCAACTTCCGGGCATCATTTACGTTATTTTCTTTTCCGTCATTTTCCTTCCTTCCTCTTCTCTCCTTCTTCTCTTTATATTCTTCCTCCTTGGTTCGTTTCCCCCCGCCCTTCTTCTCTCCCTTTCTACTTCTTTGCTTCGGTCTTCTTCTATGTCTCCTGATTAATCTCTTATTTTCTCTCAATTTCACCCTACGTCCTCACTGCCTCGTCTCTCTCTCTCTCTCTCTCTCTCTCTCTCTCTCTCTCTCTCTCTCTCTCTCTCTCTCTCTCTCTCTCTCTCTCTCTCTCTCTCTCTCTCTCTCTCCCCATTTTTTCTTCTTTCCATCCCTCCTCCCTCATCCTTGTCCCTTTCTTCCTCAAGCTCTCCTTCAACCCTCACCCTCCTCTCTTCATTCTTCCCTTCCTCCCTTCTTCATCCTCCCCCACTTCTCCCTTCTCTCCCCCCCCCCACCCGCGGCGTGTGGTGGCACTGGTAAGCTGTTTCCCAATGAGGCGAGTTGTATGCATTGGGTGAGGGCGGCTCGACTGACCCCCCCCCACTCCCCCATTGGCCCCCCTCACCCCAGCTTCCCCCTGCCTCCCCCTACCCCCCCTTGCCCTGTAATAAAGCCTCAAACTTGACGCATTAATCCCCGCCTCATTGCCATGCTGGGCGGTGGTTCGGGGGGGGGGAGAGGGGCGGCGTCGTGGGGGGCGGGGAGGGTCAAGGGGGTGCTGCCTCTCTCTCTCTCTCTCTCGCTCTCTCTCTCTCTCTCTCTCTCTCTCTCTCTCTCTCTCTCTCTCTCTCTCTCTCTCTCTCTCCCCCTCTAAGGTACCGCCGCCGCCCTTCGCACTTGCCCAGACTTCATATCAGGCCGCCCCTCTCTTCCCTCCTCCTCCTCCTCCTCCTCCTTACCTTCACCGCTTCCTGTTCTTCCTCCCCCTCTCTTCAACGCCCCCTTCTTTCCTCTCCTCCTCTTCCTCTTTTTTTTCCCCTCCCTTGAACGCCCCTGAATCAAATGAAGTTGGTGCTGTGGAAAAGTGTAACCCCTTCATTGCAAAAAATAATCCCTTTTAACTTAATCAAATCCTTTAATGGCGTCCAGAATCACACGTAACTAATGCTGTGGCTTACGTTCGCCGTGTGCCAAACTCAGAATATAAATACTACATGAAAAGTCTTAAGAGCCGTAAGTTTTTATACTAATCCCCCTCGACCGTTTCACACGCACACCCGCAGCGCCGAAGTCTAGACCGAGGTAGAAAAAAAACAGGATGAAAAAACAGGTCTTGAAATTGCTTGGAAGGGACGGTAAAGGAAGGGAGGGGAGGAGGAGAGGGGGGCCTTGTGGGGCGTGAGGTTGGGTAAATTACGAGGATGATGGGGAAGGTGGGGTTTGGGGAGGTGCAAAAAAAGGTAGCGTTATGAGATGGGGGAAAGGTGAAGGGAGATGGGGTGAGAATTACAAGGGTTGGGAAAAGATGGGATGAGGATGCTGGGGATGGGGGAAGGAGAGATAAGGATGCTGGGGTAATTGGTGAAGGGGAAGGTAAGGATGCTGGGGTAATTGGGGAAGGGGAAGGTAAGGATGCTGGGGTAATTGGGGAAGGGGAAGGTAAGGATGCTGGGGTAATTGGGGAAGGGGAAGGTAAGGATGCTGGGTAATTGGGGAAGGGGAAGGTAAGGATGCTGGGTAATTGGGGAAGGGGAAGGTAAGGATGCTGGGGTAATTGGGGAAGGGAAAGGTAAGGATGCTGGGGTAATTGGGGAAGGGGAAGGTAAGGATGCTGGGGTAATTGGGGAAGGGGAAGGTAAGGATGCTGGGGTAATTGGTGAAGGGGAAGGTAAGGATGCTGGGTAATTGGGGAAGGGGAAGGTAAGGATGCTGGGGTAATTGGGGAAGGGGAAGGTAAGGATGCTGGGGTAATTGGGGAAGGGGAAGGTAAGGATGCTGGGGTAATTGGGGAAGGGAAAGGTAAGGATGCTGGGTAATTGGGGAAGGGGAAGGTAAGGATGCTGGGAGTGGTGGGGAAGGGGAAGGTAAGGATGCTGGGAGTGGTGGGGAAGGGAAGGTAAGGATGCTGGGGTAATTTGGGGAAGGGAAGGTAAGGATGGTGGGGTAATTGGGGAAGGGAAAGGTAAGGATGCTGGGGTAATTGGGAAGGGAAGGTAAGGATGCTGGGGTAATTGGGGAAGGGAAGGTAAGGATGCTGGGAGTGGTGGGGAAGGGGAAGGTAAGGATGCTGGGGTAATTGGGGAAGGGGAAGGTAAGGATGCTGGGGTAATTGGTGAAGGGGAAGGTAAGGATGCTGGGGTAATTGGGGAAGGGAAAGGTAAGGATGCTGGGGTAATTGGGGAAGGGGAAGGTAAGGATGCTGGGGTAATTGGTGAAGGGGAAGGTAAGGATGCTGGGGTAATTGGGGAAGGGGAAGGTAAGGATGCTGGGGTAATTGGTGAAGGGGAAGGTAAGGATGCTGGGGTAATTGGTGAAGGGGAAGGTAAGGATGCTGGGTAATTGGGGAAGGGAAAGGTAAGGATGCTGGGTAATTGGTGAAGGGGAAGGTAAGGATGCTGGGTAATTGGGGAAGGGAAAGGTAAGGATGCTGGGGTAATTGGGGAAGGGAAAGGTAAGGATGCTGGGGTAATTGGGGAAGGAAAAGGTGGGGTAAGGATACTGGGGTTGGGGGAAGGTGGGATAAGGATTCTGGGGTTGGGAAAAGGGATAAAGAAAGGGAGTTATGGGGTATACGAGTAGGACTATTTACTCACCAAATTTCTTGTTGCTGGAAAAGAGAGAGGTAAAGGAGGAGGAGGAGGAGGAGGAGGAGGAAGAGAAGAAGTGGGTGCATCTGTCTGTAGGATGTGATGAAGTACACGAAGCGGCAAGAGAAGGAAGAGGAAGATTAAGGAGAAGGAGGAGGAGGAGGAAGAAAAAAAAAGGAAGAAAAGAACACTGGAATTAGAAGGAGGAGGGTGTGCATTTGTCTTGAGATTGTCTTGAAGAATAGGAAGCAGGAAGAGGCAGAGAAGGAGGAGGAGGAGGAGGAGGAGGAGGAGGCCGCTGGAGGGCAGACCCTTATCAGAGGACTTGAGGGCCTGAGGGTGTCTTTGTTAGGTGAGGCAGACGTGTGTGTGAGAGAGAGAGAGCAAATCACGTACCAATCACCTTCCATAAAAATAAATAAATGAAATAAGAGAGGAAAATAAATATAAGATAAGGATGCTGCACCAGAGAGAGAGAGAGAGAGAGAGAGAGAGGATACTGCCCGTCCTTAAATACCCAAGTCGCGTACACGGTGCCAGCCCTCGCCCCCACCCCTTACCCCCCTCACCCCCCCACCTCTTACACCCCGCCCCTCCAACCGAACGTGACCTGAGTGCGGGCGGGGCGGACACGGACACCCCCCTCACCCCTCCTTCACCCCCTCCTTCACTCCACCCACTCCACTCTCTCCCACCCTCCTCCCCTCGCCCGCCCCCCTTCGCTCCACCCACTCCTCCCACCTTCTCCCCCCCCCCCCTCTTAGGACCCGCCCAAAATCCAATTCTCTCTTTCCCAATTTCACATCTTCGGCACGACCCCATTTCAAGGCGTAATTGGTAAGTGAGAGAGAGAGAGAGAGAGAGAGAGAGAGAGAGAGAGAGAGAGAGAGAGAGAGAGAGAGTGAGTGTGTGTGTGTGTGTGTGTGTGTGTGTGTGTGTGTGTGTGTGTGTGTGTGTGTGTTTTAAAGGCGCAGTCTCACCTCCACCACCACCACCACCACCACCACTGCAGGAAAGTGAAGGAAAGTGTAGGAAGGTGAAGCAGACAGCGTGGAGAGTGGAGGATGAGGAGAAGGAGAAGGGGGAGGAGGAGAGGATACGAAAAGGAGAAGAGTGAGGAGGAAAACGATGAAGAAGGGAAAGAGGAGTAAAGGAGAACATTAAAGAGGGCATGTTGAAGAGATAGGAAGAGAAGGAAGAGAGGAACGTACTGAAGAAAGAGGAAGAGATGGAAGGAACTGGAAGAGAAAGGAAGAGGAAGGTTAAGTAAAAGAAAGGAAAAGAGGGAAAGTGAAGAGAAAGGGAGAGAGGAAGAGTCAGTTAGAAAAAAGGAAGAGAAGGAAACTTAAATTAGAAAAAAGAAGACAAGGAGGTTAAGAAAAGGAAAGGAAGAGAGGAAGAGTAAAATTAGAAAAAGGAAGAGAATGAAAGTTAAATAAGAGGAAAGAAGAGAAGGAGGTTAAGAAAAAGAAAGGAAGAGAAGGAAAATCAAGTAGAAGGAAAGAGGAGAAAGAGATTAAGTAAGAAAAAGGAAGAGAAAGAAGGTTGATGAAGATGAGTGGTAAGGAAATGAAAAAGAGGAAGAGAGACATGGAAAAGAAAATAGAAGAACATTAATAAGTAGATAACGAGGAAGAAGGAAGAGAAAGTGAGAGTGACAATGAATAAGGATGACGAAGACAGAGAAGAGGAAGAGGAGGAGGAGAAGGAAGAAGAAGAAGAAGAGGAGGACGGGTAAAGATTAAGAGAGATACAGAAATAGAGGTAGAGAAGAGAAAGTGAGAGATGGAAGGTATAAGAGGAAAGTGAGAGAGAGAGAGGGGAGAGGGGAGAGTAGGGAGGGACCTTGCACGTGCCTTGGGTGACATACAGCTTCCCTCCTTCTCCCCTCACCCCCATCCCTCTCCCCTTTCCTCTCCTCTCTCCTCTCCCTCTCCTGTCCATCGTTCCCCTATTCCTCCCCTCCCCTCTCTCCTCTCTCCCTCTCAACTCTCCCTCTCCCCTCCCCTGTCAATCCTTCTCCCTCACCCTCTCCTCTCCCTCTCCTTATCCCCTCTTCTCTCCCCTCACTCTCCCTCCCCTCCAGTGCCGGGTTGTGGATGTGACCCGAATTTGACCTCTCCGCCCACGGTAAAGGAAGGAAGACCAAAATATGTGGGTGATTCTGTCTCACCCTCCGATCCTTCAGTCCCTCCACCCACTCCACCCACCTCGCCCACACCTACACCCAGTTATCATGTTTTAAGTCCACTCTAGTTTAGCATAGTTCACCTTTATTGCATCTCGACCATTTCTCAGTTAACTTCAATCCACTTTTTAGTCTATTCCATTCCACTTAAAGTTATATCCAGTCCATCCCAGTCCATTTTAGTTTAGTTTAGTTCACCCTTCTTTTATTTTATTCCATTCCCCGTTCTCTCTACTCCACTTCTTTTTTGTCTATTCCATTCCACTTAAGTCCTTTCCACACCATGCCGCTCCACTTTAGTTTAGCTTAGTTCACCCTTATTTTATTTTATTCCATCTTTAGTTCACTCCACTCTCTTTCTTTTGTCTGTTTCATTCCACTTAAGTCTGTTTTAGTGTACCCAGTCCACTTTATTTTATTTTCATTCCCAGTTTACTCCACTACAGGTCTTATTTTACTTCCTATCATTCCCAGTTCACTCCACTTCACTCCACTTCTTTTTTTGTCAGTTACATTCCACTTGAGTATATTCCAGTCCATCCCCGTCCACTTTTATCACTGTCTATTGCGGTTCATTCCTTTCCCGCCTCTTCCACACCCAGCCCACGCCCGGTCCATAACCTTCCCTCCCTTCCACCCCACGCCCGTTTGGTAAGCATTCCACGGCACCTCAGAGTCATTCCACGCCCACGCCACGTCTCTCCCTTGTCCATTACCTCGTCACACACACACACACACACACACACACACACACACACACACACACACACACACACACACACACACATATCACGCCATCCTTCATACAGTACATATACTTACACACACACACACATGAATACATAAGCATATCGTTCACGTGAGACACACACACACACACACACACACACACACACACACACACACACACACACACACACACACACACACACCTCCTCCACTACCTACCATCCTAACCTCCCTTCCCTTCTTCCTTCCCCCCTTCCTTCTTCCCTTCCTCTCCTTCCTCCTTCCATCTTTACCCAGCAAATAGGGAGGAAGAAGGTGGAAGATTGACTGAGTGGGTGGAGGGAGGAAGGATGGGTGGAGGGAGGAGGAGGGGAGTAGTTGCATAAAACACCCCCTACCCCCCTTTCTCTCTCTCTGTCTCTCTCTCTCTCTCTCTCTCTCTCTCTCTCTCTCTCTCTCTCTCTCTCTCTCTCTCTCTCTCTCTCTCTCTCTTTTCCTTCCCTCTGATAAAGGACAATATTTTCTCCTACACGAGTGAGGCAAATAAAACAGCTACATTTTTTTTTTTTTTTTTACCCTCTCCTTTAACTCGTCTTTTCTTCCTTGTGTTTGTGGGGTTTTGTTTTGTTTTTCTTGTCGCGTGTTTGTTCTTTATCGCTAAATGTGTTTGTTCAGTGATTAGATGGAATTTTTTTTATATCTTGATTTTTTTTTTTTTTTTTTTTTCGTTTTAAAGGGTAGAGTTCATTCATTGTAAGAGAAGAAAAGGGAGAGTGTTTTTGAAGTCTCGTATTATTATTTTGCTTAATAATTTCAAACTCGCTTGTTTTCTTATTTATTCTTTTGATTTTATTGTTTTTGTTTTTTTGTTTTTTTGAGTTAATTCACTAAAAAGAAAATGAAATGTGTTTTGTAGTCTCGTTGTGATATTTTCTGTTATAATTTTCAAACTCACTTTTTTCCTTATAGCGACAAATGGCGTACCAGAGTCTGTAGTATATGCTTAGATAACTTCACAGGTAAATAAAGACGGAATAAAGTCTGTAATATAAAAGCTCGGGTTACGAAATTAAATGTTCAACGTAAATTTTGTTCCGAAATTAGAAAAAAAAATACTCTTCAACTTTATTATTGTTTTGTTTACTCCACTTCGGGATGTACAACAACAACAACAACAACAACAACAACAACAACAACAACAACAGCACCACCACCACCACCACCACCACCACCAACAACAACAACAACAACAACAACAACAACTGCCACAACAGATTAAAAAAAAAAAAGTGTATAAAAACTGCTACACTCAAATTCATGTCAGTAATGAATGCGAAAACGCCCACTGAATGTTCATGAAGAGAATTATCAAAAGAATTATATACCTCCATTCACTCTCCACATCATCATCATCATCATCATCTATTATATACTCTAAACTGACATTCAAACTGCTATTATTGAAATTTGTCTCTCTCTCTCTCTCTCTCTCTCTCTCTCTCTCTCTCTCTCTCTCTCTCTCTCTCTCTCTCTCTCTCTCTCTCTCTCTCTCTCTCTCTCTCTCTCTCTCTCTCTCTCTCTTTTTATTTTTTTGTCGCTAAATTATGTTCAACGTGATAACCTTACTTGTTAAACATTCTGGTATCTGTTATTATGTTTTCTAGTCCGTTTTTTCTTCTTTTTTTCAGAATTGTTGGTTATTGTTCTCTGTCTATTCATGTTATTGTTTTTTTTTTTCATTACTGTTTGTTTTCTCCGTTATTTGGTAATTTTATCGTATTTTTATCATTATTTTTTGCTATTCTTCGTTTTTTGATTGTGTTAGTGTTTTATTTTTCATTATTGCCTGTTATTCTCTTTTCCTTGATCATGTTATTGTTTTCTATTCATTATTTTATGTTGTTCTCCGTTCCTCGATCACGTTATCTTTCGTTACCTAGCTATGTTATTGTTTACTTCAACGCGTGTCTTGGAAAGGGCATCGCCGCTCCGTAACCCAATCAGAAGGGCGTGACTCTCTCTCTCTCTCTCTCTCTCTCTCTCTCTCTCTCTCTCTCTCTCTCTCTCTCTCGCTGCTACACATTCCGGGCCACAACAAATATATTTTCCCGGGCGAAAACGGCCTCCTAGTGGGCCCGCACGTGACGAGGGTTGACGCCTGGCCTGCATACTGATGACTGCCGGCCCCACCACCGCCGCCGCCACTACCCTCCCTCCACCACCACCGCCACCACCACTACCCTCCCTACCCTACCCTCACGACTGTCATCCCACCACCCTACCCTACTTCCTATACCTCCTCCATCACCACTACTGCGACTATCCTCCTTCCACCACTACCTTTCCTTCTCCACCTTTCCCTGCTTCCTATACCTCCTCCACCACCACTACTGCGACTATTCTTCCACCACTACCTTTCCTTTTCCACCGTACCCTACTTTCTATTCTTTCTCCACTACTACTATAAAACCACCACCACCACCAGCCTCACCCTACACCCTACATCCACCACCACTAACGTCAATACCTTCTCCACCATGCTCCTCACCATCACCACCACCAGTAGCTTACCTTCATCACCATCACCACTAATACCCATCCTCCACAATTTTCAGTACATTCCCTAACTCCACCACCACCACCACCACCGTCAGTACCACCTCCTTCACTACCTACACCACTACCAACAACAACACCATCTCTACCACTTCTAGTACATACACCACTACCAACAACACCAACAATAACACCTTTGCTACCCACACCATCACCACCACCACCCCCAACACCCAAAACGGACACTTCCTCGGCCTTCCTGACCCCCCCCCTCCCCCCTCCATCTCTCGCCCCTACCTCCCACCATCCGTCAGTCCTCCTCCTCCTCCTCCTCCTTTTCGTCGCCGCTGCCGCCCTCAACGTCGTCACCCTCGCCGCCGCCGCCGCCCTTGCCGCCGCCCCTCCTGTCGCCTCTCCACTATTGTCTCCTCCCTTGCCGACGCCGCCTTTGATTTCGATGCTAAAGCCGCCGCCGCCGCCTCCTCCACCTCCGCCGCCATTGTCACTTATGTTATCAGCACTTCAAATATTACCGCTACTACTACTACTACTACTACTACTACTACTACTACTCTGATCCTCTCCCCTCTACTTCCTCTCCCCTTCCCCTCTTCCTTCCTCTCTCTCTCTCCACTCCCTCCTCTCCCACGCTCATTAATGGGAGAAGTAAACAGAAATATCAGGTAGAAGGACCAGAGAGAGAGAGAGAGAGAGTAAATTAAGGAGGAAATCTCTCACCCGTCCTCTTGCTTCACCTGCTCATTAATTATCTCTCTCGCGGCTCTTGTGTTTTGCGAAGGAGGGAAGGAAGGAAGGAGAAAGGAAGGAAGGAGGGAATGAAAGGAAAGAAGGAAGGAAGGAAGGAAGGAGAGAAGGAAGGATAGAGTAATGAAAAGAATGATGGAAGAAAGGAAAGAAAAAAATAAGAAAGAAAGAAAGATAGACAGTAAGAAATGAAGGAAGGGAGGAAGGATAGAACGAATGATGAAAGAAAGGAGAAAGGAAGAATGGATGGGAAGAATGACGGAAGGAAAGAAGTAAGGAAAGAAGGAAGGATGGATGGAATAATGGAAGAAAGGAAGGAAGAAATGATGGAATATGATAAAAGGAAGGAATAAGGCAGAGAGAGAGAGAGAGAGAGAGATAATGCCTTAAGATGGGACTAGGAGATCGGGAATTAAGATCTGAAAGGGAAGGCATTTAGGGAATTAGGAATGGACGAGGAATGATGTTAAAGTGATCAGAGGTGGATGAAAGTGGATGAAAGTGGAATAAAGAAGTGGAAATGATGAAGTGGTAATTAAAGAGTAAGTAGACATGGTAAAAAAAAAAAAAAGAATATATAGACTGAGAGAGACGGAAGTAAACAATATGAACGAATCTGAAAATAGTAAGAAGTGGTATTTGAAGGATTGAAGGAAGGAAGGAAGGAAAGAAGGATAAATGGAGTAATGGAAAGAATGATGGAAAAAAGCAAAGAAAGAAGAAAGAAAGAAAGATAAACAGTAATAAAGGAAGTAAGAAAAGAAGGAAGAATGGATGGAAGAAAGGAAGGAAGAAATGAAGGAGAATGAAAGGGAGGGTTAAGGAAGGGGGATGAATGGGTGAAAAACTGGTGAGTGTGATGGGTGATCTTGCTCCACTGATAGATGAGTTGAAGTGAACGAAGGTAAAATAAAGTATAAATAAAAAAAATGCTAAGAAACGGTATTGGAATAGGTAACTGAAAGAAAGGGTTAAGGAATGGGGAAGGGAAAAAGGTGAGGAAGAAAGGGCAAGTGTAATGGAGGACCTTGCTGCAGAGATAGATGAATTGAGATGGATGAAAATTAATAAAAATATATAAAAATGGTTAGAAGTGGAAATGAAATGGGTGACTGAAAGGGAGTGTTAGGAAATGGGAAGGGGGATAAAGGAAGAGGTGAGTTTTTAATGGGTGACCTTGCTGCAGAGATAGATGAATTGAGATGAATGAAAATGAAAAAATATATATAAAAATGGTTAGAAATGGAAGTGAAATGGGTGACTGAAAAGGAGAGTTAAAAAATGGGAAGGGGGATAAAGGAAGAGGTGAGTTTAAAGATAGATGAATTGAGATGAATGAAAATGAAAAAATGAATAAATATAGAAAATAGTAAGAAGTGGAAGTGAAATGGGTGACTGAAATGGAGAGTTAGGAAATGGGAAGGGAGATAAAGGAAGAGGTGAGTTTTTAATGGGTGACCTTGCTGCAGAGATAGATGAATTGAGATGAATGAAAATGAAAAAAAGAATAAATAAAAAAAATAGTAAGAAGTAGAAGTGAAATGGGTGACTGAAAGGGGGAATTAAGAAATGGGAAGCGGGATAAAGGAAGAGGTGAGTTTAAATATAGATGAATTGAGATGAATGAAAATGAAACAAAAAAAGAATAAATAAAAAAAAATAGTAAGAAGTGGAAGTGAAATGGGTGACTGAAAGGAAGAGTGAAGAAATAGGAAGGTTGATTAAGGAAGGGGTGAGTTTTTAATGGATGACCTTGCTCCAGATAAACGCAAATAAAAAAAACATGAAGATTAAATATGCAAATTCTGAGAAGTGAAAGTGAAGTGAGTGACTGAAAGGGAGAGTTGAGGAATGAGGGAAGGGGGGAAGGAGGAGGAGGGGGGGGGGGGTGATGGGTGACCTTGCCCCATTCAGTCCCTTTTGAAGACCGCATCACATGGTCAGCGGACGGATGGATGCATGTGTGAGATATCTTTACGTTTACATCCATGACACGTTCAATTTCGACGATGATGTATATACTCTCTCTCTCTCTCTCTCTCTCTCTCTCTCTCTCTCTCTCTCTCTCTCTCTCTCTCTCTCTCCTTCTTTCTTTCTTTCTTTCTATTATTCCTTCTTTCCTTCTTTCTTTTTATTTACTTTTTTTGTTTGTGTTTTTTTTCTTTTTTTTTCTTTTTTCCTTTCCCACCTTTCTCTCTCTCTCTCTCTCTCTCTCTCTCTCTCTCTCTCTCTCTCTCTCTCTCTCTCTCTCTCTCTCTCTCTCCCCCCTTTCCAGAGACCTCCAGCAGGGAAACTTTTTAAATAGGGTTAGCGGGCCCGGGGAAATATCTTATTCCCTAGAGCTGCTTCACTCCCCTCCCACCCCGAGTATTTTTTTTCCCTCCTCCCGCCGCTGTCCCTGCCCTGAGCGTGCCGAGGGAGGGACGGGAGGTAGGAGTGGAGGAAAGGAGGGTAGCGAGGGAGGAAAAGGAGAGGAGGAAAACTCGATATTCTGAAGGCGTATGTCCCTGATTCCTACCCAGACCGTCGGGCTCCTAAGGGAAGTTTTGGGGGTAATTCCGCCCTGACTGACCCCGCCGCGCCTCCCCTGGACTACTGACGAGGGATTGCGTCCGTGTCTCCTCCTCCTACTCCTCCTTCCTTCCTTCCTTCCTTCGTTCCGTTCTCCTTCCTCCTTCCCTTCCTGTTTGATGTTCTTTGCCTCATTTTTTCTTTGCTGTTTCTTTCTTTCTACTCTTCCTTCCTTCCTTCCTTCCTTCCTTCGTTCCGTTCTCCTTCCTCCTTTCCTTCCTATTTGATGTTCGCTGGCTCATTTTTCTTTGCTGTTTCTTCCTTTCTACTCTTCCTTCCTTCCTTCCTTCCTTCGTTCCGTTTTCCTTCCTCCTTTCCTTCTTATTTGATGTTCTTTGGTTCATTTTTTCTTTGCTGTTTCTCCCTTCCTCACTTCCTTTATTTTTTTTAACTTCCTTACCTCCTTTCTTCCTTCCTTCTCTCTTTTTTTTTTCCTTTTATTCTTTATTCTCCATTCTTCCCTCCTTTTCTCCTACGTCTTTTTCTTCCTTTTTGATGTTCGTTGATTCCTTCCTACGTCGTTTCTTACTTCTTTCCTCTTTCTTTTCCTTTCTCACTCTCCTTATTTCTTTAATTTCCCTACCTTTTTTTTTCCTATATCACTCTCTTTCTTTATTTCTCTACCTTCCCAACCCTTTTTTTCCTTCCTCACTCTTTCTTTATTTCTCTATCTTTCTATATTTTCCTTCCTCACTCTCTTCCTTTATTTTTCTACCTTCCTATTTTTATTTATTTTCTGCTTTATTTTCTTTTTATTTTATTTTTCCTTCTATTCTTTTTCCCCTTCCATTCTTCCTTCTTTCATATATTTCTCATTTTTTTCTTTTTTTCTCCTTAATTCTCTCACTGTTTTATTATTTTCCGTATCTCCTTGTTCCGTATTCAAGCGCCTC
>NC_066547.1:8602268-8612268 GCF_024679095.1 Eriocheir sinensis
TTCATTTCCACCACTCGAAAAAAAGCAAAAAAATAAAATGTGTGTGTGTGTGTGTGTGTGTGTGTGTGTGTGTGTTATCTACCCTTCACCGGCTGTTCCCCAAGAGAGTGTCAGCTGGTGGTAGTGTGTGGGGGGTGGGGGTGGGGGGGGGGAGGAAGGGAGGTGAAGGGGAGGAAAAAAATGAGGAGGGGAAGGGGGGAGGAAGGGGTAGTAGAATGTGAAGGTTAGCTTGTGTCGTCATCACTGTAAACAAGATTATTATTAGTAGTAGATGTAGTAGTAGTAGTAGTAGATGTAGTAGTAGATGTAGTAGTAGTAGTAGTAGTAGTGATAGTGGTGGTAGTAGTATCACTCAGCATTATTTTTTTTCATTCATTCATCTTTCTCCTACTCATCACCACTCTTGTCATCACCACCACCACCATCAGTATCACCAATTTTTTACATATTCCGTTCCACCCAAATCAAAGCATCCACACACACAAAAAAAATCAACCAATTCTTACCTATTTCAATACTTCGTCCATTTCCACCACCACCAAAATATATAAATAGACACCTTCATGAATAAATGCACGAAAGAGTAAATAAACAAACAAATAAACAATGTAATAAATGCTAATAAAAACTCCTTTATTCCCCCGCGGCTGTGAACGCACGTAATCTAATCTCTTAATGGCGTCCAAAATAAAGGTTTCGGACTATTTATAAAGAGGTGGCGATTCTTTCCTCGGCGCGGGGCGGTTGGCACCCTCCTAGGCACGCTGTGTGTGGGTGTCTCAGGTGGCTGGCACTGTCGATTGCCTGGCACTGTCCACCGACCCACTTTTTTACCCAGCTGCCTACCTACCGATCTACTTACCTACCCTCTGGCCTACCTACCTACCTGTTGATCTACCTCTCCCTATCTACCTGTATGTTTAGTTAGTTCCTGCCTACCTATTACCAAGCTACTTACCTGTATGTCTATTTGGCTACTTACCTTTATGCCTACTTACCAACCTACCTACCTGCTGATCTACCTCCATCTATCTACCTTTATGATTAGTTAGTTCGTCCCTACCTGTTACTGATCTACTTACCTGTATGTCTATTTGGCTACCTACCTTCATGCCTACTTACTAACCAAACTACCTCTATTAGCTCACCTGCCTACCTACTTACACTTCCTACCTCCCATGCTACCTCTCTACCTACTTACTTAACTTACCTGTCCACTTACCTAATTGCTTACCGTATACCTTCGTTACCTCCGTTCTTCTGATGTCACTCTCACCTTTGCTTATGTCACCCTTCTTATGTAATTGACCTTATCACCTTTACCTGTTATATCATCCTTTGCTTATGTGAAGGAGGAGGAGGAGGAGGACGAGGAGGAGGAAGGAAGGAAATTGACGGATGCAAACAAGATTATTTTGTATCCTTATGAATTTTATTGGTTGTGAATTTCTACATTTTATTCTTCCTCCAGTTTTTCCGTTTCCTTTCCTTCCCTTCTTCCCCTTTCTTGCTTTTTTTTTGTTTGTTTTTCTTTCTGTTTGTCTGTCTGTATTATCTCATGTCATGTCATCTCTCTCTCTCTCTCTCTCTCTCTCTCTCTCTCTCTCTCTCTCTCTCTCTCTCTCTCTCTCTCTCTCTCTCTCTCTCTTGTTAGCATATTCAAACAACACCTTTCCAATAGAGATGTTTGTAAGGCAAGATATAAACACACACACACACACACACACACACACACACACACACACACACACACACACATACACACACACATAACAACATCGTATATATTGTTATTTTTTTATTTTCTCCTATTGAAGCCAAGTTCCTGGAGGAGTCTGGAATGCTGCCACGGAGAGAGAGAGAGAGAGAGAGAGAGAGAGAGAGAGAGAGAGAGAGAGAGAGAGAGAGAGAGAGAGAGAGAGACAAAGACATAGACATAAAAATCAACAGAGAGAGAGAGAGAGAGAGAGAGAGAGAGAGAGAGAGAGAGAGAGGGTGATGGGGGAAAGTGTTGGGGCAAGGTTTTGGGGCGTGATGAGTGTGCAAGGGAACCGAAAACATGCAAAAAATGGTTATATACTTGAGGGATGGGAGAGGGAAGGGAGGGGGAGAGGGGGAGAGGGAAAGGGGGACGGATGTATGGATGGGGAGTGAAGGGAAGGGGAGGGGAGAGATTGAACGGTGAGGGGGAGAGGAAGGGAAGGGGAAGGATAGCATGGGACATATGTATGGGGGGTGTAGGGAATGGGAGGGGGGAGAATGAGAGGAGAGGGGAACGGGGAGATATGTATGGGGGAGAGAAGGGGACCAAAAGGAGGGGAGAGAGGAGGAAAGAGGAGGGGGGGAGAGGGGAGAGGGGAGAGGGAGGGAGATGAGAGGTAAAGGAGAACAACAGGTAAAGCATGACTGAATGAAGCATTATATATAGACCTCCTCCTCCTCCTCCTCCTCCTCCTCCTCCAGCACAAACCTTTCCTTTCCTTCCCTCCCTCCATATCCTCCTCCTCCCCCCAACACGTCCTCCCCTCGCTCTCCCCCACGTCCTCGCTAGTGTTGCCAGCTGGAGAGAGAGAGAGAGAGAGAGAGAGAGAGAGAGAGAGAGGAAGGTAACACAGCTTTCCTTCAGTGATATTCTTGGTCCCTGGCGAGATGGTGGGTTGGTCTCGTGCCAGGGGCGTCGCGTGAGCCTCTCTCTGCCAGCCCCCGCCGCGCCCTGCCAAGCGGCCGAGAGGGACAAACACCGGGCAGGGGAATTGGCAGGGTGTGAAGGTACTTGGCGGAGGGGAAGGAGGGGAAAGGGAGGGAGACGGGAGGATAAAAAATGGGGAAGAGGGAAAGAGAGAGGGAGGGGGGATAGGGAAGGGTGGTTGTAGAGAGACAGGGGGAGAGAGTGGAGAGGAAGGGAGGGTAGAGGGAGAGAGAGAGAGAGAGAGAGAGAGAGAGAGATGTGACGTCTTTTTTTTTTTTTGTTGTTTTTTTTTTTTACTGAGTGGTCATGTTCTGTTTACATTTTTCTCCTCCTTCTTTTCCTCCTTCTCCTCCTCTTCTTCCTCCTTCTCTTTCTTCTTCTTCTTCTTCTTATCCTTCTTCTCTTCTTTCATCTTATTTCCAACTTTTCTTTTCTTTTCCCTCATCTTCAGGTTTTCATTCTTGTCTTCTTGTTTATCCTCGTCCTTATAATCCCTCCTCCTCCTCCTCCTCCTCCTCCTCCTACTTTTCTTTCTCCTCCTTTTCTTCCTCCTTCTCTCCAAGTCTCTATTTCCTTCTCTGTGATCTAGTTCAGCTGATGACAGACAGACGGACAGGCAAACAGACAGATACGATTTCTCCAATACTTCTTTTCAAAAACCTCTTTGCGCTTTCTTCTCTTCCTCCTCCTCCTTCTTCTGCTTCCTTCCCTTCCTTATTCTTTTCTCTTCTTCCTCATTCCATATCACTCTTCTTTCTTCACTCTTAGTCCCCTCAAATCCACCTCTTCACTCTTCTTTTTATTCTTATCTGCCCTCTTTATTTTTTCCTCCACTATCATCTTCACCCTCTTCCCTTCTTCTTCTTCCTTTTCTTCCTCATTCTTTTCTTCCTCGTTCCATAGCATTCTTCTTTCTTCACTCTTATTCCGCTCAAATCCACCTCTTCACACTTTTATTTCTTATCTGCCCTTTTCATTTTTCCGCCATTATCATCTACACCCTCTTCCCTGTATCCCTTCACGCCCTGCCCTTGTGTCCCTTTCATCCTATCCCTCGCCTCTTCTTTTCTGACCTTTTCTTTCTTCATAATACTTTCCCTTCACCATGCACCCTTCCTCTTTCCTTCTCATTCTTACCCTCTTTCTTCTTTCCAGCTATCTCCCCTTCTCTTTCCTTTCTTTCTCTTTTTTCTCACACCTTTCCCCTTCATTCACTTCCCCTTCACAACCCTTCCTTCTTTTTCCTCCTTATTCCTACCATCTTCTCTTTCCCCTCTCCACCTTCCTTCCTTCCCCTTCCTCTTTCTTTTTCTCACACCTTCCCCTTCATTCACTTCTCCTTCACAAGCCTTCCTTCTTTTTCCTCCTTATTCCTACCATCTTCTCTTCCCCTTCCTCTTTCTTTTTCAAACACTTTTCCCTTCATATACTGCCCCCTCTTTCCCTCTTTACTCCTACAATCCTCTCTCCCTTCTTCTCTTTCCAGTCTCCATCTCACCTTTCTCCCCTTCTTTTTCCCTCTCTATTCCTACCATATTCTCTCCTCTCTTCTCTCCCCTCCACCTCTCTCTCTCTTTTTCAGACGCCCTTCCCTTCACATTCTCTCCCTTCACCGCCCTTCCACATTTAGAGTATTTACACGGGCGGGAAAAAATGAGTGAGATGACCCGTACAAACATTACAGTGTGAAGCGAAGCGCAGGTAGGGCGGCGGACAGGTAGGAAAACACAGGTAATGGGAAATGAAGGCAAACAGGTAGAGTAAAGCGGCGGGAGGGAGGAAGGGAGGTGGAGAGAGAGAGAAAGAGAGAAAAAAAAGTATGAAGGGAAGAGAAAAGAATGGGATAAAAAGTGAGAGAGGTTGTAGAAAGGTGAAGCGATGGGAGGGAGGGAGACTAAGAGAGAAAGAGAAAAAGGATGAAGGGAAGAGAAGAGAATGGGATAAAAGAGAGGAGGAGGTAGTAAGGGGAAAAAAAGATGCAGTGTTGGAAGTAAACTGAAGTGAGGAAGTGGAGTGGAAGGAGTGGAAAAAAGTGCGGAGGGGAAATAAAAGGAAGATTTGAGAGAATGCAAGAAGATTAAGAGACAGGAAAAAATGGAGGGAAGAAATGAAGAGGTAAACAGTAAGAAGAAAAGAGAGAGAGAGAGAGAGAGAGAGAGAGAGAGAGAGAGAGATGAAAAAAACAGTAAAGGGGAAATAAAGAAAGGGAAGGAAAAGCTACAGAGAGAATACAGTAGAGGAAAAGAAAGGAGGAAGAGGAGGAGGAGGAGGAGGAGGAGATAAAGGAAGGGGTGAAGATGGTTTGAGTGAGTGAAGGGCAAGAAAGGGAGAGAGAGGGAGGGAGGAAGGAAGGGAAAGGAAAGTAAAAGGAAGGGATAAACTACATAGAAAATACTGTAAATTAAAAAAAAAAAGAGGAGGAAGAGAAGGAGGGATAAGAGAAGTGGAGAAGATGGAGTGAGTGAGTGAGTGAGGGGTAAGACGAAGAGGGGGGAGAGGGGAAGGGGGGGATGCTGGCAGGGCTCGTAAGGACAGCATTCCGGGTCACCTGTTTATAGACGGAGCCAGGTGGTGAATACCTATAATTGGCGCACCTGAGATTTAAAGGGGGAACTTAAAGGGACGGATCAAGACGCGGAGGACATACTTAGATATTTTAATGAGTTTTTTATGTTAATGGGTTTCCTCTATCTTTTTTTGGATGTATTTTTTTCTTTCTTTTCTGTTTTTTTTTTCTTTCTCCCTTTGTTCTACCTTTTCACTATTTTCTTTCGTTCTCTTTCTTTTTTTCTCTTTTTTTATATCCTCTATTTTCTCTCTCTCTCTCTCTCTCTCTCTCTCTCTCTCTCTCTCTCTCTCTCTCTCTCTCTCTCTCTCTCTCTCTCTCTCCTTTGCAAATGTTTTCTTTTTTTCTCCTTTGATTGTCCCTATTTTTCTCTACTTTCTTTTTCTCTTTCTCTCTTTCGCTCAGCACATCAGCATTTTTTTCTACTCATATAATTCCTCTTTTCTTTCATTCTCCTTTGCATTTTTTTTCTTTCTTTTACTCTCTCTCTGTCTGGTTTCCCTATCTCTCAATTTTTTTCTCTACCTCGTTTCTCTCTCTTTCTTTCTCTCTTTCGCTCAGCACGTCAGCACTTTCCCTGGCTGCAATTATCGCCACCTTGCTGAGCTCTGAGTGTGTGCCCAGACTCACGCCGGCTGCTGAGATGTGTGCCTGGGGGAGGGGGGGGGGGAATTGGGCTGGACAAAGAGTGCGGAGGAGAGAGAAGGATGGAGGAAGGGAGGAAGGAAGAGTAGTAGTGAGGAGGAGGGTGAATGGAAGGGAAGGGAGAAGGAAGGAAGGAAGGAGGGAGGGTGGATAAGTGGATGACAGGAAGGAAGGAAAGGAAGGGTGAAGGATGGAAGGAAGAAAAAAAGAGACAAAAGAAGAGAAACGAGAATGGAAGAAGGAGGAGAAGAAGGGGAGAGAGAGAGAGAAAGGGGAGGGAGGGAGGGTGGGTAAGTGGATGACAGGAAGGAAGGAAAGGAAGGGTGAAGGATGGAAGGAAGAAAAAAAGAAAGAGACAAAAGAAGAGAAACGAGAATGAAAGAAGGAGGAGAAGAAGGGGAGAGAGAGAGAGAAAGGGGAGGGAGGGAGGTAGAAAGGAAGGAAAGAAGAATGGGGAATACGAAAGAAGGAAAAGCAGTAACGAGAAAGGAATGCAAAAAGGGGACAAAATGAGAGGAAGATTAGAGGAAGAACGAATAAAAAGGGAGAAAGGAAAAACAAACAAAAGAAGACAATGAGTAAAGGCTGCATGAAAAGAAGAAAAAAAGGAAGAAGAGAAATAGGATAACGATGAAGAAAAAAAGAAGATAGATTAAGAAAAGAAAAAAAAAAGGAGTGAGAGATGTCGGACAAAGAGCCAAGAAAAAGAAGATGGGTGAGCGCAAGAAACTGAGGAGGAAGATAAAGGAGAATGAATAATTAATGGAGATGAAAAATATATACGATGAGGAGACAGAAGGAAAAGTGAGAGTGTTAAGACGCTATATTGAAAGGAAGAGGAGGAGGAGAAGAAGAAGAAGAAGAAGAAGAAGAAGAAGAAGAAGAAGAAGAAGAAGAAAAAGTAGAAGACGAAAGAGAAGGAGAAGAAGAAGAAGAGGAAGAGTGTTAGCGCCATGACCAGCGCTTATTTGTGTAGTGCCAAGGTGACTGGTACCGCTGCGTTGAACGCACACAGATTTATTGGGTTGTGGTCAAACCTGCAAGTTAAGACATCCTGTCGTGAATATTACAATACGAATCACATGAATACCTTGTCCTTATACATTCGTAGTAGAGCAAATCCTTGTACATTTGTAGTAGAGCAAATACACACTTGCAACAAGTCGTTAACACAACATGTTTAATCCACAGTCTTTTGAGTCATGTGAAGGCGCCCTTGTTCAGTCTCGCCCGGGGCCTCCGGACTTGACTTGCCGTTCGGGGTGCGTCTAGGCGCGACAACACCATTCTCCCCATTACAGGTACAAAGTCGCAATTACACAATTGAATGACATAAATGACACAACAAATATGGCAACATATATGGCATTATAATATGACAATATTCGTCCATGTATACCTCAGCCGCCAATGCCGCCGACGGCGTCTACACTCCCCCCTTTGACTTGGTGCGGATTTAACAAAAAAAAAAAAAAAAAGAGTTAGCAGACAGTTGGGGACTTGATTAACAGGCAAAGAAAAAAAATAGCGTTAGCGGATTAGCGTTAGCGGACCAGCAATCTTGGAAAATTAGTGTATTAGCGATTAGCGAGCTAAAGAAAAAAATATCGGATTAGCGATTAGCGACCTAAGAAAAATTAGCGGGTGCCCAGCTCTGTAAATGACACAACAAATATGGCACCATATATGGCATTATTATATGACAATATTCGTCCATGTATACCTCAGCCGCCGATGCCGCCGATGGCGGCTACAAGGAAGAAGAAGAAGAAGAAGAAGAAGAAGAAGAAGAAGAAGAAAGAGAAGGAGGAGAAGAAGAAGAAGAAGAAAAAGAAGAAGAAGAAGAAGAAGAGGAGGAGGAAGACAAGTATGAGAAGCAGTTCACTCTCATTATTATTTTCCTCTTCTTTCCTCTTTTGCTTTATTTTTTCCTTCCTTCACATCCTTCCCTCCTTCTCCTCCTCTTCCTTCTCTTCCTCCATCCTCACCTTCCTCCATCCTCACCTTCCTCCATCCTCACCTTCCTCCTCTTTCTCCCCTTCCAATTCCATCCCTTCCTTTAACCCATGCCTTCCTACTCCTTCTCTTCCATTTCTTTCTCCTCCTCCTCCTCCTCATCATCATCATCATCATCATCGTCATCATCATCATCATCATCATCCCGGCCTCGCTTTCTCCTGTCCTTCTTTGGTCTATATTATTGTCTCGAGGCGATGCTTATTTTTCGCTGTGAGTTATGAATCGCTTTGGTGTACCTTTTCTCTCTCTCTCTCTCTCTCTCTCTCTCTCTCTCTCTCTCTCTCTCTCTCTCTCTCTCTCTCTCTCTCTCTCTCTTTATTTTTTTCCTTCGTTCAGTAGAAATGGTGAAGTAAATTCCCAATGGTCAGGATAAATATACACAGAGAAACACACACACACACACACACACACACAAGGAAACACTAAATTGTGAGGACATTACCCTCCAAAGTGTGTGTGTGTGTGTGTGTGTGTGTGTGTGTGTGTGTGTGTGTGTGCTATTATTGAAAGTTGTGCATTAATAATAGGTGTGAAAATAATAATTCATAAATAAAGAATATGTTTAAGAATAAGTGATGTAAATTAAAGGGGGAGAAGGAATAAGAGGAGGAGGAGGAGGAGGAGGAGGAGAAAGAAGAAGAAGGAGAAGAAAAAGAAGAAGAGGTAGAGATGAAGAAAGGAAAGAAAAACAAGAACAAGAACAACAAGACAAGGTAAAAAAAAATACAACAATTATTAACACACAGCCATAGTCAGCAGAGAGAGAGAGGGGGCGTGGCACCGTGCCTAGGTATTCTGGCAACACCTGATTCTTGGCACCTCGCTCGCTGGGGGGTCCTCGTGAGTCTTAAAGAGAGTGGGAGGGAGGGAGAGGGAGGGAGGGAGAGAGGGAAGTCCAGGAGAGAAGGGTTGATGAGAAGGAGCAGGAAGAGAGGGGAAGGAGGAGGCTGATTAGAGATTGAGAGAGGGAGGAAGGAATAAATTGATTGGGAGGAGGAGGAGGAGGAAGGAAAAAAACAGGGGAGAAGGAAGGAAGCCCAGAAGAGGTATTGAGGGATTAGGGAGATAAAATAGAGCAAGGGAGCAGAGGGAGGTTAATAAGAGATTGTAAAAGAGAGAGAGAGGAAGGAAGGAAGGAAAGGAGGGGAGGGAGAATGCAGCCTAGAGGAGGAATAGAAGGATTGATGAGAGGGAACAGAGAGAGGGAGAGAGGAAGGATATATAAAAAGAGGGCTGACAGGCGGTGAAGGGAGAGAGGGAAGGAGGAATGAGAAGGAACGTAGGGAGAGGGAAAGAAGGACGGAAACTGATCGATAAGTAAAAGTAAGCATAGACAGAATGGAAGGGAGAGGTTAGGAAGAAAAGGAAAGGGAGAGAAAGAGGGAGGAAGCAGCAACCCCTTCACTCATACTCACTCACTCACTCACTCACTCATACTCACTCACTCACTCACTCACTCTTACTCATATTCACCCTTCTTACTTCCTTAACTCATTTACGTTATCTCTCTTACTCATATTCACCCTTCTTACTTCCTTACTCATTTACGTTATCACTCTTTAATTCACTCACTCACTCACTCACTCACTCACTTTCAAACGCACTTCCTCTCTTACTCATATTCACCCTTCTTACTTCCTTACTCATTTACGTTATCACTCTTTCATTCACTCACTCACTCACTCACTCACTCACTCACTCACTCACTTTCAAACGCACTTCCTCTCTTACTCATATTCACCCTTCTTACTTCCTTACTCATTTACGTTATCACTCTTTAATTCACCTACTCACTCACTCACTCACTCACTCACTCACTCTCTCAAACTGCTTTTCCTCTACTCTCTTTCAACTTCTTCCTTCTCACTCACTCGTTCAGTCACTCACTCACTCACTTTCTAACGTACTTCCTCCCTCTCTTACTCACTTTCACTCATTTTCTTACTTCCTCACTCATTTACTTTATCACTCTTTCATTCACCTACTCACTCACTCACTCACTCACACTTTCTAACGTACTTTCTCCCTCTCTTACTCACATTCATTCACCCATTTTCTTACTTTATCATCCTTTCATTCAC
>NC_066547.1:8617268-8624768 GCF_024679095.1 Eriocheir sinensis
TAAGAACATTAGAACTCCGAATCATCAGAACATAAGAACATTAGAACTCCGAATCATCAGAACATAAAGAACATTAGAACTCCGAATCATCAGAACATAAGAACATTAGAACTCCGAATCATCAGAACATAAGAACATTAGAACTCCGAATCATCAGAACATAAGAACATTAGAACTCCGAATCATCAGAACATAAGAACATTAGAACTCCGAATCATCAGAACATAAGAACATTAGAACTCCGAATCATCAGAACATAAGAACATTAGAACTCCGAATCATCAGAACATAAGAACATTAGAACCCCGAATCATCAGAACATTAGAACATTAGAACTCCTAATCATCAGAACATAAGAACATTAGAACTCCGAATCATCAGAACATAAGAACATTAGAACTCCGAATCATCAGAACATAAGAACATTAGAACTCCGAATCATCAGAACATAAGAACATTAGAACTCCGAATCATCAGAACATAAGAACATTAGAACTCCGAATCATCAGAACATAAGAACATTAGAACTCCGAATCATCAGAACATAAGAACATTAGAACTCCGAATAATCAGAACATAAGAACATTAGAACCGAATCATCAGAACATAAGAACATTAGAACTCCGAATCATCAGAACATAAGAACATTAGAACTCCGAATCATCAGAACATAAGAACATTAGAACTCCGAATCATCAGAACATAAGAACATTAGAACTCCGAATCATCAGAACATAAGAACATTAGAACTCCGAATCATCAGAACATAAGAACATTAGAACTCCGAATCATCAGAACATAAGAACATTAGAACTCCGAATCATCAGAACATAAGAACATTAGAACTCCGAATCATCAGAACATAAGAACATTAGAACTCCGAATCATCAGAACATAAGAACATTAGAACTCCGAATCATCAGAACATAAGAACATTAGAACTCCGAATCATCAGAACATAAGAACATTAGAACCCCGAATCATCAGAACATTAGAACATTAGAACTCCTAATCATCAGAACATAAGAACATTAGAACTCCGAATCATCAGAACATAAGAACATTAGAACTCCGAATCATCAGAACATAAGAACATTAGAACTCGAATCATCAGAACATAAGAACATTAGAACTCGAATCATCAGAACATAACAACATTAGAACCCCGAATCATCAGAACATAAGAACATTAGAACTCCGAATCATCAGAACATAAGAACATTAGAACTCCGAATCATCAGAACATAAGAACATTAGAACTCCTAATCATCAGAACATTAGAACATTAGAACTCCGAATCATCAGAACATAAGAACATTAGAACTCCGAATCATCAGAACATAAGAACATTAGAACTCCGAATCATCAGAACATAAGAACATTAGAACTCCGAATCATCAGAACATAAGAACATTAGAACTCCGAATCATCAGAACATAAGAACATTAGAACTCCTAATCATCAGAACATTAGAACATTAGAACTCCTAATCATCAGAACATTAGAACATTAGAACTCCGAATCATCAGAACATAAGAACATTAGAACTCCGAATCATCAGAACATAAGAACATTAGAACTCCTAATCATCAGAACATTAGAACATTAGAACTCCTAATCATCAGAACATTAGAACATTAGAACTCCGAATCATCAGAACATAAGAACATTAGAACTCCGAATCATCAGAACATAAGAACATTAGAACTCCGAATCATCAGAACATAAGAACATTAGAACTCCGAATCATCAGAACATAAGAACATTAGAACTCTAATCATCAGAACATTAGAACATTAGAACTCCGAATCATCAGAACATTAGAACATTAGAACTCCGAATCATCAGAACATAAGAACATTAGAACTCCTAATCATCAGAACATTAGAACATTAGAACTCCGAATCATCAGAACATTAGAACATTAGAACTCCGAATCATCAGAACATAAGAACATTAGAACTCCTAATCATCAGAACATAAGAACATTAGAACTCCTAATCATCAGAACATAAGAACATTAGAACTCCTAATCATCAGAACATCAGAACATTAGAACTCCTAATCATCAGAACATTAGAACATTAGAACTCCGAATCATCAGAACATAAGAACATTAGAACTCCTAATCATCAGAACATCAGAACATTAGAACTCCGAATCATAAGAACATAAGAACATTAGAACTCCGAATCATCAGAACATTAGAACATTAGAACTCCGAATCATCAGAACATTAGAACATTAGAACTCCGAATCATCAGAACATTAGAACATTAGAACTCCGAATCATAAGAACATAAGAACTCCTAATCATCAGAACATCAGAACATTAGAACTCCGAATCATCAGAACATCAGAACATTAGAACTCCGAATCATCAGAACATAAGAACATTAGAACTCCGAATCATAAGAACATAAGAACATTAGAACTCCGAATCATCAGAACATCAGAACATTAGAACTCCGAATCATCAGAACATCAGAACATTAGAACTCCGAATCATAAGAACATAAGAACATAAGAACTCCGAATCATAAGAACATAAGAACATAAGAACTCCTAATCATCAGAACATAAGAAGAACATAAGGACTTGTAAACATATGAACAAAAGAATAGGAGAACATTGTAAAAAATTAAGAACACAAGGCCATAAGAAGAACATTGAGAACATAAGGAATCTGGTATCAATGCATTAAGAAAGGGAGCAATGGGAGTGTGTGTGTGTGTGTGTGTGTGTGTGTGTGTGTGTGTGTGTGTGTGTGTGTGTGTGTGTGTGTGTGTGTGTGTGTGTGTGTGTGTGTGTGTGTACTCCGCGACATAGTATTTTCACTTCATATTGACGTTTTTTTTTTCTGTTGGTTCCTTTAACTTATCGCTTCTCCTTTCTTACAGGTAAAGGTGTGCCGTGTGTGCTCCATTGTTAAGGTGTGAAGGTATGTAGACGTGTGTGTGTGTGTGTGTGTGTGTGTGTGTGTGTGTGTGTGTGTGTTTGCATATAGCGTGAAGTATGTGGATCAACAGAAGCTCTTAGAAGAAATAACGTAGAGAATATGAAAGTATAACGTTCTACTCGGAAAAGGATCAGGAGGTGGAAAAGGAAGAGGAGGAGGAGTAGGAGGGGGGGAAGAGGAGGAGGAGTTTTCGCGTGCACTTTGCTGTTATTACGAATTATTAATGTTCCTTTGTCACAAGAATCTGCACGTTCCTTTAGTGACTGGAAGAGGAGGAAGAAGAAGTGGAGAAGAAAAGGAGGAGGAAGAAGAAAAGGAGGAGAGGAAGGAGGAAGAGGAGAGGGAGGAAGTGTTAGTGGTGGTAAAAATGAAGAAAAGAACAACTGCAATAAATACATCAATGACAGCAGCAAAAAGAAAAAAAAAACAGCAGAAAAGAGGAAAAAAAGAAAACGAAGAAAGAAAAGGAACAGAGCAACGGCAAGAAATACAACAACGACAGCAACAAAAAATAAATAAAAGACAAAAAAAAAGAAAATCAAAGAAAAAGAAGAAAAGAGATCAGAACCAGAACAAAAATCACAGAAACAGAAAAAATATATAAAGATGAAAAAGAAAATCGAAAAAGAACAAAAAAGAAGAAAAAAAAGCTAAATCGAAGCGGAAAAAGGAGAACAAATGACGAAAAAAAAAAAACGAAGAGGAAAAATGAGAACAAAAGATGAAAAATAAAATCGAAAAATAACAAAAAAATCAAGAAAAAAGAAATTGAAGTAGAAAAAGGAGAACAAACAAAAAGCAGTAAAGAACGCTCCGTACCTCTGAATATAACATTGTCTAATACAACGAAGCACGAAATAAACAAGAAATATACGAGAGACGAACGAGAATTATGAACCAGGACAGCACAAAAGAATAGCAGAGAGAGAGAGAGAGAGAGAGAGAATCGTACAAATCAATAAACAGAACAAAGAATGCGAAGAAAAAACAAACCAAAAAAGGAAAAAAAAAGAGAAAGAAAACTGATTGTAGGAAAAATAAAGGAAAAATAGATTATGATAAAAATAAATATAGGGAAATAAGATACTACGAGTTACTGGGAAACGGAAATAGAAAAAAAAAATTCGAGAGAGAGAGAGAGAGAGAGAGAGAGAGAGAGAGAGAGAGAGAGAGTATACAAATGAGTGAGGCAAACATAATGAACCTCTATCAGCGAGTGTATGTAGTAACCATTCTATCTCTCTCCCTCCCTTCCTCCCTTTTTTATCTCCCTCCCTCCCTCCCTCACTCTCTCCCCTGTGTGTTGCTCATTAGTACGTGAACATGTGTGTGTGTGTGTGTGTGTGTGTGTGTGTGTGTGTGTGTGTGTGTGTATGGTTTCAGTGGTGGTGGTGGTGGTGGTGTGGTGGTGATAGTGGGGCTTCTTCCGGTCGCTTACTCACCACTACCACCACCACCTTCACCACCACCACCACCACTTAGCAGCTTGGGTTGGTCTCCCTTTGTTGCTAGTACTGTCCTTGTTGATGTTGTTGTTGCCACCCTCTGTCCGTCTATTTATATGGGTTAAGACTGTTAGGTGATGGAGGGGCGGAAGGGGGAGGAAGGGTGAAGTCTAAAAATAAGTGTATAGATGTATTGCTGGTGTGTTGTTGCTACTACTCCTATGACAACAATAACAATAACAACAACAACAATTATACTAACAACAATAAACCACTAATATTTTTTTTACTGCAGTCAGCTCAAAGGCATAAAAAAAACTAATACAACACCTATACTACTAATACAACAACAATTTACCTCTAACACTAATACTGATACTAATATAATACTACTTAAAATAATAATGATAATAATAAAAGTAGTAGTAATAATAATAACAACTACTACTTGTGCTTAAAATAATACCTGTAAAATACCTGTTGTATCTCAAATTACAAACAACAAACTACAAAGCGAGGAAAAAAACAATCGAATCCCACAAGACATAACTTAACCTCACCTTGACGGCATTCTGAGGCTTCTTGACTCGACACTCCACCACCAGCAGATTACCACACAAAGCCACAAGCATGCATGGGACTTAATTCCAGATCCGTGCCTCTGTTGTGTTGGTGCGAGGAGGAAAACTGGCGGAGAGCTGGGCGACAGAAATGACTTGAGGATTAGGGTCATGCACTCAAGCACTCATATCTGACAAGGCTTTCGTAAGAGTTTGGGGCATTTTCAGGGGTAGTTTAGTGACCCTGGTGGTAGTTTGATCCTTCTTCTGTACCACGAATCTAAAAACGCACTCATTACAACACGAATTATTTCCTTTTTTTAGTCTTTGGAAATAGATAATGTTAGAGGTGGAAGCATCTGAGAATACCAACATTAATATCGATAGGGTCTTTGAACGCCACTTTATCGTAGGAGAATTGTGGAAAGAAAGTCCATGTGTTTTAGAAGTGCTATGGGAAATCTTTGTATTGTAGGAGCACTTGTAAGCCTCCTCTTGTAACCTAGGAGTACTTTTAGGTGACCTTTTATCCTATTAGTACTCTTAGGTGACTATTTTAGAAGTACTTTTTGAGATGGATTGTGTGAGCTTTATTTAATTATTTACAGCGTGTCAAATCTGTGGTCCTTTTGATTTTTGCTTGAACTCAGGCCTCACCATCACTTAATGCATCTTCTTTATTGCCATCATCATCATCATATATTCGTAATCTCCACATTCATCTCTTCCACAAACATAATTACCATCATTTCTTTGCATCCTCTTCCTCTTCTGCTTTCTCCTGTTCTTTTTTTCATTTACCTCCTCTTTTTCCTCCTCCTCCTCCTACTCCTACTCCTACTCCTACTCCTCCTCCTCCTCCTCTTCCTCTTCTGCCTTCTCTTGTTCTTTTTTCATTTACCTTCTCTTTTTCCTCCTCATCCTCACCCTCTTCATCCTCTTCCTCTTCTGCATCCTCTTGTTCTTTTTCGTGTACCTCCTCTTTTTCCTCCTCCTCCTCCTCCTCCTCCTCCTCCTCCTCCTCCTCTTCCTCTTCCTGGACCAACAATTTTGATTATTATTTAACAAGTGGTATTATGTATAACTCAATTAGTGATCATTTCCCTATTGTTAGTTCATTTTCATTAAACAACACTGTCTACTCACCTAGTACTGTTAATACTATAACTAGAAGAAATCTTTCCAATGAAAACATAAGTGCATTTAAAGCTGATTTAATTAACATTAACTGGAATTCAAATGCCTGTGATTATGGAGTAAATTATTTGTTTGACTGGTACATAACGAAATTTACTGACCTGTATAATAAGCACTTCCCGTTGGAGACATTAACAATTAAAGAAAAGCATATAGGCAAACCTTATAATTATCACTTCTGCCATTAAGAATTCAATTAAACATCGTAACAAACTTCAAAAACTGTATGCCAAGTGGCCCCTTACTTATGAAAACGCCTTTAAATCCTTTAGAAATAAATTAACAACGACCATAAGAACTGCCAAAGCAAATTACTATAAAAACAAATTGTCAAGTGAAGCAGGGGACTCCAAAAAGACCTGGTCTACTATAAATAGTCTACTCGGTAAAAAACAAGCGAAACTTCCTTCATCTTTTTTATTCAATGGTGATACCGTAACAGATTCTTTTAATATAGCGAACGCTTTCAATAACTATTTCAGTAATATTGGCAACACGTTAGCCACGAACATCCCAGAGACCCAAACACCTTTTACCACTTATCTCCCCGAATCGGTTCCATTTTCTTTCTACTTACGACCCACTACACTACCAGAAGTTAAGTCTGTCATTCTTAATATAAAAGTCTCTTCCCCGGGACATGATGACATTAGTATTAAAATAATTAAGGAATGTTGTGACCTAATTTCTCCCTTTTTAGTTTATATAATTAATACATCTTTTAAAGAAGGCTCTTTTCCAAGTCACCTGCAGATGGCACGTGTTGTTCCAATCTTTAAGAAGGGAGACTCTTCATTACCACTTAATTACAGACCTATTTCCATCTTACCCAGCTTTAGCAAAATTTTTGAAAAAATGATGTCAGTAAGACTAATGAATTACCTGTCCAAGCACTCACTCCTCACCTCCGTTCAGTATGGCTTCCGTCCTAAGTATTCTACTGAATTAGCACTTCACCATCTATGTCAAAATATTTACAATGCTTTGGATGCAAAAATGTTCCAGATAACTGTGTTCTGTGATCTCACTAAAGCTTTTGACACCATTTCTCATAACATTCTACTAGATAAATTGTTTGTTTATGGAATTCGTGGCAATGCGCATAATTGGTTCAAAAGTTACTTAGCACACAGGAAACAATGTACATCGTTTAACAATGTGTCATCGCCATATACAGATTCCGCATGTGGTGTGCCCCAGGGATCAATTCTTGGCCCGATTCTTTTCTTAATATATATCAATGACATAATTCATAGCAGCAATAAATTAAAATTCCTTTTATTTGCCGACGATACCACAATTTTCATTCAAGGACATGATCTTGAAGCTATAACAGACA
>NC_066547.1:8629768-8632268 GCF_024679095.1 Eriocheir sinensis
TTTCTCTCTGTTTTTCCTATTTCTTTCCTCCTCTCTTATTCTTCTATTCTTCTATTAATTATTCCCCTTCCCCTCCCTATCTCTCTTGTCTCCCTTCTTCACCCCTTCTTATTCCCTTTCCATTCCCCTTCCTTCCCTTCATTCACTTTCCCTCTGTTTCCCCCTCCTTCCTTCCATTGTTTCCCTTCCCCTTCCAATCGTTCCCTTTCCCCTCCCTTCCCGTTTCCCATCCCTCCCTCACCTTTCTCTCCCAACTTTCCCCCTCCCTTCCCCTCCGCTCCCTTCCCTTCATTCACTTTCCCCCTCTTTCCCCTTCCTTCCATCCATTCTTTCTCTTTCCCTTCCCCTCGTTCCCTTTCCCCTCCCTTCCCGTTTCCCATCCCTCCCTCATCTTCTCCTCCCCACTTTTCCCTTTCCTTCCCCGCCATTTCCCCTCCCCCTCCCCTCCCCCCTTCCCCTCACCTGCCGTGTTTTCACCTGGACGAATCGCTGGCGACTTACATAAGACGGAAAGGATTCACAACGCAGGTGTTTCGGAGCGCTTCGTTCGGTCTCGTTCGCGGGCTTCGTGTCCGCTCGAGTGGCCGCGTTCGCTCACCGGAGATAACTCCCTTCCTTCCTTCCCTTCCTTCCTTCTTTCCTTCTTCCTTCATCTGTTCTTTTCTGTCTTTCTCTTTCTCTCCTTTCCTTTCCTCCGGCCTTGTTTTGTTTTGTGTTGCGAATGGATTTTTTTGTTGTTGTTGTTGTTGCCTCTACTACTACTGCTACTACCACTACTACTACTACTGCTACTACTACTACTACTACTACTACTACTACTATTACTACTACTACTATTACTACTACTACTTTTGCACCACCACCACTACTACTACTACTACTACTACTACTACTACCACTACAACAACCGGGGCGCCGGGGTCGGCCATTACCGATCCATTGACTAGGAGCTCCCCGCCGCCAGAGGGCAGCGGGGACGTATCTCGTGGCTCCGAAACAAAGGACCCGGACCCGGCCCGGCCAGGGGAGGGCGGGGAGGGAGAGGGATAAGAGGGGATGCGCATGGAATAGAGGAGAAGACCGAGGAAGGAGAGGGGAGGCAAGGGAAAGGCAGGGCATCTCATGGAAGGGAAGGGAAGAGGAGGGAAAGGGAAAGGGAAGGAAGGGAAAATAAAGGGAAGGCATGGAGGGAAGGGGAGGGAATAGGAGGGCAGCGCATTGTAGGGAAAGGAAAGAGGAGAGAAGGGCATGGAAGGGAGGGATGTTGAGGAGAAGGCATGGAAGGGAAGGGAATGTCAGGGAAAGGAAAAGGCATAGCAGAATCAAGAAGGAAAGACCAGGGAAGGGAAAAGAAGGGAAGGGAAGGAAATATCAGGGAAAGGAAAATGCATAGCAGAATCAAAAAGGAAAGACCAGGGAAGAGAAGGGAAGGGAATATCAGGGAAAGGAATAGACATAGCAGAATCAAGAAGGAAAGGAAGGGCAGGAAAGGGAAGGGAATGTCAAGGAAAGGAAAACGCATCGCAGAATCAAGAAGGAAAGACCAGGGAAGAGAAGGGAAGGGAAGGGAATATCAGGGAAAGGAAAACGCATCGCAGAATCAAGGAGAGAAAGACCAGGGCAGGGAAATGAATGTTAGGGAAGGCAAGGGAACGTAGTGAAAGGGCATGAGGTACACCGTAGAGTTTATTATCATCTCGTAAGTCAGGGCTGATTCAGGGCTTACGAACTGAAGTATTGACGCGTGCAGACATGAGTTGGCGGGAACGGGAAGGGGGGGGGGGGGAGGCTGGTGTTAAGTCCTTTCACGTGTTGGCTGTTGGTATGGTAATATTAAAGGATTGTGTGGGAGTAATAGGATTGAATTTCTCCATCCGTTTGTCTCTCTGTTTATATCTATCTATCTATTTATCTATCTGTCTTGCATCTCTCACCCTTCCTCTTGCATTCCATTTACCATTCATCTGCTTCTGGTTCAAAGTTTTATTATTATTATTATTATTATTATTATTATTATTATTATGGTCTGGTGTGCTCAGTGTTGGGTTATGCATCATTCTCTCTCTCTCTCTCTCTCTCTCTCTCTCTCTCTCTCTCTCTCTCTCTCTCTCTCTCTCTCTCTCTCTCTCTCTCTCTCAACTCTCCTTGCGTGCCCCGAGGCTTTCCCGAGTCTGATGTGTGTGTGTGTGTGTGTGTGTGTGTGTGTGTGTGTGTGTGTGTGTGTGTTATTGGTATTATGATTTATTTCCTTGCCAACTTTCTACTACTACTACTACTACTACTACTACTACTACTAGAATCTGTGGGTAGTCGTTAGAGGTTAGAGGTGAAGGTGAAGACGAGACAATAGGCTGAGACAAGAGAAGAGGAAGAAGAGGAAGGGAGAAGGGGAGAAGGAGGGGGCGTGTGACTAGTTGGTAGAAATGGGCGTGGCTAGCATTTAACGGAGGAGGAGGAGGAGAGGAGGAGGAGGAGGAGGAGGAGGAGGAGGAGGAGTACA
>NC_066547.1:8634768-8739768 GCF_024679095.1 Eriocheir sinensis
TATGATATAAGTATCAGCAGTCCGGTGATGGAATAAACACACCAGGGGCGGTGGAAGGCAGCTTTTTCTTCGCGTTGTAAAATAGTGAACATCACACGACTTAATTAACAACGACGCAGACGCCTCTCGGCATCGTGTTGTCGCGAATCAGGTACATCACGATTATGGCGAGACATGTGTTCGTGCTTCGCTGGAGCTCAGAAAACAGCCATCGGCGGGAAATACAAGTCTATTTCAGCGGAATACATTGCATTTATAACTATTTTTTTAAAGTCATACATAAATGTAACTTAAATGAATGGTTATCGTCTGAAGTTACATGTCTGATATAAGTCGGCCTCGCCTACTTGTGTCTTTGTCTTATCTCCGGACAGCCGATGCTTATACTACATTGATTTGCTATTAATTATCATGTATTTAAGATTGTTGTATATCAGTTACCTCTTTGCTGGAAGGAACGCACGGGTTACAAGTTGGGTAGGGTGCCGAACGCCGATTTCATTTTTGTGACGGAGCGGAGCATAGCGAGGGAGGGCTGGGAATTAGTCTGCCACACACTCCACCACCGCCGCGCCCTGTACTTGGCCAAATGAATAATGACTTAACTATGATGCAGAAAAAAAAACTTACTTCATGAATAACTAACTAACTAAGAGGAACTACCATTTAAGATTTTTCTGGTCGTTTAATGGTATATTATTGATTCCGTGACTGATAGCAACCTTCGGGGCCATTAATTAGACGTAAGAATTGATGTATAATAGTCGTTAAAATTGACACCGATTGCTTGCTTCGCCTGTTCGCTGTTTCTTGTTATATCGTTACTAAGAGTGTTGTGAGTGTTCCCGAGAGTGATGACAGAGTAGCGTAGAGTGAATTACGTGTTCCAGGAATGAATGCCGATTTTTTATTTATTTATTTATTTATTTATTTTTTTTTTTTTTTAATCGTTCTACTACTGCCTCGTTAAGTAATCGATGTAAGACGGAGCGTGTGCCTAGAGTGCAGTGTTCAAAGCTACATTTTTTTTTTTTTTGTTATTTTATTTACAAGCATTCTTTCATGTTTTACCAATATTTTTGTTGGCTATATTATCTTCTTTTATCTTTCTGTCTTTTCTTCCTGTCATTTATTTTTTTCCTTTCGTTTTTTTTTCTCTCATTCATTTTTTTCTTTCTTTCATTCCTACTTCTTTTCTATTTTTTTTCTTTCTTACATCTCCTTTGTTACTTTCTTCCTTTTTTCGTTCTTTATGTATGTGTGTGTGTGTGTGTATATATAACTTACACACACACACACACACACACACACACACACACACACACACACACACACAACTCTCGGAATGTTGACTAAGGACAAAATACATCCCCTTGTTTTTTTGTGTCCCGCCCGTGTGTTTATTTTCGCATTCTCCCTGACTCATTCCTCTTCCATTTTATCTCCCCTTCATTCTTCCTCTCTCTTTTCTCCTTTTGTCTTTCCTCTCTGTGTGTCAGCCAGGACGGGAGTGAAGGCTTTTCTTGTCCTCTAAGCTACACAGATGTTGTTTTGGTCTGTCTTGACACCGCCACTCCGTTTGGTGTATATATAATCTCTCTTTTCATTTTGTTTTTGTTTTATTGTTTCCTCTCCTCTCAGCTGGTCGAATGTGAAGGGGTGCCAAGGCTTAATTTAACACTTAGTATCTTTTCTTGCACATTCCTAAGAAATTGCCAAGCCTACTCCAACACCCCCCTCCCCCATCATCATCATCATTATCCCTCCCATCCCTTCTTTGTCCGCCCCTCCTTTCAATGTTTCCCTTCCCCTCCTTTCTTCTTTTTCCTACCTTCAGTACTTCCCTTCCCCTTCCTTACCTACTCTCCCATCCCTTTCCTCTCCTGTTTTCTCTTCCTTTCAATGTTTCCCTTCCCCTCCCATCACCTTTCTTCCTTTCCCTACCCTCAGTACTTCCCTTCCCCTTCCCTCCCTACTCCCCAATCCCTTCCCTCTCCTGTTTTCTCTTCCTTTCTGTATTTCCCTTCCCCTTCTACCCCCTTTCTTTCTTTCCTTTCCCCTCCTTTTTCTTTTCCATCCCTACTCCCCCATCACTTTCCTTCCCTGTCCTCCCCTTCTCTTCATACTTCCCTTTCTATCCTTCCTTTCTCCTCCCCTCCCTTTCCTTCCCTATCTTCTCCTCCGAATACTTTTCTTTCCCTCCCACCCTTTCCTTTCCATCCCTCCCCTCTCCTTAATAACTCCCTCTTCTCCCCTCCCATCCTTACCGACCATCCACTTTCGTTTAACCCTTCTCTTCCCCTTCCTCTTCTCTCCCTCTCGTGGCTTCCCCTCGGCTGCCGGGCATGGGAGGGGGAGGGGGAGGAGCACCTGTACTTACATTTAATTACACGCAATACACCTGGGAACACCTTGAGAGAGACACAGGTAAAGACGAGGTAATTGAAGTCAGGTACAACACTTGGCCTCACACGCCGAGTTACAGGTAGCACGCGAGGGAGCTCTTAGGCGTGATGCACAGGTAGAGGGTAATTTGAATCAGCTATTAATGGAACACCTGGGAACGCCGCGAGTAAAGAGAGAAGTAGAGAAGGGAATTCACAGTTAGCAATTTGAGTCCATAAGCTACTTTTACGTAACTTTGGGGGACACCTGGAGTTAATCACAGGTAGAGAGGTAGGAAGGTAATTAAGGGAATCAGATACTTTTTTACATACCACTTGGGAACACCTGGGAATAAATACAGGAAGAGTGATTAGCGGACTTTTTCTTATACCTGTTTGTTTGCCTTTGAGTTGCTTCCTTTACTGTAAAAAAAAAAAAGCATTCAGAAACACAATATATTTAGAGATCGCTTGGAAATAAATAAGCATCCAGCAACACCTTTTTTTTTTAGGGACCACTTGGAAATAAATAAATAAGCAGAAAGACAATTTAATTTAGAGATTACTTGGAAATAAATAAAATAAATACACAGACAGACACAATTTATTTAGAGACCACTTAAAAATAAATAAACATCCAGCAACATTTTTTTTAGGGACCACTTAGAAATATAGACACAACCAGAAGCACATTTAATTTAGAGGTATCTTGAAATAAATACACAAAAAGAATCACAATATATTTAGAGATTAAATGGAAATAAATACACAACCATAAACACAAACTAATCATCACTCACCTTCTCTTACAATTAATGCATGCAAACACCTGGTAAGAGGCACAGGTAGTAAGATTAGCCCTACCTCTCTTAATTACAGGTGCTAAGCGATCATTTACCTGTGTACCTGTTCTTCTGGGAGACACACGAGTTAGTAGAGTAATTTGACAACTTAAGCACAGGTAGGGGCAAGGTAAACTGTATATCCTGTTACCTGGGGACAAACACAGGTGACGTTAATGTTACTAATTAACCTGGTATTACTTTTCTTTCCTTTTCACCTCTTTTTTATTTATTTTTTTTTTTTTATTATTTATTTTTTTTGCTTATACTTAATAGAGATCTGAAGGAGAGTGTAATAAGGATATGTATCAGGTTTTTTTTTTCTTTATCTCCCTTCTTTATTATTTTCTTTGTAACCTTTTTTCTTCTCCTTTTTTTTATATATATTTGATAGAAAACTGAATGAAAGTGTCTCAAAGATGTGGCAGTTTTTCTCTTTTTTTATTATTTACTGTCTTACTTTTTTTTTTCTTGACCTTTTTTTTATATATACACAATCGATAGAAAGCTCAACGAAAGTGTCAAAAATATACCCGGCTCTTTTTCCCTCTATTCTTTACTCTTTACTGTTTTTCTTCCCTTCTTTGTATCGTCAGCTGCTCACATCTGATAAAGAACCTAAAGGAGAATGTCTGAACTAATATGTCTTAGTGTTATTTCTCTATACATGCTATTCACTGTTTCTTTGCTTGGTTGTTGTTGTTTTTCTTATTGCAATATCGTCAACTATCCCAAACACACACTCCTGAACGCCCATCGCCTCACTCACTTCACACGAGCACTTTCCCAGATTAACACGCTTCTCCTCCCTTTCTCTTTATGTCGGTGAACTGTTAGGTGAGGTGAGGGTAAGGGGGGCGTATGAGGATGTAGAGGGGACTGACAGAAATATTAGTGAAGGGAAAGAGGGGAAGGAGAGAGGGAGGGTAGAAGAGGGAGTGAGGTTGAGGGGATGAATGATAAAATGATAGGGAAAGGGAGGGAGGGGAAGGGGAAGGGAAATGGGAGACGTTGAATGGTAGTGAAGGGAAGGGGTGTCTGTTTTTTTTATTATTATTATTATTATTATTATTATTATTATTATTATTATTATTATTATTATTATTATTATTATTACTTATTGTTAATTCTAAAATCTCTCCTTGGCATTGTTCCACTAACAAGGTCGACCCATTAAGAGAATTCCTCTGGAACCGCTTCAATCCACACACACACACACACACACACACACACACACACACACACACACACACACACACACACGAAATTATATTACTCCAATTTTTTACCTATTTTCTGTCCTTTTCGAACTTACTGAAGAAAACACGCAATAAAAATAACAATAATAATAATAATAATAATAATAATAAAAAGGAGAAGAAAAAGAAAAAGAAGAAAGAATGGAAGAAAATATTAATAATTGCTCGAACGTTTTCTAGAATTCCATAACATTTTCTCCTTTGTTTTTGTTTTTTTCCTATTTTCTCCTTTCTCTTCCATTTTCTTTCGTCATTTTTCACCTCCTCCCAAAAACTCATACATATACATCGTGTCCTCTTTCTTTATGCCCTTCCTCATCATTATTTTTTCCTCCTCTCCCCCCTTTCCCATCCGTCCCCCCCATTCCCCACCCCTCCCCCCTTTCCCTACCTCTCTCCCCATTACTTATATTTGGAACCACTATCCCTCTCTTCCTCTCCTCCTCACCTTCCTTCCTTCCCTCCCTGGAGATGAAAGAGGGGAGTGGGAGGAGAGTAATGGGGGGCGGTTTGGGTCATTGAGGAAGAAAGGTTTCGGTTTAACAAGGTGTAAGAGAGAGAGAGAGAGAGAGAGAGAGAGAGAGAGAGAGAGAGTAAATAGATACGTTGACTAAAAGAATGAATGAGTGAAGATTTTTGCGTAATCTAATCCGACAAATAAAAAAAAAGTTAGCAAAAAATGTGATCAATAAAGTCAGAAAAAATAAAAATAAAACGAATGTAAAAGAAAAATATAACCAAGATATTAACAAGAAAAAATAAAAAAATAAAATAAATCATGATAAAAATAGACAAAAGCTCATTAAAAAAAAAAATAGACAAAATCGACATAAAAACAAACAACAAAAATAAAAGGAAAAAGATAAAACCGGTTAAAGAAAACGAGCCGGCGAGAACGAAGCACCGAACCGGAGCCTCGAACAGGTGGCACGAGATAGCGAGCCCGTGCAGGGGTGCCAACTCTCAAGACGGCGGCGTTGGCAACACTTTTTATGGTTTCACATTCTCCTTATTGCCAATTTGGGAATGAAGGTCGGAGGAGGCGGAAGAAGAGGAGGAAGAAGAGGAGAAAGAGAGGAATTCGAGAGAGAGAGAGAGAGAGAGAGAGAGAGAGAGAGAGAGAGAGAGAGAGATTTCTTCAAGGGAGTGTACCGTTTCCTCCCAGTTTCAGAGAAGGTGGAGGAGGAGGAGGAGGAGGAGGAGAAAGAAGGAGGAGGAGAAGAGGGAGGAAGAGAAGGAGGGTAGAATTTTGAGTCTTTCTTCTTTATGGTTAATCTTTTTTTGTGTGTGTGTGTGTTTCTTTTTTCTTAGTATGAGCGTTTTTTTCCGTTTCTTTTTCTTAGTATGAGCGGGGTTTTTTTTCTGTTTCTATATGTCTTTCTTTCGGTCTATGTGTGCATGTCTGTCTGTTCTGTCTATCTATCTGTCTGCCTGTCTGTCTATGTCTGTTTGTGTGTTTGGCTGCGTCTCTCTCCACTTTCATGTATAATTTAATTGCTGTCTGTCTGTTTGTGCATGTAGCTACGTATGTATGAATGTATGTATGTATGTATGAATGTATGTATGTATGTATGTATGTATGTATGTATGCGTTGGATCTAGATGTAAACCAGCTTTTAACAGTCACGTGTCTGCTCTGACGATTAAGGAAGAGAAGGAGGAGGAGGAGGAGGAGGAAGAGGAAGGTATTGTATTTTGAAGGACAGAAGATAACGTGTGCATTTGATCGGTCGTCCACCTCCTCCTCCTCCTCCTCCTCCTCCTCCAAGCAACAGGGTGCGTTATTCCTGGAAAGAGGGAAGAGGAAGAGGGAATAGGGGGAGGGGAGAGGGGAGGAAGAGGTAAGAGGGGGAGATAAGAGAGGAGGAAGAGGGGAGGAGGGGGAGGGGAGAGGGTAACTTAAGCGTGATTAAAGAGAGAGCAGGGGAGAGGGAAGGGGAAGAGGGGAGGGGAGGAAAAGGGGGAGAGGGGAGACGCTATGTACAATGCGAATAGTCGTGTTTTCACCCTCGGCAAATCCCTAAGGAGAGGGGAGATGAGGGGAGGAGGGGAGGGCAAAGAAGGGGAGGAAGGGGGAAGTGAGGGGAGAAGAGGGAGAGGGAGAGAAAGCGACTTCATTTTCATGGAAGAAATTGAGAGGGGCGTATTCGAGAGAGAGAGAGAGAGAGAGAGAGAGAGAGAGAGAGAGAGAGAGAGGAGGAGGAGGAGGAGGGAGTGTAGCAGTATGAGCAGGAGCAGAAAGAAGAGAAGGAAGAAGAGGAGGAGGAGGAATGAGGTAAGAGAGAATGAAGTGAGAAGAAAGAGGAGGAGGAGGAGGAGGAGGAGGAGGAGGAGGAGGAGAGAAAAAATATATGCGTTATGTATTTTTGTTAGAGAGAGAGAGAGAGAGAGAGAGAGAGAGAGAGAGAGAGTATATTTCTTACCTGTAATTTATTCTCATCTACCTGTCTTCTTGTTTCACTCAATATCTTTCTACCTGTTGCCCTTTTTCACCTTTTTTTTGCTCCTTTTCTGCTCCTAATACTTCCTTTTTTCATTCTGTGTCTTATTTCTTATCCTTCAAAATTCTATCCTTCTCAAAATCTTCCTGAAGCCACCGAGTCTGTATTTATGCTCTCTTGTTTATTTTCCCTTCTCTCGGGCTCTCTCGGGTTCTTTCGGGTCCTGTCGGGTTAATTCGGTTTCAATAGCTACGTTCTGTGGGGTCCTCTTTATTTGTGTCGGGTTCTGTTGGGTCTTGTCGTTTTCTGTCGGGTTTGTCGTGCTGTCGGGTCTTTTCGGGTTCTGTCGGGTGCAGTTGATCATGTCGTGCTCTGTCGGGTCTAGTCGGGTTCAGTTGGTCATGCCGTGCTCTGTCGGGTCTCAGTTGGGTCTATAAAGTCGGGTTCTCTCGGATATGTTGTGTTCTGTTGGGTCTTTTCGGGCTCTATCGGGTAATGTCGGGTTCCCTTCGGTCATGTTGGGATGTCTCGGGTACTCTCGGGTTTTAAAGGATCCAGTCGTGCTCAGTCGTCTCCTCCCGGGTTCTGTTATCGGGTCCTCTCGGTTCTGTCTCGTAATGGATAAGCGAAATCTGCCCCCACTGCAGGTAAATTCAGACTCACCTGTCTCTTACTTAATTAACGATTCCCTGGAGGCTCCAGAGAGGAAAGGTGAAGGGTAAGGGAAGAGGAAGGAAAAGAGGAGGAGGAAGAGTAGGAAGAAGAAGAAGAAGAAGAAGAAGAAGAAGAAGAAGAAGAAGAAGAAAGATGAAGAAGGAAATGAAGAAAGAGGACGAAGAGGAAAGAGGAAGGTAGGAAGGAGGAGGAGGAACAAGAAGAAGAAGAAAAAGAAAAAGAAGATGAAGTAAAAGAAGAAGACGAAGAAGAAAATGAAGAAAGAGGACGAAGAGGAAAGAGGAAGATAGGAAGAAGGAGGAGGAGGAAGAAGAAGAAGAAGAAGAACGAAAAGAAAAAGAAGAAGGAGAAAAAGGAAGAAGAAAAAAAGAAGAAAAAGAAGAAGAAAAAGAAGAAGAAGAGGAGGAGAGGGAGGAAGGATGACTGCAAGATTAAAGACGTGGGGACAAGACGCCAAAGAAGAAAGGAAGGAAGGAAGGAAGGAAGGAAGGAAGGAAGGAAGAAGGATTAGGAGCGAAAAGGAAACAGAAAAAAGAGAGAAATCGAAAAGAAAATGAGAAAAAATTAAAGATGGATTTTCTTCTGAGATTCCGACTTTTAAATGATAATGAATGACAAAGGATAAATAATGTGTGGCAATGAAAGAAATAATGAAGGAAAAGGAGAAAGAGGAGGAGGAAAAGGAAGAAATATGATGAGAAAGAAGTGGAAGTAGAATAAAATAATAAAATAAAAACAAGGAAAAGAAGAAAAAAAGAAAACTAAAAGGAGAAAACGAGAGAAGAATGCAATAATGGAGGCTAACAGAGAGAGAGAGAGAGAGAGACCCCGCTGGTAGGTAGGAAGGTAGACTGAGGAGGTAAGTGGAAGCGAGGAGAGAGAGAGAGAGAGAGAGAGAGAGAGAGAGAGGCGTCAGCAGTAGTGCGTGCCATCCAGAGCTGGCACTTAAAGGGGCACTTTCAACCCGAGGGAGGGACGGAGAGAAAGGGGGGAGGAGGGTTGGAGGAGGGGGAGGGGAGGAGGAGGGAAGGGGCGGTGACGTTGAGCCCTTCTGTGTATCGACCAACCAAACCTGCCTTGCTTACTGTACTCTCTCTCTCTCTCTCTCGATTATTGAAAATGTACCTCCACTCTTATCGCCTACTCTTCCTCTTCCTCTTCCTCTTATTTTTTTCCTATTCCTCTTTCATCTCTCTCTCTCTCTCTCTCTCCTCTTCCTCTTCCTCTTATTTTTTCCTATTCTCTTCATCTCTCTCTCTCTCTCTCTCTCTCTCTCTCTCTTCGTATTGCACAACAGAGATCTTTAATATGATAACTTTTCTTCGATACCTTTTACGTTTATTTTGCACGTCGTCGGGCAAGATACGAAGAAGATTTTTTTTTATCTTAAGTTTCAAGTAAATAGAAAATGAACTGCAAATATCGTGTCTATATTAAAAGTCTTCTCTTTGAATAAGTTATACGAGTTATATGCATAGACGAAGCAAGGAGCTTTTTAAATAACATTTCAATCTTCTTATGTTTTTTTTGCAAGACAGACGAGATAAAAGTGAACTGTTTTGTATTTGTGTGTATCAGAAAAAACCGCAGATATTGAGTCTATAAATAATCTTTCTCCACAAATAAGTAATACAAAAAAAAAAACATGTGTATTAAGGAAACAAAGAGCATAACTTCTCAATCTTCTTACGTTTAATACTGTCTACACGAGTAATAAGAAGTTGCCTTGATTTCGCACGTATCATACAAAAAATATGTGTAACTATAAAAAGTTTCTCTTCTAATAAGCAAGAATATTTTTATAGAGGAAACAAGGAGCCTTTAATACTACTTTTCCATCTGTCTTATACCTATTGCACGACAGGCGAGATCAAAAGCCTCACAACAGCACGCGTATCGCAAAGGAGTTGGAGTCGGAGATACTTTTACCGACTCCGACTCCAACTCCGACCCTGTTTTTGGCGGGTCGGAAAGCGGCAAATATAAAAGGCTGAGTAGGACGATCTGGCACCTTTTTTAGTCTCACTCAACGAATATATGAAAAAAGGTCATGTGTGTAGAGGAAACAAGAGCCTATTTTCTATAATTTATCAATCTCCTTATTACAGTTGCAGGAAAGACGAGATGGAATTTAGTTGATTTGCTTTTTTTTGTGTGCGTATCAGGAGAAAAACTGGAAATATTTTATCTATACTTTTTTTTTTTTACTCTACGAATATATGAAGAAAGGTCATGTGTGTGTATGTAGAGGAAACAACGAGGCTTTACTATATCATCAATCTGTATTATATTTATTTATTGCTCACCAGACGAGATAAAAAAGGAGTTTTTTCATCTCTTCCAGGTATCAAAAATATATATCCTGTACAAAAAAAATATCTTCTTTCTCAACGAATATATTACGAAAGCTTCTTGTGTATGGAGTAAACAAAGTCTTATATAAGTTTTTCAGCTATCTTATATTTATTTCAACTCAAACGAGATAAAAAAAAGAATGTTATTGTTTCCCACCCGGATGTTAAAATATGTATCCTGTGCTTAAAAAAAAAGAAGAAAGGGATAGAGAGGGAAGAGAAGGAGAGAAGAGAAAATAGGAAACTGGTCAAGCTATAAAAAGAAGAAAGAAGAGTAGGGAGAGAAGAAAAGATAGAAAACTGGACAAACTATAAAAAAGAAGAAAGAAGAGGAGAAGAAAGAGAAAGAAGAGAGAAGAAAAAATAGAAAACTGGTCAAGCTATAAAAAAAAGAAGAAAAAAGAAAACGAGAAGAAGAAAAGATAGAAAACTGGACAAACTATAAAAAAAAAGTTGAAGGAAGAGGAGAAGAAAAAGAAGGAAAACAGAAGAAAAAATAGAAAACTGGACAAGCTATAAAGAGAGAAGAAAGAAAAAGAGAAGAAAAAAAGAGAAGAAAAGAAAGAAAACTCGAGAAGATAAAAATAAAAAGGAAAATGATGATAAGGAAGAGGAAGAGGAGGATGAGAAGGAGGAGGAGTTATATATATACAGGAAACAAGGAGTATGTATATAGTATTTTTTCATCTTTTCTTTTTAGCAACTCAAACGAGGTAGAAGGATGTTGTTGTTTTCTCACTTCCAGACATCAAAACAAAATATGCGGTGTCCTTCTCAACAAACAGGTAACGAAAGTCGTGTATGAAAAGGCAATACTGAACTTTTATTTTAACTTCCGATTTTTTTTTTATTTTTTTTTTGTCGCCTCATTGCACGCCGGAACAAACGGAAGCAGGAAGTTGTTGTTTGTCTTTTGTTTTCCACGTCGGTATTAAAAAGAAACCTGTAAATATTGTCTCCATAAAAAAAGTCTTCCTCTGCCACAAATAAGGGAAGAAAATGTTGCGTTATTGAAGAAAGTACATGATATTTTTTTTAAGAGTTTATCGTTGTTTTTCATTATTAGTGAAAAAAGAAAGATATGTAGTGGAAGGTGGGGCAAAACGGCACCTTAAGGTTTCACTCCAGATTTTGCAGCAATTTTGTAGTATATTCATAGTTGGTGTTTTTTCAATCTTCATTCATCATTAAACAAAATAAACTTTCTTTGGAAGAACCACTTTCTATCCTTTACTCATGAGAATCAAAAAAATAAAATATCCGCAGGTGGGCCATTTTGTACAATGTGTGGGGCAAAACGGACCTCACATATGGGCAAAATGGCCCTCATATGGAAATGCTCGGTAACATGCCAAAACATACGTTTTGATAGAGAATCACACTAGAAAGATTACTTAACATAAAACTAAAATAATCTAGTTCTTATTCCATTAGAAAATAATTGCTCTTAGGCTCACTAGCATGAACAACAATGAATTCTTATAAAATACTCACAAATGGAAAGTGATATTACCTTCCTGAACATAAAAGTTCTTATTCCATTACAAAAATAAATGATATGTGGCTCAATAGCATGAACACTAATGAACTCTCATGAAACTACTCACAAGTGAAAGTGAAATTACCTTTCTCAACATAAAAAAGTTCTTTATGCATTACAAAAATTATTGTTCTTTGGCTCAGTAGCATGAACAGCATGAACTCACAAATGAAAAATGACATTCCCTTCCTGAACATAAAACTAATATTCATATAAAAGAAACAGAGAACACTTTGTCCTTATCTTTGTTCAGTGAAGTTGTGAGTTAGTTAGCAGCAAAAAATAATTATTGTTAAGTGGGCCGTTTTGCGCCAAGGGCAATGAAAATGTTAACAACAATCTCAGCGGAGCAATGGTGGTGCAGAAAAATGTTCCAGTAGTCAGACTCATTCACAGAGTAACACCAAAGAATCATGCAATAACACATGAAATTATGAGTCACAGTATTCCTACAACCACGATTTTATCAGACCCTTACCAATAATCAGCTGGTGATAAAATATTCTGGGATTTTTCACACACAAACAAACGACGGCGTCCAAACTTGCTCCGGTGTTACAGCTGACTAATGGGCCGAGGAGTGAGTCCATATCCTTATCAATAGCTGCCAGAAGCTGAAAACACAGAAAACGGGCTGGTCCATATCACCCACCTGTGACATTTTGCCCCACCTCCCCCTACGTCTATAGTCTCCATAGAGAAAGTCTTCCTCTCCAACAAATAAAGGAAGAAAAAGTTGCCTCAGTGAAGAAAATACATAAGACTTTTTAAAGGAAATTTCTCGTTTTTTTTTCTGTATTAGTTAAAAAAATATATACGTTTGCGAAAAATAAACGTATGTGACATTACTAGGAATGATTCATATTTTCTTTAAAAGTAAAAAAAAATGTGACGAAAAAAACAACTATTCTTCAAGGAATGCTTCATATTTTCTTTATACAGCGAAAAAAAAAGTTATGTGAATGATTAAAAAAAATAACAACTATATTTTTAAGGAATGCTTCATATTTTCTTTGTATTGCAAGAGCTCGGAGTGTCAGAGGGAGGGAACTTCAAGGTATTTCAAGGCATATCGTGTTTTGCTCCGTTGCCATGCGTGTTGCTCTGGTAATAAAAAGGAAACTGAACCAAAAAATATACCAGGAAGCGAGAGAAAGAAAGAGAAAGGATAATGACAAGATTTCATTGATGCAAGGATGGAAAGATTTAAATGTTTCTTTCATAATTTGTTTTACGGAGAGGTTTCGGGTCAAGGAATTTCGAGCTTATTTTTATCATCAATTTGAGTCTATTGCAACATAGTAGTAGTAGTAGTAGTAGTAGTAGTGGTGGTGGTGGTGGTGGTGGTGGTGGTAGTGGTGGTGATGATAGTGGTGGTGGTTGTGGTGTTAGGAGTAGGATTTGCATTATTATTATTATTATTATTATTATTATTATTATTATTATTATTATTGTTATTATTATTATTATTATTATTATTGTTATTATTTTGATATGCCTGGAAGCGTCATGGAGCCGTAGGTAAAGGGAGATAAAATTAATTAAAAAAGCTCCCATTACGTATATTTATTTGTATTTTAATTGGCCTTTTTTCCACACTATTTCGCTCTATGGTCCGTTCGTGTTTTGGACATATTTATTTTCCTTTTTAATTTGTTTGTGATTTAATTGACACTTTTCCGCACTATTTCGCTCGCACGGCCCCTTCATGTTCGAGAATTTTTACTTCTATTTTTTTTTTTTTTTTTTTAGTTCTTTGATGATGAGGAAAAAAATAAAACGGAAGGAATATCTGAAAAATGTTATCTGAACCTGGACCGCCGCCACCACCACCACCACCACCTTCCCTACCATCACCACAATTACCATCACCTCTACTACCACGGTTACCACCATCTCCACTACAACTTCTGCTATTACTACTACTACTACTACTAACACCATCACCCTTAACAACCACAACCACAGCCACAGTCACCACTACCTCCCCTGCCATCACCACCATTACCATCACCTCTACTACCACGGTCACCACCATCACCACCACAACTTCTACTATTACTACTACTGCTACTACTACTACCACTATCACCCCCAACAACCACCACCACAACCACCACCACCAGCACCACAACCAGTACAATCTTTTCTCATTAATCTTACTCTTTTCTCTTTATTTCTGTCTATAAGTATGTATATATATCTATGTTTGTATATTTTTTTTCTTTTTTCTTCTTGTTTTTGTTGTTGTTCTTGTTCTCCTTCTTCCTTTTAATTCTTTCCCTTCCTCCTCCTCCTCTTTTTTTTATTTCTTGCATACCCAGAATAAGCGTTAATTAGGAAGGTAATATATGCTCGTTGAATTACAGACTGAAAGGAAATATATACTACTGAGGGTGTGTGTGTGTGTGTGTGTGTGTGTGTGTGTGTGTGCGCGCGCGAGAAGGCCAACCAATAAGAGCTCTCGGTTCTGTTGGCTCTTGAAGGTGATTGGTCGGTTGGTCAGTCCTCCCCTCTCTCTCCCCTCTCACGCCTCTCTCCCTCCCCCCATCTCTCCCTCCCCCCTCTCTCTCTCTCTCTCTCTCTCTCTCTCTCTCTCTCTCTCTCTCTCAAAAATCAATGAACTAGATTATTTCATGTGTTATGTCAGTTCAATGCATTTTTTAAGGTACGACTAAGCCAAAAAAAAATCGCTCTCCTTGTTGTATTTGCACATCTACAAACGTTTTTATTTTTATTTTTTTTATTTCTGACCATCAATCAAACGTTTCTTCCATCTTTTAATTTTCTTGCGTCCTTGGTTGTGTTGCTTCATCCTTCCTTTCACGTCTTTACTTTTATCTACTATTGTTTATTTTATTATTGTTATTATTTTTTATTTATTTTACTGTCATGACTTTGCGCCGATACGATTTCTTTTCTAAATATTTCGCTTTGTCGAACTGCATTGCTCCACACACACACACACACACACACACACACACACACACACACACACACACACACACACACACACACACACACACACACACACACACACACACACACACACACACACACACACACACACACACACACACACACACACACACACACACACACACACACACACAAACTTTTCCTTCCCTCGTTACCACCCGACGGAGTTTTGCTTCCACTTATGTCTTTTTTTATTTTCCTTATTTTTCTTTTATTTATTTGTTTGTCTTTGTTGTTTTTCTTTCTTTGTTTTTATTTGAATCTCGATAATGAAACCTGCGTCTTGCTTTCCCTTCTTCGCTGTGATCGTGTTTTTTTTGTTGTTGTTTGTTTGTTTGTTTGTTTGTTTTCGTGCGCCGTAATTGATGTCTTAGTCTTGGTCTTACTTCCTCATGTTTTTTGTTTATTTATTTTCTTTGTTTTATTCTTCCTCGCGGCGGGAAAGCTTGTGTGTATATATATATATTTATTATGCTTGTGATCGCTCTCGTTCGTATCATTAATTTCCTTTGCGCTATCGAAGTTTTCTCCTTTTGTTCAAGTTTTTCTTATTATCTATCACGTCTGTGTCTGTGTGTGTGTGTGTCTGTGTCTGTGTCTGTGTGTGTGTGGAAAAGAGAAAACGTTAGGTGCTGTGTCTTTCCCTCATTACTCCTCCTTAAGAGACGCCCACACGGTTTCTACTGAGGAGAAGGAAGAGGACGAGGAGGAGGCGGAGGCGGAGGAGGAGAAGGAGGAAGAAGAAGAGGAAGAGGGGGAGGAGGGAATACGTTTGGGCAGTTCAGAAATACAAATGAAAAATGAGAAAATATTGCTTGGAGAGAGAGAGAGAGAGAGAGAGAGAGAGAGAGAGAGAGAGAGAGAGAGAGAGAGAGAGAGAGAGAGAGAGAGAGAGAGAGAGAGAGAGAGAGAGAGAGAGAGAGAGAGAGAGAGAGAGAGAGAGAGAGAGAGAGAGAGAGAGAGAGAGAGAGAGAGAGAGAGAGATTAGGACTGCAGGATACCAGACAGTGAACAAGAATGAACCAGATATTAACCAAAAAAAAAAAACACAGAGAGAGAGAGAGAGAGAGAGAGAGAGAGAGAGAGAGAGAGAGAGAGAGAGAGAGAGAGAGAGAGAGAGAGAGAGAGAGAGAGAGAGAGAGAGAGAGATTAGGACTGCAGGATACCAGATAATGAACAAGAATGAACCAGATATTGACCAAAATAAAAACTACAGAGAGAGAGAGAGAGAGAGAGAGAGAGAGAGAGAGAGAGAGACTAAAGCTGACGGACTATTGTCAATGAGACCCTCGCATCTACGTCTCGCCTCGCACGACCTTGTCCTCTACGAACCATCTCCACACACCTGCTAATGACACGCACACACCTGCCGCCCACACCTGCCCTACTTACACAACTGTCTCCCACACCTACCCTACCTTGAAACCATTTCCGCACACTTGCCCCACCGACACACACACTCGTCTCACGCTTAGTTTATTCACACACCTGCCCTCCACACCTGCCCTACATACACACCTTCCTCTTACACCTGTCGTACCTAAACACCTCTCCCACGCCGGCCATACTTATACATCTCTCCTCCACCTCTTCTATTTACACACCTGCCTTCCACATCTGCCATATTTAAGGAGGCGGTGGCTGAGTGGTCTACGCGCGGGTTCCTCTGTTCAAGTCCCGACCGCCGTTACGAGCAGGCAATTTTAAGCCATCGCCGAGTGCCTTAAAACTACCCACGTGCTGTCCTGAAGACCATTTACCATCCCGGACTCTAGCGAAAATCTACAGTCGAGCAAAGATGAGCTACGGGGAACAGCACGAGTCAAAATGAGATGGCGCCACTATAAACTCTTGCCGACCAGTAGGCCCCATCAAGATATCCCTACGGTGAAACAGGGTGACAGTAAAAATAAATAATGATAATAATAATAATAATAATAATAATAATAATAATAATAATAAGTAAAAATAAATCAAACTTCCACACCTGGCATTCTCCTACACCTGTCTACTCCTGCAACTACCTTTCCCACGCACCTGAAGCTTAACATTTGCTTTTCACACACATCTACTACGAACACAAGCCTGGCCTCGATACACCTGATATTTGACACCTGCCATTCCCACACACCTGCTGAGAAGACGCATCTGGCTTTCACACATGTCTTTCCAACTCCTTAATTGTCAGACCTTAATAACACCCTTGACACACACACACACACACACACACACACACACACACACACACACACACACACACACACACACACACACACACACACACACACACACACACACACACATGAAGAGAAGAACTACACCCCTTCCTTTTATCCTCCCCTATCCCCCTCCTCCTCTCTCTTCCCCCCGCCTTCCCTCCCCCATGCCGGGAAACCCCCTGAAGGGATGGAGGCAAGAGTAAAAGTCGCCCTGAAACCTTTTTTTTTTTTATGTTCTTTCTTATTTTTTTTTTAGTTTTTGGAAAGACCTGAAACTCCTGGATTTTTTTTTTTTTTTTTATTTTTTTTTTAGGTCTTTTGAAGTCGTAGAATATTGCAAAAAAAAGGACTTTCAACTGACTCAGAAAAAGAATCTTGCGGGTCAGTATGAAAGAAATTTTTAGTCGAGTTTGAAGTAACAGTTTGACCGAAAAATATAGGTAAAAAAAAGCTAACAGTAAAAGAATAAATATTTTGGTGGTAACGTTTGGGATTCACATTGATAGAAGACTCGGGTTTTTTTCTCCTCAATATTCTCGTCCATAGATTGACGGGAAAAAAATATAAATGGACATAAAAAATAAAAAAAATAACTGAATAAAACGTTCGGTAAAGTTCGAGATTCACATTGATAGAAGACTCGTTTTTTTTTCTCCTCAATATTCTCGTCCATAGTTTGACAGGAAAAAAAAATGAATGGACATAAAAAATAACTGAATAAATCGTTCGGTAACCTTCGAGATTCACATTGACAGAAGACTCGATTTTTTCTCTCCTCAATATTCTCGTCCATAGCTTGACAGGAAAAAAAAAATATGAATGGACATGAAAAAAAAAAAAATAACTGAATAAATCGTTCGGTAACCTTCGAGATTCACATTGACAGAAGACTCGATTTTTTTCTCCTCAATATTCTCGTCCATAGATTGACGGGAAAAAAATATAAATGGACATAAAAAATAAAAAAATAACTGAATAAAACGTTCGGTAAAGTTCGAGATTCACATTGATAGAAGACTCGGTTTTTTTTCTCCTCAATATTCTCGTCCATAGATTGACGGGAAAAAAATATAAATGGACATAAAAAATAAAAAAAATAACTGAATAAAACGTTCGGTAAAGTTCGAGATTCACATTGATAGAAGACTCGATTTTTTTCTCCTCAGTATTCTCGTCCATAGATTGACGGAAAAAAACATATGAATGGACATAAAAAATAAAAAAAACAATAACTGAATAAATCGTTCGGTAACGTTCGAGATTCAGGTTGACAGGCGAGGACTCCATTCTTCCTCTTCCTCAATATTTTCGTCCATTTCCAAATCCTGACAAAACTCGCTCGTTCTATTCCCTCATGCAAGAGTTGATCGACGCTCTTTCACGCTTGTCTAACTTCCCGAGCCAAAAGCGTTTACCGAATGCTCTTCCAAGTGAGTTTATGACATTTGAAAAAGGTCACCGGTCTTTTAAAATGCTTGTGATTTCAGATTTATCAAGGAGAAAAAGAAAGGAAAGGTCTCAAAACAACTCGTCCAACCTTATCAAATGTATTCCAGAGTGGGGTAGGGGGTTGCGTGTGCGTGTGTGTGTGTCAGTGTCTGTCTGTCTATATGTCTGTCTGTATCTATAGGAGCAGCGAGTAGCGGGCTTTTTTTATTATTGTTTCCTTTATTGTGCCCTTGAGCTGTCTCCTTTGTTGTAAAAAAAAAAAAGATCCACCTATCAAAACCAAACCCAAGAGACCTTTTTTTTCATAACCGCATTGCCCATAAATTCAATGATTACCTGTGATTATAAGCCGGAGCAAGCGGATGCCTGTAAAGGGACAAGATTGCCGCGGTGAGGAGATCATTGATTTTCCGCGGCCACCAAGCGAAATACTTCAGCTGAATGGTGTGCTCGGTGCATGTTTAGCGAGGAAGAGCCGCGGAATACTAGGAAATGGGGGTGGGGGAGTGGCGGAGGGGGACTGAGCCGGGTGGAATATAGCAACAGGATTAGCGGGTGAAAGAGGAGGAACTGGAGGAAGTGAAGGAGGTAGATGATGACTAAGAAGAAAAGAGTGGAGTGTAAAGGGAGATGGAATAACGATAGGAAAAGGAGGAAAAAGAAAAATAATAATAAGTGCTGGAGTTAGTTAGAAGAATGACGGAAGAAGAAAAGAAAGAGAGAACGTAGGAAAGAATATCACAAGGAAAGAAAGAATCAGAGAAATAAAGAAACAAATAAAAAAGCAATAAAGAAAGTTGGCGAAAACAGAGAAACAAAAAGATAGATTAAAAGTATATGAACCGAAATAAAGAATAAAAAAAAATAAAAGAAAGAACACGGAGAATCAGAAACAGAAGAAAGAGGAGGAAGAGAAACAGAAGAAGGAAGAAGGTTAAGGAGAACAGGAACGAAGAAAAGAAGAGGAGGAGAAGGAAGAAGAAAAAGACCAAGACGAACAAAAACAATAAGAAAAGACTAAAAAAAGAGAGAAAGAAGACAACAGTGACTAAAAACATTTAAAGGAGAAGAAGGAACAGAAGAAAAAGCAGAAGACGAAGAGAAGGAGGAGGAGGAGGTCAAAGAGGAGAAGGAGGAGGTGGAGTAGGAAATCAGAGCAGGCCATCGCTCCTTACTCCGACTAACATGAGAGCTGCAATCGACGCTCGCTTGCCTCTGGGTTAATGAGGAGACGCTGATGGTTGCCGAGAGCCTTCCAGGAACCTCTCTGAAGGCTGCTAAGGCGGAAAGGGAGCCAGTGAGGTAATCTGTTCCTGTAAGTCTTCGTGCTTCGCTCTCTCTCTCTATCCCTCTCTGGTTTGTGAGTGTGTTTGTGTGTGTTTGTTTGTCTTTCATTCAGTCCTTCCTTTGCTTGCCCGGTTGCGTGTCTCCTGTGACTTGTGTACGTGGAAGAGATGGACGTGAAGGAGGAAGGAGGAGGTAAAGAATGGCTTGTGTGTGGGTGTGGGCGGGTGGGTGTGGGAATGCGTGTGTTTGTGTGTATTAGAGAGTAAGGATGAGAAGGAGGAGGAGGAGGAGAATGAAGATAAGGGGATATGAATGAAGATGTGTATACGAATGTTAAGAAGGACAAAGAGAGACAAGAAGAAAAGAAGAAAAGGAATAGAAGGAAAGCGTGCATGTGTGTGTATATTAGAGAGTAAGGATGAGAAAGAGAAGATGATGAAGACAAGAGTTTATGAGTGAAGATGCGTGTATACGTGTGTGTTAAGGAAGAGAGGGAAGACTAGAAGAAAGGAAGATAAGTGAGTGGAAAGAGAAGAGTTTGTGTGTTTATATTACAGAGTGAGGATGAGAAAGAGGAGGAGGATGATGAAGGCAAGAGGTTATGAATGTGTATATATGTGTATTAAGAAAGAGAGAAGACAAGAGAAAAAGAAGATAAAGGAATGTCAAGAAAAAGATAGCAAAGAGGAGAAGGATGATGAAGGCAAGAGGTTATGAATGAAGATGTGTATATACGTGTATTAAGAAAGAGAGAAGACAAGAGAAAAAGAAGATAAAGGAATGTCAAGAAAAAGATAGCGTGTGAAAATGAAAAAGAGAAAGAAAATAACAAAAACAAGACGTGATAGAAATGCGTATATGTGGCTTAGGAAAAAGAATAAAGCGAAAGAAGAGAAGAGGAAAAGAAGAGAAGGAAATAGAAAGAAAGATATTGTGTGTGAGGACGAGAAAGAAGATAATAAAAAAAAGATGAAGAGGGAAAAGGACTTAATAAAAACAAAAGGTGATAAACGAAGCTGGGTATATGTGGGTTAGGAAAAAAAAAAAATAAAGAGTGGGAAGACAAGAAAAGAAGAGAAGAAAATGGAGAGGAAAGAAAGACTGTGTGGGGGAATGATAAAGAGGAGGAAGATAATGAGGACAAGAGTTGATGAATGGAGGTGATATGTGTGTGTTGGGGGAAGGGAGGAAGAGAGAGAAGACAAAAAGAAAAGAAGGGAATGGAAAGGAAGAGGTCGTGTTTAAGAGTATTAGCGGTCGAGTAGGAGAAAGAGGAAGAGGATAAAGAAAGAGAGAAAGAAAGATGTAATAAATGAGATCGTGTGAGTATATTAGAGAAAAGGGGGAAGAAGGGGAAGACAAAGAGAGGAAAAAAAGAGAAGAGGGGAGTGAATGATAACTTGGCGGTAACATAGAAGGGAAGGAAAGAGGAGAAGAGAGAAAGAGAAGGATGGGTAAAACAGAAAAGGAAGAGAAGGATGAGAAAAGAGGAAAAGAAGGGAATGATGAGAAAAAGAGAAAAGAAAAGATAGGCATGAGAACAAAGGTAAAAGGAAGAGAAGTATGAGAAAAAGAGAATAGGAAGAGAAAGATGAGAAAAGAGGAAAAGAAGAGAAAGATGAGAAAAGAGGAAAAGAAGGGAATGATGAGAAAAGGAGAAAAAGAAGATAGCTATGGGAAAAAGAGAAAGGGAATGGAAGGATGAGAAAAGAGAAAAAAAGAAGATAGGTATGAGAAAACGAATGGAAGGATGAGAAAAAGAGAAAAGAGAAGATAGGTATGAGAAAAAGAGAACAGGAAGAGAAGGATGAGGAAAGAGGAAAAGAAGGGAATGATGAGAAAAAGAGAAAAAAGAAGATAGGCATGAGGAAAAAGAGAAAAAGAATGGAAGAATGAGAAAAAGAAAATAGAAAAGAAAAATGAAGATACAGGATGAAGGAAGATTACGAAGAATGAAAGAGATAACAAGTTGAAGATGGATGACAGCAGAAGAAAAATGGATATTGAGAGAGGAAGAAAGAAGGAGGAAGAGAAGGAGATGAAAACAGAATATATATAAAAGAAAAGTTTTGCACAGATGGACGAAGAGACGAAAACTAAAAAATAACATAAAGAAAGAAAGACACAATCAGAGAAAGACGGGGAAAGAAACACTCAAAGAAAATGAAAATTGCCGAAAATAGAGAAATACAAATAGGTTAAAATTATATAAAAAAAAATGAGAATAAAAAATAAGTAAAAAGACAAAGAAGGATAAGGATAAGAACCGAGGATGAGAAGTTGAGGAATAAGCAACACGGAAAGAATATAATGAGAAGCAAAAATAGATAGAGACAAAGTGTGCGAAGGAATGAGAGAGAAGAGAGAGACAAAAAGTTAGATAAAGGAGAATAAGAGAAATAGGAAAGAGAGATAAAAGAAAAGAAAGGAAGAGGAAGTGACAGAAAGGTTAATGTTTGAAGAGAGAGAGAGAGAGAGAGAGAGAGAGAGAGAGAGAGAGAGAGAGAGAGAGAGAGAGAGAGAGAGAGAGAGAGAGAGAGAGAGAGAGAAGTTAGGAGTCACATTAAGATTCCTGGAGTTAAGTGAAGTACTGAAAGAGATCAAGAGGAAAGGAAAGGTCTTAAGAGGTACTAAGGAGTCAAGAGGAGGAGGAAGAGGAGCTAAAGACCAGAGGAAAGAGGTGGAAGGTTTAAGAGGAGGTAATGGAAAACTGTCTGCAGGGAGAGGAAAACTTTGTGAGAGGAAGAGAAAGACTTAAGAAAATATCGGAAAAAAGTTGTGAGGGAAAATATCAAGAGATAGTGAAAAGTCGCCACGCCAAGAGGAAGAGAAAGAAGACCAAAAGATATACAAGAAATAGGTCAAGGAGACGAGGAAGAAGAAGAAGAGGAGGAGGAGGAGGAGGAGGAGGAGGAAGAAAACGAAGGCGAAAGAATTTTAGAGAATCATTTTAATGTCAAACGAAGCAAAAAGAAAAAAAAAGAAAGGAAAGTTGAATGTGAAAGAAAATAAGCAAAAGTAAAAAAAAAGGAGTAAAAGGAGAGAAAAAAGAAAGAAAGAAAGGAAAATTGAAAGTGAAAGAAAACAAACAAAAGTAAAAAAAAAAAGGAGTAAAAGGAAATGAAAAAGAAAGAAAGAAAGGAAAAGTGAAGGTGAAAGAAAACAAACAAAAATAAAAAAAGGAGTAAAAGGAGAAAAAAAAGAAAGAAAGAAAGGAAAATTGAAAATGAAAGAAAACAAACAAAAATAAAAAAGAGTACAAGGAGAGAAAAAAGAAAAAGAAAGGAAAATTAAAAGAGAAAGAGAAAACAAGCAAGACAGATTATTAAAAGGAAGAAAATGTTACTGAGAAAAATCAACACAAGAGGAAGAAGAGGAAGAAGAAAAAAACAAGAAAGAATAAGCATCGATAATCCTTTAAGACCATAAGGAAGAAATTAAGTAGTGAAAGAGGAAGAGGAATTAAGCAAGAGGACCGAACGATTACCGGAGGACATCGAGACCAAGAGGAGGAAGAGGAAGAGCTGGACCAAACGATTACTGGAAGACATCAAGGCCAAGAGGAAGAAGAGGAAGAGCAAAACCAATAAGGAAGAAGGTCATTTGAAGGTCATAAGGAAGAAGATAAGAGGTACTGAAAGAGGAAGAGGAAACATGCAAGAGGATCATCAAGGACGTTAAGGCCAAGAGGAGGAAGAGGAAAACAAACAAAAAATCAGGAGAATCATTTTAAGACCATGGGGGAGAAAAAAAGATACTGAAGAGGAAGAGGAAGAGGAAGAAAGACAAAGCCGATCAAGAGGAGAAGAAAAAAAAGAAAGAAGAGTAAAAGTAAAGAGGTCATGAGTAACAGATAATAGTTTGAACACGATAAGGAAAGGATAAGGATAAGGAAGAAAACGGGAAGAGCAAGAAATGTCAAAATCAAAGGAAGGAAAAAAGAGGAGTGAAGGAAAAGAGATCAAGAGGAACAGGTGATAATTTTAAAGCCATGAGAAAAAAAGGTACTAAAAGAGGAAGGGGGAAAAAAAAGTCAAAACAGATCAAAAAAAGAGGAAAAAAGAGGAAAGTGAAGGTCAAGGTGCCAAGAGGAACATTATAAGGCCATAAGAAAAAAAATAGATACTGAAAGAAAAAGAGGAAGAGGGAAAAAAGTCAAAACAGATCAAAAGAAGAGGAAAAAAAGAGGAAAATGAAGGCCAAGGTGTCAAGAGGAACATAATAACACAACAGCATAATAAAGCCATAAGAAAAATAATAAAAAAAATACTGAAAGAAAAAGAGGCAGAGAAAAAAGTCCAAACACATCAGAAGAGGAAGAGGAAAAAAAGAGGAACGTGAAGGTCAAGAGGTCAAGAGGAGCAGATAATATTAAAACCGGAATAAAGGAAATAAAAAGTACTAAAAGACGAATAGGAAAAAAGGTCAATAAAATTTAAGAGCTAAAAAAAAAGGATTGTGAAGGTCAAGAGGTCAAGAGGAACAGATAATATTAAAACCGGAATAAAGGAAATAAAAAGTACTAAAAGACGAATAGGAAGAAAAAGGTTAGTAAAGATCAAGAGGAAAAATTAGAGGATTGTGAAGGTCAAGAGCCCAAGAGGAACATAAAACAACTTAGCAACATAATAAAACCAAAAAAAAAACTATAACAAAAGGAAGAGGAACAGTAATAAGGTCAAACAACATCAAAGAGGAATAAAAGAGGAACGTGAAGGTCGAGGTCAAGAGGAGGGAATAGGTAGCACGGGAAGGTCAGGTGGGTTATTGATTAGTGAGTCACGGGCCGCCAGGTGAAGGGCGCTGACTCACGACTTCCGGACAGGTGACTCAGAGGCGGAAGTAGACGGTGACGGCATGCAGGTGAGGGGGGGGGAGGGGAGACGGCTGGTGGTGGTGGTGGTAGTGGTGGTGGTGATGGTGGTGACTTTGGTAACAAGATCAAGCTCAATATTTTTTTTCTTGTGTATGTGTTTGTGTGTGTGTGTGTTGTTGTTGTTGTTATTGTTGTTGTTGTTGTCCTTCTCCTCGTTCTTGTTCCTCATTTTCTTTTCCTTTTTCTTCTTCGTCTTCCTCTTCATCTTCTTCTTCTTCTTCCTCTTTTTTTCATCTTTTTATTATTATTATTATTATTATGAAGAGGGAAGTTAATGGCGTAAAGAATGCAGTACTATCCTCTTTATGTGCTGTAATAATAATGATAATAATAATAATAATAATAATAATAATAATAATAATAATAATAATAATAACAGGGACGTAAATGCCGGAGATTTGTTCCGTAATCACACCTCCATCACCTCCACTTTTATCCACTTTTCTAACTTTATTACTTTTTTCTTCCCCCTGTACTCACCTCCCCCTCTTCCTCCTCCTCCCCACCCCCCTCTTTCCTTCCCTTTCTCATGCTATTCCTTCCTTCTTTTCTTTCCTTCCTTCATTTACTCGCGTGCTTTCCCTTCTTCTTCTCTCACTTCTTTCTTCTCTTTCCTTCCTCTTCCTCATCTCTTTTATACTCTTCATTACACTCTATATCCTCCCTTTCTCATGCTATTCCTTCCTTCTTTTCTTTCCTTCCTTTCCTTCATTTACTCGTGTGCTTTCTCTTTCTCTTCTTCTCTCTCCCTCTCTTCCTCTCCTTCCTTCTTCTTCCTTATTTTCTTTTATATTCCTCTCATTACACTTCATATCCTCCCTTCCCTTCTCATAAACGCCTCCCACCCACCTCTCTCTCCCCCCTCCTCCTCCTCCTCCTCCTTCTCCTTCTCCTCCTCCTCCTCCTCCCCTGGCAGTGACCTATTCTTCCTTGGCTTCCTCTCTAACCTTCTCCTCCCTCCCCTTCCCTCCTCTCCCCTCCCATTCCCTCCTCTCCCGTCCCCTCTCCCCTTACCTACCCCTCTGCTTTATTCCTTGACCATTCTCCCCTCTCCCCCTCCCCTTCTCCTCCCCCTGCTCCTCCTCTCCCCGTTCACCCATTGACCTATCATTCCTCCACTCCTCACCTTTTATATTTCCCTTCTTCCCCCTCCTCCTCCTCCTCCTCCTCCTCCTCCTCCTCCTCCCTTCCTTCTCCCCTCCTCTATACCTCCTTCCATTCCTCCTCCTCCAGCCTACTCTTCCCCCTCCATCCTCCTCCTCACCACTCCCTCCATTCTCTCCACTCCCTCTCCACTCCCTCTCTCTCCTCTCCCTTCATACTCTCCCTCCCCTCTCTCCCTTTCCCTCCCTCCCTCGTGACAGTAACATTGACCGTGACACTGACATTCACGAGAGAGAGAGAGAGAGAGAGAGAGAGAGAGAGAGAGAGAGAGAGAGAGAGAGAGAGAGAGAGAGAGAGAGAGAGAGAGAGAGAGAGAGAGAGAGAGAGAGAAAAAGAACCTGAGCGTGTTTTAAAAGGTGAAGGAAGACAGGGGAAGGTTGAAACACTAGGGGAGGGGAAGGGGGCTGAGAGGGGGAGGAAAGGGGGGAGAGAAGGGGAGGAAAGGAGGGAAGGGGATGGTCTGAATGATATTTACAAATGTCAACACAGGCTCCCATCTCCCCTTTCTTCCTTCCTTTCACCTCCTCCTCCTCCTCCTCCTCCTCCTCCTGTAAGAAAAAACACCACTTCAGCTCTCCCTCTCCCCCCCTCTCCTCTTCTTCTCTCCCTCTTTTTTCCTCCCTTTCTTTGCCTCCCTTCTCTCCCTTACAGAATATCCCCTCATAGGTAAATCTGTCATTACCATTCCTCGGCAAGGGAGAAAAAGGGAGGGAGGGAGGGAGGGAGAGAGGTGGATAAGAGAGTGCCAAGCTATCGGTGCGTGGCTGCCAAGATAGAGGAAGGGAAGGGAGGGAGAGAGTGCCAATAAGCGTGAGGGGAAGTTTATAAAGATGGGAGGAAGGGGGAAGGGGTATGCTGGTAACTGTATGGGAAGTGATGGGGAAGGGGAGGGATGAGAGGATAAAGGAAGGAGTGAAGGGCAGGTTATTGAGAAGGGAATGGGAAGGAGGGAAGGGATGTGAAGGTAACTATTAGGTAAGTGATGGGAGGGAAGGAGGAGGAATATGAGAGAAAATAAAGAAGGGAGTAAAGGAGTGTAGAAGATAAAGATGGATAATGAGAGTAAAAGATTAACTGAGGTAGAAGAAAATTAATAAAGAAATCTTGGAAAAAATAAAAGAGAGAAAGAGTGGGACGTGAGTTAACGCGTGAACGAATAATTGAAAGAATGAAGGAGGGAACAAGGGAAGAGAAATAAGTGAATAAAAGTGAGGTAAGTAAAGAAAAAGAAAAGAAAGTAAAAAAGTAGAGAAGAAAGTGAAGGAACACGGCAATGAGGGAGAAACGGAGGAAGGCAGTTGAGTGAGTGAGTCCGAGAATAGTGGAGAGAGAGAGAGAGAGAGAGAGAGAGAGAGAGAGAGAGAGAGAGAGAGAGAGAGAGAGAGAGAGAGAGAGAGAGAGAGAGAGAGAGAGAGAGAGAGAGAGAGAGAGAGAGAGAGAGAGAGAGAGAGAGAGAGAGAGAGAGAGAGAGAGAGAGAAGGGAGTGATTGAGTGAGTGACCAAGCGAGAAACGGAGTGAGTGCATGAAAGAATAATAGAGGGGGGAGTGAGGGAGCTGGAAGGTGGATTAAGTGAGTAGCTGGACGCAGAAGAGAAAGAGAGGAAGGGAGGAGAGAGTGAGTAGGTGAGCTTAGAAGAGGAAGAAAAAGGAGTAGATGGACAGAAGGTCGGAGTAATACAGTAGCTAGACGTAGAAGAAAGAGAGTAAGGAGGGAGTGTGAGGAAGAAGTTAAGGGAATGTAGGACGGAGAAAAGGAGTAACTAGGCAATGAAGAAGAGGCGTAGAAGAAAGAAGAAAGAAGAGGCGTAGAAGAAAGAGAGTAAGGAGGGAGTGTGAGGAAGAAGCGAAGGGGATGTAGAACGGAGAAAAGGAGTAACTAATCACTGAAGAAGAGAAAGAAAGGTGTAAGCGACTAGAGGGAGGAGTAAAGAATTAGGAAAGGATATCAGCAGTAAGAGGAAGAACTATAAGGGAGTATGAATGGAGTAGGGAGTTAGTTGGCAACCGCAGAAGAGAGGAGAGGAAAGGAAGGATTGATATCTAAGGGCTGCAGAAGGGAGAGAACAAAGAACTGAGGGTGATTCAAGGGCAGTGGAAGGGAGAAGAAGAACTATGAGGAGAGAATATAAAAGGCTGGCGCAAAAGAGAAAGAGGGAGGAATGTAAGACCAAGGGGATTAAGAAGGGAGAGAGGGAGGACTGGACTAAGGGCGGATGAAGGGCAAGTCTAATAGATAAGGGCAACAGAAGGGAGAGGAAGGACTAAGGGTGGACCAAGGGCGGAATCAATAGTTAAGTTAAGGGTTGCGGAAGGGAGAGAAAGAAAACTAAGGACCATATTTTTAAACATTTCTGCGCTTAAGAACACGTAATATACTTCTTTCGTGGGAGTTTAGGGCATTTCCAGGGGTACTACTTTTATGACCCTGGTGGTAGTCTGAGCCTTCCTCTGTACCGGAGAGAAAGAAGACTAATGGCTATATTTTTAAACATTTCTGCGCTCAAGAACACGTAATATACTAGTCTTTCGTGGGAGTTTAGGGCATTTCCAGGGGTACTACTTTTATGACCCTGGTGGTAGTCTGAGCCTTCCTCTGTACCGGAGAGAAAGAAAACTAAGGACCATATTTTTAAACATTTCTGCGCTCAAGAACACGTAATATACTAGTCTTTCGTGGGAGTTTAGGGCATTTCCAGGGGTACAACTTTTATGACCCTGGTGGTAGTCTGAGCCTTCCTTTGTACCGGAGAGAAAGAAAACTAGGGGCGATATTTTTAAACATTTCTGCGCTCAAGAACACGAAATATACTAGTCTTTCGTGGGAGTTTAGGGCATTTCCAGGGGTACTACTTTTATGACCCTGGTGGTAGTCTGAGCCTTCTTCTGTACCGTGAACTTAAAAGAACACTCATTAGAACTCGATTAACCCCCTATTTGGCCTTTGGAAATTGTTTGTGATGGGTGGGAGCTTTTGACAATACCAACACAGGGCGACTCAAGGGTGGGATGAGTGGGTGAGTACAGCGGGCGTCGTAAAGAAGGTTCGCGTGATAGAGCCTGTGAGGGGTCGGCAGGGTGTGTGTGTGTGTGTGTGTGTGTGTGTGTGTGTGTGTGTGTGTGTGTGTGTGTGTGTGTGTGTGTATTGATCATGCCTGACACCAGCTATCCAAAGGTCACTACCCTCTGCATGCATACTCACGCACATACATACATACATACATACATACGTTCATACATACATAACTTCGTTTTCTTTTTCTGAGTCTGATTCTGATTCTTCTTCATTTTCTTTTTCTTCTTTTCTTCGTTTTCTTCTTCGCCTTCTTCTTTTCTTCTGTTTCTTCTGCTTATTTTTCTACCTCTTCTTCTTTCTTCTTCTTATTATTTTTTTTTCTTCCTCTTCGGTCTATACGTGCATGTGAAGGCTTAATACGAAAACATACATACATTCATACATACATACATACATACATACATACAGATATACATACATACATTCATTCATTCATACGTTCATACATTCATTCATACATTGACACATTTAAACTCTAGACAGAAACATCTTTGCCCTTTAAACACACAATGGACGTTAGGAAGTGAATGAAAACTATTTAAATGATAATAACAATGATGATACTTATAATAGGCTAATAATGATGATGATGATGATGATGATGATAACTACTCCCATCACAAATAACATAGCAAACCCATCAACATACCCGTCACACACACACACACACACACACACACACACACACACACACTCACCTGTTCTTCACACCTGCCCTATTAACCTGCCCCCTATACACCTAATAAAAAAAACTATACAGGTGTTTTTACTGCCTGCCACGAACCATTCAGAAAAAAATTAAATTGTATAAAACGCAGGTGTGTTGCAGAGTGTCATTCACGTTCCGGAGCCGTGACTCCCCAGGCAGAGGTTTTATTACCTTGGTTTAATCTGCTTTTATTTATATCCCATGAAAAAGGTTTTGGGTTAAACTGTGCTGCTTTTATTACTTTTTTGTCATTGTGTTTGGCTATTTTCAGTTTCTTCTCTCTCTCTCTCTCTCTCTCTCTCTCCCCCGAGTTGCGGGAAGCCTGATGCAGGAAATGAAGGAGCAGAAGAGGTGACCTCCGAGTTGCGGGAAGCCTGATGCAGAAAATGAAGGAGCAGAAGAGGTGACTCTGAGTTGCGGGAAGCCTCCGATGCAGGGAATGAAGGAGCAGAAGAGGTGACCTCCGAGTTGCGGGAAGCCTGATGCAGGAAATGAAGGAGCAGAAGAGGTGACCTGAGTTGCGGGAAGCCTCCGATGCAGGAAATGAAGGAGCAGAAGAGGTGACCTCCGAGTTGCGGGAAGCCTCCGATGCAGGAAATGAAGGAGCAGAAGAGGTGACCTCCGAGTTGCGGGAAGCCTCCGATGCTGGAAATGAAGGAGCAGAAGAGGTGACCTCCGAGTTGCGGGAAGCCTGATGCAAGAAATGAAGGAGCAGAAGAGGTGACCTCCGAGTTGCGGGAAGCCTGATGCAAGAAATGAAGGAGCAGAAGAGGTGACCTCCGAGTTGCGGGAAGCCTCCGATGCAAGAAATGAAGGAGCAGAAGAGGTGACCTCCGAGTTGCGGGAAGCCTCCGATGCAGGAAATGAAGGAGCAGAAGAGGTGACCTCCGAGTTGCGGGAAGCCTCCGATGCAGGAAATGAAGGAGCAGAAGAGGTGACCTCCGAGTTGCGGGAAGCCTCCGATGCAAGAAATGAAGGAGCACGCGAAGCGACGTCCGCAGACCAGGAAGTTCCCCATCAAGGCGAGTCCTCTGCACCAGTGACAGTCTCTGCCACCCCCGCCACTGCCTCTCACGCTTACCGCAGCCTGGCTGTGCCTCATAGATTTATCAGCCGCCTTGCAGGCCCCGAGGACCGCCACCTCGAGGATCTGCGGCGGAGCTATGGGGTAGGTATCACACGGATTAAGCGAACCCTTCATGTGAAGGGCCACAGAGACTCAGTTCTGCAGTGCCACAACTTCATTCGTGCCAAAATAGCAGAGTGGCGGAGGTGCGAGGGTGCTGAGGCTCATTAAGCGACCTACAGGCACCTGGGACGGTCCGGTAACAATGCTCGTGACCTGACGCCTGACGGAGAAAATTAAGCTGCAGACGAGGCGACCCCCGAGTTGCGGGAAGCCTCTGTGAAGGAAAAGGGCTGGCGAAGAGGTGACCTCCGAGTTGCGGGAAGCCTCTGGTGTATATAACTTATCTTATTGTTTCTTATTATCTAGACGTTATGTAACTGTTGTACTTGTCATCCACTGCACTTCCGTTATTATTGTATCAGTAATTGTAATAATGATAATAACAAAATTACCACTACTGCTACTACTACTACTACTACTACTACTGAATGGAACAGGCTGAGCAGTCATGTGGTGAGTGCCAATACAATTGTCACATTCAAAAATAGATTAGATAAATTCATGGACAGTGATACTAGGTGGGGTTAGATTCACAGGAGCGTAAGTTCAAAGGAGCTGCCTTGTACAGGCCTACCATCCTCTTGCAGACTCCTACTTTCTTATGTTCTTATGTTCTTATGTTTCATCACTGCAACTGTGTTTTTTTCTTGTTCTGAAAAGTTTTACCACTAAATTTCTGCAGAGTTACTGTGCTAAAGTTCATCACTAACACATTTCCTCTTATATTTTCGTGTCGAGCTTTTTTTCTTTTTCTTTTTCTTTTTTAGGTGGTGCCTGTAGCGCCGGTAAACTGTCTTGAGGGGCCTCTTGGACGGCCCCAGCCCGTTACTAGCGCAGGCGAACTTCATTTATAGTGGCTGCCGTGATGTATGACTCTTGCTTGGCCCATGCTGCCCTCCGGTGCTCCTCTTGAACGAAGTCGCTGATGTTTGGGTTATCACAAAGAGTACCAGTTTCACCTCAGACAAGTCCCGTTAGAGTGCCACAATATTATATACGCCGAATTAGCCTAAACAAGATGATCATTTTGCCTCCGCAGAGTTATGCCTAACAAGGTTGTCCCAGGCGCGCTATTCAGTGACATCATGTCATTTTTGCCAAATTATGTTAAGCAAGACCACCATTTCGCGTTCACAAAATTATAATAAACAGTTTCATGATTTTCTTCTCGCCAAGTTATGCTGTTCAATGATATCCTTTCATTTTCGACAAGATATGCTAAATAGAGTCATCATTTATACTTCCGCCACTTTATGCTAAGCAAGGCTATCATTTCATTTCCGCCAAGATGTAACCTCTTTTAGTTTTCTTATATCCTTGTGTAAATTATGCTAAACATGTCCACAATTTCATTCTCGCCAAACTATGCTAAACACGACTACCATTGCATTTGCTCTTAAGTTGTGCTAGAGAAGACCACCATTTCATTTTCGCCAAGGTATGATAAACGACTTCATTTCATATTCGCCAAGGTATGATAAACGACTTCATTTCATTTTCGCCAAGGTATGATAAACGACTTCATTTCATTTTCGCCAAGGTATGATAAACGACTTCATTTCATTTTCGCCAAGGTATGATAAACGACTTCATTTCATATTCGCCAAGGTATGATAAACGACTTCATTTCATTTTCGCCAAGGTATGATAAACGACTTCATTTCATATTCGCCAAGGTATGATAAACGACTTCATTTCATATTCGCCAAGGTATGATAAACGACTTCATTTCATATTCGCCAAGGTATGATAAACGACTTCATTTCATATTCGCCAAGGTATGATAAACGACTTCATTTCATTTTCGCCAAGGTATGATAAACAACTTCATTTCATATTCGCCAAGGTATGATAAACGACTTCATTTCATTTTCGCCAAGGTATGATAAATAAGGTCCGCTAATTCACTTCCGCAAAGGTGTGCTAAAGAGTCTCACCATTCAATTTTCAACGACTAAGCCTGAACAGGACTACCATTTCATTTCTGGCAGGTTATCATAAAGAGTGACATGAGTTAATCTTGGCCAAGGTATAGCAAACAAGTCAACCTTTTATATTCACCGGGGTATGCTAAACAAGACTACCATTTTATTTCTACCAACATATGCAAGACAGTCTTAACCATTTAATTTCCACCAAGTAATGATAAACAGTGACACCAGTAAATTTTCAACTAGTTACAGTAAACAAGTCAGCCTTTTATATTCACCAGGGTATGCCAAACAAGCCCTCCATTTAAGTATTTCCGCCCGTTTCATTTCCACCAAGTTATGCCAAGCAGCCACCAGCCTCGGCCATCACGCCTCCTCTCGGCCAGCCGCTACACGAGCCACCGAGGGCTTCCGACAAGTTAAAGAGAACAGTGCCATCACCGCCACCCCCTTAAGCACTCTCCCCCCTGTATTGGCACTTGCCTGGCCCTTGGGAGGAGGAGGAGGAGGAGGAGGAGGAGGAGGAGAGGTAGGTGATTGGCTCTTCCTGACACCTGTTCCGGGATGTGCCAAGCGGTGCCAGATTTATCTTTGTTTGGGTTTGAGGATTTTGTTTGTACCCAAGAGGAGGAGGAGGAGGAGGAGGAGGCTTAAAATACAGTAGGAATATGCAGTGGAGGAAGAGGAAGAGGAGGAGGAGGAGGAGGAAGCTTAAAATACAGTAGGAATATGCAGTTGAAGAGGAAAAAAGAGGAGGAGGAGGAGGAGCCTTGAAATAAAAGAGCAAGAGTGAAAGAAGAGGAGAAGGAGGAGAAAAATAGAAGGAGGAAGACGGCGCTTAAGATAACAAAGGAAAGTGATGAGACGAGGAAATAGAAGAAGGAGGAAGAGGAAGATAGCTTAATGAAAAGAGAGAGAGAGAGAGAGAGAGAGAGAGAGAGAGAGAGAGAGAGAGAGAGAGAGAGAGAGAGAGAGAGAGAGAGAGAGAGAGAGAGAGAGAGAGAGAGAGAGAGAGAGTTTCCCTTTAATTTTCAACCAGCTGCAGAAGACTAACCTGAGGTACATACTGACCTTCTCTCTCATTACCTGGAGAGAGAGAGAGAGAGAGAGAGAGAGAGAGAGAGAGAGAGAGAGAGAGAGAGAGAGAGAGAGAGAGAGAGAGAGAGAGAGAGAGAGAGAGAGAGAATACAAAAGAGCAAATCGCGTGCATATATATAGATTTACCTGCCCGTGTAGAGGGAGAACTAATTGTATTCCTGGAAAGACAAACAACACGACACACACCTGGCCGAGAGAGAGAGAGAGAGAGAGAGAGAGAGAGAGAGAGAGAGAGAGAGAGAGAGAGAGAGAGAGAGAGAGAGAGAGAGAGAGAGAGAGAGAGAGAGAGAGAGAGAGAGAGAGAGAGAGATATGAATCCTGCAAACAAAACCAAGTGAAAATATAAAAGAAGAGAGAAAAATATACATTAAAAATACTCATAAAACAAAAAATAAAAACGTAGAAATCGAAAAATTATTGTTAAAGAAACGAAAAGAAAGAAAAAATAAATACGAAGTGAAAAAGTAAAAGAGAAGAAAAGTAACAGAAAGAAAAATACATATGAAATGGTAAAGGAAAAAGAGAGAGAGAGAGAGAGAGAGAGAGAGAGAGAGAGAGAGAGAGAGAGAGAGAGAGAGAGAGAGAGAGAGAGAGAGAGAGAGAGAGAGAGAAAAGAAACTAGCAAAAACTCGTATGAAGCGAAAAAGAAAAGAAGAGAAAAATAAGGGAAGCAAAAATTAGAGCGAAAGGGAACACAAAGAAATAAAACAGTGAATTAAAAATAAAATAAAAAATACAACATGGATACTGCTGATAAAAATAATAATAGAAATAGTAATGATAAAAGAAAATAAATAGAGAGGAAGAGGAGGAGGAAGGGGGACACACTGCATAAATATGATCTTAATTAAGCTTCATACTTAAAACCAAAAAGGAGAAAAATGCAAAATAAACCAAAAATAGTTCAAAAGGGGAAAAAGCAAAATAGCAAAATAAAAAATAATTCACTTTGCAAAAAAAAAATAATAATGAATAGATAAAAAAATTAAAAACGGATAAATTACGTAGAAAATATATTGAAAGACAGAAAAAAATAAATAGTTCAAAAGGGAAAAAAAGCAAAATAGCAAAAAAAAAATGACTCCAACCATCACCGCAAAAAAAATAAACAAGAAATAGATAAAAAAAAAAAACGGATAAATTAAGTAGAAAATATAATGAAAGATCGAAAAAAACAGATCAAAAAAATAAAAAAAATAAAAAAAATAAACTCATTCACTCCAACCATCACCGCAAAAAAAAATCAAGAAATAAAAAAGGATAAATAAAATAAAATATGATAAATAGATATAATAAAATAAAATAATCTAACCAACCATCATAGCTAAGAAAATAAAAATACTGGATAAACACAGAATACGAAATAATGGCGAAAATAAACAAAAGTAAAAATAAAAAACATAGAAAATAAGACGGCGTTTAAAGACCCGCCGTTGTAAAATACTCCACGTAAACGAACACTTAATTAGACGAAGGGAGACAAAAAAAAAAGAAGAAAAAAAAGAGAGGAGGAAAAACTATGTAACGAGTTTCTCTACTTTTTTTTTAAAACCGGCAAGACAACAGCACAGGGAGGAGGAGGAGGAGGAGGAGGAGGAAGAGAAGGAGAAGGAGGAGGAGGAGAACAACGAGGACGAGAAAGAAGCAGGGCTGAAGAGGAGGGGGAGGAGGAGGAGGAGAACAACGAGGACGAGAAAGAGGCAGGGATGAAGAGGAGGAGGAGGAGGAGGAGGAGAAGAACAACGAAGACGAGAAAGAGACAGGGATGAAAAGGAGGAAGAGGAGGAGGAGGAGGAGATGAATAAAGAATGAAGAGGAGGAAGACAAGAAAGAAGTACAAGAAGAAGAAAAATAAAAAAAGAGGATGAAGAACAGGAACCAGAAGAAGAAAATAACAGGAAAAAGAAAAAGTAGAAAAAAAAGAAAAAAAAAAGATATGAAGGAGAAGGGACAGTAGGGAGGAGGAGGAAGGTTGAGGTAGGGGGAGGAGAGGAGGAGGAGGAGGAGGAGGGAAGGGTTTTTAATGAGGAGGACGCAGGTGAGTTAGACAGGTGTTTCGGTCAGCCCACCTGGAGGAGGAAGAGGAGGAGGAATTCAAGGTGAAGGTAGAAGGGAAGGAAGAAGAAAAACATTAATAAAATAGGAACAAAAGAGAGAGACAGAAGGAAGAGAAGCAGAAGAAGAAATAAAGGAGGAGGAAGAGAACTAATTGGTAATGGAAGATGTCAAGTGCGAGAAAAGGGAGAGAGTGATTGTCAATTGATGGAGGAGGAGAAGGAGAAAAAGAAGAAGAAGAAGAAGGTCGGAGGAGAGAGGGAAGGAGTGCTGGAGGGGAGGGAGAATATCATAGTAGGAAGAAGCGAAGGAGAGCTGGGAAAGTGATAAAGATTGGAGGAAGGAACGAATAGGAGAGGCGTGAGAAGGATTTATATATGAGGTGGAAGAAGGTGAACCAGAACGAGGAAGAGAAGGAGGAGGAAGGAAGGGATAGAGGAGGAAGAAGACTGAGGAAGAGAAGGGATGGAGTGCAGAAGAAGGGATAAGTGGAAGGAAGAGATGAGTGTGAGAGGAGGAGGAGGAGGAGGTGGAGAAGGAGGAGGAGGAGGAGGAGGAGGAGGAGGTGGAGGTGGAGAAGGAGGAGGAGGAGGAGGAGGAGGAGGAGGAGAAGCTATGACTCATATCTCTAGGTACTCTTTCGTAGAATTCAACAAAGCTCTCTACCTGGAACTGGAGAGAGAGAGAGAGAGAGAGAGAGAGAGAGAGAGAGAGAGAGAGAGAGAGAGAGAGAGAGAGAGAGAGAGAGAGAGAGAGAGAGAGAGAGAGAGAGAGAGAGAGAGAGAGAGAGAGAGAGAGAGAGCACAACAAGAACACAGGAAAAACGGAGAAGAAAGAGGAAAGTAAGGAGGATAAAAGAGGAAAATAATGAATAACGTTAAACAGAAATAATGAAAAAAAATAAGGAATCAGAAAATTAATTAAAAAAGTATTGAGAGGAAAATAAAAATACATCAGAGTACATGAAATAGCACAAAAAAAACACAAGAAAAAAAAGAAAGAAAGAAACTAAACATTAAGCATTCTCATTTTTACCACATCAATAGTTTTTCTTCTTTCTTCCTCTCTATCTCTTACTATCTATCTATCTATCTACCTATCTATCTATCTCTCGCTTTCCTCCCCTTCTATTTTTTGCCATTTCCTGAGAGTAAGTTCCACCCTGTTAACTCTCACTAGCCAAATCCAGTTTTCGCCTCCTCTTCCTCCTCCTCCTCCCTCTCCTCTTCCTCCATTTTTAGTCCTCTTCCTCCTCCCCCTCTTCCTGCTTCTTTTCCTCTCCCCACTACTCGTTTTCCTTCTCCCCAAGTCCCCTTCCTCCTCCTATGTGCCATCTCCCTTCCCCTCTTCCTTCTTTTCCTCCCCTCTCCATTCTCCTCCTCCTCCTCCTTCTATGTGCCATCTCCCTCCCCCTCTTGCTTCTTTTCCTCCCCTCCCCATTCTCCTCCTCCTCCTCCTCCTCCTTTTCCCGTCCCGGACACGCACCTTTTCCTGTCAACACTTCCCGCTAAGACCGCTCAATGCCTAATGGTCCACTACACAACACAGCAACACAATGCAACACAGCACCCCACGACATGACAACGCCCCACTGCACCTCCCAACGACCCATAACACTCCGCAACACCAACACAACACACTGCAACATACCACAATACCCCCACACAACACCCTACAGCACAATACCCCACAACTATCCACAACACATCGTAACGACCCATAACACTCCACAATCTACCACAACACCTCTAAGCACACCACAATACCCTCACAACACCCGCAACACACTCACAACACACCGCAACACAGCCTCGCGTGCCCGTCTTTGCTCGCCTCCATTCCTCTGCGGCGCTGCAAGAATTCTCCACCACCACCGCCACCGCGCTGCTGTTTTGTTTATTTTTATTAATTTATTATTCCAGGTATATATTTATGTGTTTGTTTATCCGTTTATTATTTTGTTTGTCTTCATTTATTCAGATATTTGGGTTTGTCTTCATTTCTTTGTTCGTGTGTGTTTATCCTTTCCTTAATTGCCTTCATTTCTTAATACATTTAGCTTGTCTTCATTTCTTCTTTTTTTTCGTGTATTTTGACTTCTAATTAATTACCCGCCACCTTATTCGTAACGTGGTCGGTCGCTGGATTAATCGGCTCATTAGAACGTTATTAAGATGTCATATATACACATACAGATATATTTATTCATTAACTCACTTATTTATTTACTTATTTATAGTGTGTGTGTGTGTGTGTGTGTGTGTGTGTGTGTGTGTGTGTGTGTGTGTGTGTGTGTGCTTGATTTCTATATTCGTCTCCGGGTTACCGTGGTCAGGATTCGAACCCAGGGACATGAGACAAGCGGATTTCTAGGTCAGCAAGGCTCACCACCACCATTTCTTTATTTATATTTTTGTGCTAGATTCATATATTCCTCCCTTGGTTACCGTGGTCAGGATTCGAACCCAGGGACACGAGACAACAGGATTAAGAGGTCAGAAGCGTCCACCTCCGCCACCACCACCACTTCCGCCAATGCCTCAACAACAAAAGGAAAAGAATGGGAGGAAGCTTGGCGCAGTGACGTAGAAACTCCCGTAGTAATCCCGCCTCTACGCGCATGCCGCCCCGCACATCGAAAAAAACACACGCTGATATATTGTTACAGGGAAGCGGACGAAGGCTGTGTATCCGCAGCGCCACGGGAAAACAACAACAGAAAAGAAAATGAAGAGTGAAAATAGTAATGATAGAGACGATTCGTGGAGCTCCCGCCCATTCACACTGTTTACGATGAATGAATGAATGAACTGAGCACACACACATACACACACACACACACACACACACGCACACACACGCACACGGACTCGCACACGCACACGCACACCGCCTCTGCTGGAAATGAAGGACGTGGAAGGCGAGGAAGTGGACTCAACGAGCTACGAACGTGACCTTTTCTGCTCCTCTTTTTTCCCTCCCTTGACCCTCCCTTCCTCCCTCCCTCCCTCCCTCCCTCCCTTCCTTCCCTTCCCTACCCTTCCCTTCCCTCCCTGCCAGACTCTCCTGCATTGTTCCTCCCTGATATTACTTTTAACATTCTATGATCTTTCCCTGCGGCATCCTCTTTAGTTTCCTTTTCTTAGTATCCTTCCTTGCTCTCCTCTTTATCCTGCTCTCTTGTTTATCCTGTGTTGTTTTTCCTTTGGTTTTACTTTATTATGTCTTTTTTTTAGGGTAGTCTCTCCTTTTCTGCACTTCTTTTAATCTCTTATCTTCTTTCCTTCTTATCTCCCCTCTTTCTTAACGCGTACCTCTGCTCTTCAGTTCTGCATCATCACACCGTATTTCACTGTCCCTTGCCATCTTTCCTTCTCCTTCTTCTCCTCCTCCTCCTGCTCCTCTCCCGCCTCTTCCTCCTTCTCCTCCTTTAACCTCCTTCCATAACCATCTCTTCTTCTCTTCCTTCTTTTCCTCCTCTTCCGCCTCTTCCTCCTTCTCCTCCTTTAACACTCCTTCACTGTCCATTACCATCTCTTCTTCTCCTCTTCCTCCTTCTCCCTCTCTCCCACCTCCTCCTCCTCCTCCTCCTCCTCCTCCTCTCCAACACTCCTCACATTCTCCTGTCAGTCCTTCCCTTTCCTTCACACGTTTAAGTCACCCTCTTATTGCATGTGTTCACTTTCCTCTGTCACCCTCGATCCCTTTCAACTAGAAGAAGAGGAAGAAGAAGAAGAAGAAAAAGAAAAAGAAGAGAAAAAAGAACAACAATAACAACAGCAACAAAAAGACGAACAAAACGAACGAAAAAAAGAGAAAAAAAAAAGAAAAAAGAAGTAGAAAATAAAACCTCAGAGGAAAAGGTTATAAAGAAGAGAAGTTTGGGAAAATACAAAAGACAAGGTAAAAAAGAAGAAAAGAAAAGGCATAATAAAAAGAGAACGAAAAGACGAGATGAAAGATAACAGCAAAATAATAATAGTAATAATAATAATAATAATAATAATAATAATAATAATAATAATAATAATAATAGTTAAGTGAAAGTAAAACAACAAAAAAGCACAATTCTAACGGGAACCAAAACAAAGAAAAACACCAAAAAAACAAAACAAAAACGAAGAAGAAGAAAATCAAATACAAACAAACAAATAAATAAAAAAAAGGGAAAGGAAAGAATAACAACACCGCAACACAACAACACTCAGGCCACTCAAGGCATCCCGGAATACAGTGTTGACATCCTCCTGCTCTTCCGGAAACCCTCCTCGTGTGTGTGTGTGTGTGTGTGTGTGTGTCGATTCATTGGCAGTCACGCAACGCAGCACAAGTGGACGAAAGGTGAGTGGCGACAACACCTGACTCACCTTTTACTCCTCCTCCTCCTCCTCCTCCTCCTCCTCCTTCAACTCCTCCTTCTCCTCCTCTTTCTTTGTGCTTTTGAGTGTGCCTTGTCATGAACAGAACTCTTCCAGGGATTTCTGTGTGTGTGTGTGTGTGTGTGTTTATGAATGATGAATATGTTAGTATTTTAGCGTGAAATGGTCGTAGTCGTAGTAATAGTAGTAGTAGTTGTTGTAGTAGTAGTAGCGGTAGTATTTATTTTTCGAAGTCAACGTGATTTATATTGTTATTTGTGTAATTGATTTTCATAAGCGAAAGATCTTACGTAATATGGTGGTTTTGGTAGTTTTTCAAGAAACAGAGCTAGTGCAAGTAGTGGTTTTAGTAATGGGAGTGGTGGTGGTGGTGGTAGTAGTGGTGGTGGTGGTGGTGGTGGTAGTGGTGGTGGTGGCTCCGATATTATTCCTGCAATACTCAGATGTATCCTAAACTTCAGCTTCAATTAAAACTTCTTTGACTCCCCACCGCACACTAGTTTAGCGTCTCTCTCTCTCTCTCTCTCTCTCTCACGGCTGGGTCTTTGTTTCTCTCTCTCGCTGACTGTGACAGAGAGAGAGAGAGAGAGAGAGAGGAGAGGCAGAGATAAGGAAGATAAGGTAAAGGAAAAGGTCTCTCTCTCTCTCTCTCTCTCTCTCTCTCTCAACCTTGACCGTCGATTCTACCTCACTTCCGCTGCTGTTAGTCTTACCGTTGTAGGCTCAGAGAGAGAGAGAGAGAGAGAGAGAGAGAGAGAGAGAGAGAGAGAGAGAGAGAGAGAGAGAGAGAGAGAGAGAGAGAATAAAAAAATATATATCCACATCGTTGTTTACCTTTCCTTTTCCTCTCTTCCTTCCACTCAAACGTTTCCTCTGACCTCCTCCTCCTCCTCCTCCTCCTCCTCCTCCACATCCTCCTCATCTTCATCCTCCTCCACCTGCTCAATTTCCTTCCACAGCATCCATCTCTAAAATACGAACAGGTGGATATGAAAAGTGCATTCCCCTCCTCCCTCTCCCTCTCTCTCCCTCTCTCTCCCTCTATCCCTCCCTCTCTCCTTTTATGTGCTGAAATGAATGGGGGAAAAGATAGATCGTGTCCGTGCGTGCGTGCGTGTGTGTGTGTGTGTGTGTGTGTGTGTGTGTGTGTGTGTGTGTGTGTGTGGTCCTGTCCGTGCGTGCGTGCGTGTGTGTGTGTGTGTGTGTGTGTGTGTGTGTGTGTGTGTGTGTGTGTGTGTGTGTGTGTGTGTCTCTCTCTCTCTCTCTCTCTCTCTCTCTCTCTCTCACCTGTGTGAAGTATTGATTGATTGGTTGCCCTCAGGATGTCGAGAGAGAGAGAGAGAGAGAGAGAGAGAGAGAGAGAGGAGAGAGAGAGAGAGAGAGAGAGAGAGAGAGAGAGAGAGAGAGAGAGAGAGAGAGAGAGAGAGAGAGAGAGAGAGAGAGAGAGAGAGAGAGAGAGAGAGAGAGAGAGAGAGGGAGAGAGAGAGAGAGAATGATGATGATGATGTATGTGTATGTGTATATGTGTGACTATTTTTTGTAATGATATGTATGAGAAAAAATTAAAGATGTATATTCCATTTGTATTTATTTGGTATTAAGCCTGTGTGTGTGTGTGTGTGTGTGTGTGTGTGTGTGGTGTGTGTGTGTGTGTGTGTGTGTGTGTGTGTGTGCTGTAACTTTCCCGAGCAAAACGTGAGCCAGATTCGTAATGAAACGCGGCTTGGTCTGACCGTAGAGTTGGGTGGTGGTGATGGTGGTAGTGGTGGTGGTGGTCGGTTTTGGTGGTCGTGGTGATCCTAGACATACCAACTAGATGACTCTCTCTCTCTCTCTCTCTCTCTCTCTCTCTCTCTCTCTCTCTCTCTCTCTCTCTGCTCCCCTCTCCTAGAGACCTCTTTGCCTCTCTCTCTCTCTCTCTCTCTCTCTTCTATTGTTCTCTCTTCCTCCTATTCCTCCTCCTCTTCTTCCTCCTCCCTCCCTGGCTGACCTTCGACCATTCAGTGTCTGCAGGGAAGAGGAAATTGACCTTTAAGACGTGAAGCTGACCTCCTCTGACCCTCTATAAACAACCCTCCCTACCCCCCCTCCACTCCTGGCCCTTTAATCCTCTTTCCCCTCCTCCTCCTCCTCCTCCTCTTCATTCTCCCTCTCCTTTTCCTCCTTTCCCACCTTTACCTCCTCATCATCTTCCTTGTCTGTTCTTCGTAATTCTCGTCATTTCATTCATTCATTCATTCATACATTCTTGCTTCTAATTTACCTGCTCTCTATTTTTTTTTTTTTTGTATCACTCACTTCCACTTTAATATTTACCTTTGTGTTTTTTTTCTTGTTTATTTTTCCTACTGATTTTGTTATACGTTCTTGTTGTTGTCGTTGTTGTTATTGATCTTGTTCTTGTAGCGGGAGTAGTAGTAGTAGTAGTAGTAGCAGTAGTGTTTGTTGTTGTTGTCGTTGTATTACTGTAGTTTTTTTTTTTTTAATCTCCATCTATCTTTTTTTTCTTTACTTTCGTCTTCTTTTTTTACCTTCATCCATGTGTCGTCGAAGTCGTCATCGTCTTCGTCAAACGTGCATATTGTAGTGTGTGTATTTTCAGCGTTTTTTGTGTGTGTTTTTATCCTCCCTTCTTGCGAGCGTCATTTATTTTTTTCCTCCTCTTTTTCATCTTCTTCATTCTCCTCGCCGATCTCAATGACCTCTTCTTCAATTTCCTTTTCCTCCTCCTCCTCCTCCTCCTCCTCCTCCTCCTCCTCGCCTTAATGCATGTTCTCAGAAATCAGAATCTTGACAGCACAATTTGTCACCATGATTGTATGAATATTCTCTCTCTCTCTCTCATGCGGGTTCTATTAAGTCTGTCATGCTGAGATTTATTTGTTTCCGTGTGCGTGTGTGTGTGTGTGTGTGTGTGTGTGTTTATTTCTCACCTGTTCGTCTTGCAATATTCTCATCCACTTCTTATTTTCTTCCTCTTTCTCCGTCTCTTCCTCTTTCTCTTCTCCCTCCTCCTTATTCTCCTCCTCCATCTCATCCCCCTCAAGGATCTCTAAATCGAACTAAAATTCTCCACATTTAAGTTTGTTGACGGCACCAAAATGGATGGAATGTCCTCACGATGGCCGATTGCGAAGCCAGTGCCCAACAATCTACCATGACCTTCACCGTGTTGTTCAGAGGTCTATAAGAGGCAAGTGTCATTCAACCGCAGTAAGTGCAAAAAACATGCACTTTTGGACCAGAAACATATGCTTTACTAACACCGTGCATGGAATACCTCTGCAGGTCGTCCATGGTTACTGGTTATGATTGAGGGTTACGATCAGAAGGGACGTGAGGCCTGCAAAACACCGCAGGTCTGCCCGGCAAAATGTTGTTACCTTTGTCGGAATCATAATGGCTGAGTGGTTACCGTGCGGGCCCCGCATTCACCGCGTGACAGACGACGCGGGTTCGAATCCGCCGCTACCACCTGGGATCTTTCAGTCACCGCCGAGTAGCTTAAGACTACCCACATGCTGTCCTGAAGACCACCCATCAACCCGGACTCAAGAGGAAACCGTCCAAGTGAATCGAGAACGAGCTCCGGGAGGCAGCATGAGCCAAGAAAAGATGGCGCCACTATAAACACTTGCCTGCGGCATGAAGGGCTGGGGTCGACTACCATCCAGGCCCCTCAAGAAAGCCTACCGGCGCTGTAGGCTGGCACATAAAATTAAAAAAAGACGTTGGAATCAATTTGACTTCTGAAATACTCGTTGATGAGACCTCACTTGGAATACGCAGTTCAGTTCTGGTCCATCAGTCACAAGAAGTGCTTCAAATTGCTGGAGAGAGTAAGAAGGACGGCTCCAGTCACGCAGCCTCGTGATGCAGGAAATGAGACGACTGCTGGATAGTTTGAATCTGGTCTTAAGTACCTAAACACATTTAATTGCATCAATTGCTTCAATATTTATGAGCTATATGCAAAGAAATCCGATAATTGCCAATAACTGTACCGATTCATCAGCGGGGATGTTTTCTCAATTTGAGTCATTCACCGTGGGAACAAGATTCCTGCAAAATTCTAAGTGCGAAATCAAATAACCAGTTTAGGTGTACCATTTTCTTTGTTTAGTCGTGAGGTGAAGGATCCTGCCGTTCCCATGCGTACGTGCTAGTGCTTTAATCTATTGTGCAGGTCACTATAGTGCCTGACGGATAGATAATATTAAAGCTGTCATGTTATAAGCGAGCAGCCTTCCTGGTGCCAGCTCTTCGATATTTCCGTTTCCACCTCCTACTCTTCCTCTTCCTCTTTTCCTCCTCCCCCTCTTCCTCCTCCTCCTCCTCCTCCTCTTCCTTTTCCTCCTCCTGCTGCTGCTGCTGCTGCTGCCGCCGCTGCTGCTTCCCCTTCGGGCTTCAAGCGCCAATCAGCTCACACCCGCTCCTCCCCCCGTCCAATCACCTGCCCTCGTCATGGGTTGCCATGGAAACCGCGTCGGTGTTCTGTTGTCAAATGTGCGAGTCCGGAAGTGTAACTCTCTCTCTCTCTCTCTCTCTCTCTCTCTCTCTCTCTCTCTCTCTCTCTCTCTCCAAATCTATCTATCTATCGTCATCGTCACAGGTAAGGTCGTCAGGTGAGGTCGTAGGGGCCGGGGCGGGGGAGGGGGGGAGCCTCGTCATCAGGAGTTACATCCAACTTGGCTCAGGTCAGGATATGAAAGGGAGCACACCGAGAGAGAGAGAGAGAGAGAGAGAGAGAGAGAGAGAGAGAGAGAGAGAGAGAGAGAGAGAGAGAGGTTATCGGGACCGTAAGAGATGGAGGAGGGAGGGTTGCTAGGATAGTGAGTAAGGAGCAGAAACCAAGGAGGAAGAAGAGGAGGAAGAAAACGAAGATGGAGATGAAAAATGCATGAAATATAAAGTTAATATTGAAGGTGGAGTGCGTGGGGGTGGAAGAAGATGGCTTAGGGCGATTGAATAGATGGAGAGGGATTGAGGAGGTGGAAGGGAGATGAGAGGAGGAGAAATGAGGAGATGAGAGTGAGATGATGCGTAAAATAGGTCAACACGAATGAGAGAGAGAGAGAGAGAGAGAGAGAGAGAGAGAGAGAGAGAGAGAGAGAGATGACAAGAAATATGTGTTAGAGAGAAAAAGGAGAAAAGAAAATATGAAAGAGGAAGAGGAAGGGGGGAGGAGGAGGAAGGAGAGTGATTTATTTGCATGCAGATGGATAGATAGATAGATAGAAAGATGAATTGGCACACACACACTCACACACACACACACACACACACACACACACACACACACACACACACACACACACACACACACACACACACACACACACACACACACACATACACAACAACAACAACAACAAGCGACCATGACAGCATCAACACTAAATTCTTGAGACATCGAAGGCTATTTTTAAGCGAGAAGGAAGTCTGCCTTGCCGCGCCTGTCTGGGAAAACACCTTTATCTTTTTTTTATATACAACCAACTTGAAAAATATTATTGTTGGGGGATGAATAAAACTCCCACGAAGTTAAGATATTTATAAGAGAAAGCAAATTAAGTGGCATAATGTTTCGTGATAATGATGATGATGATGATGATAAAGAAGAAGGAAGAGAAGGATAAAGAGAATGGCGATAAGAATAATGAATGAGAAGTATGATAATCCTGTAGGTAAATATCATTATAATCAGTTAGTATGTTTTTAATGACAATAATAAAAAAAAACAGCAGAAATTAAGAAAAAAAGCAAAAACTAGAAGAACTAAGAGAGAGAGAGAGAGAGAGAGAGAGAGAGGGGGAGAGAGAGAGCTAGAGCCGTTCAAAACCTTTCCTTATGAAGAAGAGAGTGATGGTCATGGTGGCAGAGGAAAATGGTGGTGGCGAGGGTGGTGGAGGTGGTGGTGAGGGAGGTGATGGTGGTGGTGGAGGTGGAGGTGGTGGTGAGGGTGGTGAGGGTGGTGGAGAGGAAGGAAGCTGCAGGAGTTGAGGCGAGGTCAAGGGAGGAGGAGGAAGAGGAGGAGGTGGAGGAGGAGGAGGAGGAGGAGGAGTAGAGGCTGTGGAATAAAGGGAAGTTGCTACGTCTGGCACAAGAGAGAGAGAGAGAGAGAGAGAGAGAGAGAGAGAGAGAGAGAGAGAGAGAGGAACAGAGGAAAGTAAGGTCTCTCTCTCTCTCTCTCTCTCTCTCTCTCTCTCTCTTACGTTCTGCGCATTTGCTTTCTCCTCTCTTTCTCCTCCCCCTCCTCTTTCTCCTCCTCCTACTCCTCCTCCTCCTCCTACTCCTCCTCCTCCTCTCCCTCGTGACGTGGCTGGCATAACAAGACCCCTCCGGCAACACGCACACATGCACACACGCACATAACACACGCACGCACGCACACACACATACACGCACGCACGCACGCACGTTCCCACGTAGAACAGCGCATGCCCCGGTGCCTAAGAGCGAGGGGAATGTTGCACACACACACACACACACACACACACACACACACACACACACACACACACACACACACACACACACACACTTAGAAATGCTCTCTCTCTCTCTCTCTCTCTCTTCGCCTTCGTTCAACAAGTAGTTAGCACAAAGAAGGGGGAATACTTCTGGGTCCTTCCTTTCCCTCCCCTCTCCCTCCTTCCCACCCTCCGTCCGTGCTTTCTCTCCATCCCTCCTGGCACGAGATCGGAGCGCGGGAGGGAGGGAGAGGCAGGAGAGGGATCGAGAGGAAGCAAGGAAGGGAGGTGTGTCGCTTAAAGGTGATCTCGCAGAGTGGCTGACAGTCCCTTTGCTCCCGCTGACACCACCACCACCACCACCACCACTACGACTACTACTACTACTACTACTTCCACCACCACCACCACTCCTACTACTACTACTTTACCTGTTTCTTCGTAATTATCAATGGCTTCTCGCTCACCTCACGCTAGAAAATGGACAAAGAGAAGCCTTAAATGGGTCTTTCCTTACAGCCTTAAATAACAGAGATTTGAGGTAGTAGTAGTAGTTGTAGTAGTAGTAGTAGTAGTAGTAGTTGTGGTAGGAGGAGGAGGAGGAAAAGGAAGAGATTGGTAGTAATAGATGTCGTCGTCGCAGTGGTAGTAATAGAGTTGGAGGAGGAGGGGAAGTAGGAGGAAGAAGAGGAGGAGAATGAGTAAGAGGAAGAGGAGAGTAAGGAGGAGGAACAGGTCTGGGGTAATGATCATTTGAAGCATCTAAGAAAAAGGGAAAAATTTGTTGATAATTATATATAAACTAATGCTTTGAAAGAGAGTGAGAGAAGTAGAAATATGATAATAATAATATTGACAATAACTAATGACAAATGCAAACTCTCTCTCTCTCTCTCTCTCTCTCTCTCTCTCTTCTGCTCTTTCTTCCCTTCCATTCCTTGTCTCTCCTATTCCCTTCCATCATCCCTTTCCTACTTTTCCTTCCCTTCCCTTCCCTTCCTATCCCCATATTTTTCCTCCCTTTCCCTCCCCTTCCTTCCCCATCCCATCGCATTCCTTTTTAAACAAATTCTTCAGTCACAAAACGAAGCATCATTCATTAACGCAGAAATATATATAAGTCAAGAGCCTCCACAAAACTAATAATGAAGCAAGTCACTGTTTGTTCCTCTGGCGTTGCGTAAAATCGAGGAACGTTATCTAGCCGGAGAACAACAACACAATATTTTCTTATCACCGACGCCATGACATTCTTTTCTCTTCGTTTTTTCCTTCTCTCTCTCTCTCTCATCATTTTCTTTCCCTTCCCTTTCCATTCGTATTCCTACCCTTCCTTTTCCTTCCCTTTCTTTCCCTTTCCTTCTATTATGCATCATTTTCCATTTCCTATATGTTTTCCTATTTCCTTCCATCATCCCTTCCCTACTTCTTCCTCAGTTCCTTTCTTTACCATCCCATATTTTCCCTTCCCCTTCTTCTCCGTCCTATCAAATCCCATCTCATCGCAATCCTTCCCTTTCCTTTCTTTTCTTTTCATTTTCATTTTTTATCTTTCCCTTTCCTTCCTTTCCCTCTATCCCATCCCATTTATTCCCTTTTTTATCCTTCCCTTTTTACCTTTTCTTTCATATATCTTACCTTGCCTTCCCTTCCCTCCTCATCCCATCCTGTCCCTTCCCCATACTCCTCTTACTTTTTCTTCTTACTTTTTACCTCCCCTTCCCTCCTCGTCTTGTCTACACGCGAGGGGTCGTGAAGCGCCTCGCTGTGTCATGTTATCTTCGTGTTATCTCCTAGTCGCGCCCTGCTCCCGACCGCCCCTTGTTATCAGAGAGAGAGAGAGAGGTGGGGGGGCGGGATTTCTGGTACTTTTCCTTTGCCAGTGACGAAAACAATGATGATAACAGCAAAAGAGAACAAGGATAACATGTCAGAATTCTCTCTTACGAACATGCATCTTTATCCGCGGTATCACGTGACTCACTCTCCCTCCCTCCCTCCTTCCTTCCTTCTCTCCCTCCCTCTTCTCAATCTATCTCTCTCTCTCTCTCTCTCTCTCTCTCTCTCTCTCTCTCTGATCAGCCAATAAGGAAGGAGGAAGCTGCCGCGACCCACCAATGAACGTTCAGCTTTAGACACACACACACACACACACACACACACACACACACACACACACACACACACACACGGATAACGTACATAGGTTGACTCTCTTCCAATATTTATCATTTTTTATATTTATTACATTTATCTTTAAGCTCACACACACACACACACACACACACACACACACACACACACACACACACACACACACACACACACACACACACACACACACACACACACACACACACACACGGATAACGTACATAGGTTGACTCTCCTCCAATATTTATCAATTTTTATATTTATTACATTTATCTTTAAGTTCACACACACACACACACACACAGACACACACACACACACACACACCAGCTGAGCTCACTACCCCCCACAATGTTTTCCTTATCTCCTTATGACCTTATCTTCTTATCACTAACTGGGCCAAGAAGCAGAAGAAAGGGAGGGGGGGCGATGGGGGAGGGAGAGAAAGGAGAGGGGGGAACGGGGGAGAGGGGGTAGGTGACACGTTTCTGTTCTTATCAACGAGGGTGACGTGACTAGCAAGAGGGCAAGGTACAGGTCGTGACTTGTCCTTGAGTGATGAGTCTCGTATATATTCTCATTATGAATGTGTGCGTAGGGGCGGGGTTGGGGGGGGGGGGGTGCCAGGGTGTTAGTTTAGCGTTGTGTCCCTTTAAAGTGTTCTGGGTTTCTATATTTGTATCCCGTTTTCTTTTTTCTCACAGTGATGGGGGACGGCGCCAATCTCGTCCAGGGAGCTTCAAGGGACCAGTAAGTATTGTTTTTTTTCTGTTGAATGTGCTGAACCCTCATTGCATTACTACTACTACTACTACTACTAGTACTACTACTACTATTACTTTTACTACTACTACTTTTACTACTACTACTACTACTACAATTACAACAACAATAATAATACTTGATTGAATACATAGAGTTAAAACATCAGTAGAGTAAGTGATGTTGAACTTGGCAATAAGGACACAAAAGGAGGAGGAGGTGGAGGAGAAAGATAAAGAAGATGATGAAAGTGAAATTAGAAAGAAAAGATAGGAGAGGAAACAATCTGGAGACGCAAAGGAAGAGCGGAAGGAGGTGTAGAGGGAAAAAAAGGAGGAAGAGGGGGAAGGGATAAAAGGAGAAAGATGAAAACGATAGTGGAAATGATCAAGAGAAACAAAGGAAGAGGGGAAGGTGTAGAAGGATAATGAAAAAAAGAGGGAAGAGGAGGAGGAATAAAAGGAAGAGAAAGATGACAGATGAAAACGATAGTGGAAATAATCTAGAGAAACAAAAGAAGAGGAGAAGGAGGTGAAGAAGGAAAATGAAAAAAAAAAAGAAGGAAGAGGAGGAGGGATAAAAGGAAGAGAAAGATGACAGATGAAAACGATAGTGGAAATAATCTAGAGAAACAAAAGAAGAGGAGAAGGAGGTGAAGAAGGAAAATGAAAAAAAAAAAGAAGGAAGAGGAGGAGGGATAAAAGGAAGAGAAAGATGACAGATGAAAACGATAGTGGAAATAATCAAGAGAAACAGAGGAAGAGGAGAAGGAGATGTAGAAAAAGAATGAAAAGAAGGGGAAGAGGAGGAGGAATAAAAAGAAGAGAAAGATGAAAACGATGGCGACGGGAAGGGATGAAGCAGAGGCGCCAGAGAAGTTCAAGACACGTAACGAATCATTGTGTGGCGTCCCTCTGAGGCGTGACCTTAGGCGTGACGCAGCTGCCCTTCGTGACGGCCAGCGGTGTTTTTTTTTTTTCTTTTGTGTGTGTGTGTGTGTGCGTGTGTGTGTGCTCGAAAGACATAACTTGGAGGTATTTCGCTGTGTTGAATAACCTTGAGAGTCCTAAGAAAATGTTATGCTCTCTCTCTCTCTCTCTCTCTCTCTCTCTCTCTCTCTCTCTCTCAAGGCTGGCGTATCAATGGACGGCCGCCAAACTTCTGATGCCCAACTTTCATGAAGATTTTTGTTCCGTTTCTTCTTGGGCAAACTTTTTCCTTTTCCTCCATTTCGTCAATGTCCGCCTCTGTTGTTGTTGTTGTTGCTGTTGGTGATTGTGGTGGTGGTTGTGGTAAGGCTGTGCTGTTGTTATTCTTATTGTTATTTTTAGTATTAGTATTTGTATTATAAGATGAGTAAAACTTAAGTAAAATTAAACACACTGCCGTAAGACCTTTAAAATTAGAAGAAAAAAATCACCTTAACGGCTTTTGGGGGGAGAAAATCTTAGAACATTGAGAAATAATAACAATTCGATCATAAAAAAAAATCGCTTACACACTTATCTTCACAAACTAACTTACTTTCATTATACGTAAGAGTCATTCGTGTAGCACTTCACATAGCACCCAAATCTTTACTCAAATCCAGACTCCGTACTTGGAAGAGAAAAAGAGAAAGAAAAAAACTAAATCCACACACAAACAGAGGCGCCATAAAAAAACGACATACATTCAGGGGGAACATTTATTGCAGCGAGGCGAGCGGCTGGAAAACTGGAAACGACCGAGAAATATATTGCGAGGGTGTTTAGCGTCCGTTGCATTCTGGGAAGCCCGTGCCATTACGAAGCTTTACCGCGGCGCTGGAGGAGCTTAGAGCGTCCTAGCGTATGTGTATGCTTGGGAGAGAGAGAGAGAGAGTGGGGGGTGAGGAGGAGGAGGAGGCTTAGGGAGTAGGGTGTGAAGCAGGGCAAGAGCTTGGAAGGAAAAGTGGGAGGAAAACGATGATAGAATGGGGAGGTGGGAGGTTGGTAGGGGTAGATCAGGGAGTACGGAGTGAAGCATGTCGAGAGCTTGGGAGGAAAAGTGGGAGGAAGACGAGGAAGAAGAGAGAATGGGTAGGTGGGAGGTTGGGAGGGGGAGATTAGGGAGTAGGGAGTGAAGCTGTGCGAGAGAGATCGGAAAGAATGGTAGAGGAAAACGATGAAGAAGAGAGAATCAAGCAGACAAGTGGGTCAGAAAAGATATATATAAAAAGATAGAAAGAGAGAGAAGATAAAACTAGAAATAGAAACAAATGAAAAAAACAAGACCCAATGAAAAAAGAAAGTAAAAATGTGATGTTTCAGATGCTGTCAGGAAGGAGTTCTTAAAATGTTTCTGCTAAGAGTGACGTTCGAGGCTTGTTACTGATGATATTTCTGTGTCCGAGGCTGTGGGTTTGGGAAAGGGAGGGGACTGGGGAAACAGAGGCTGGGGACTGGGCTCTCTGGGGGTAGGGAGGGTTGGGGAAAGAGAATAAGAGTTTCTGCTTTTTCCTCATCGTCCCCAAATCCATCGCCTTCTTGTCCCTTTCTCTTTTCGTGGGGCGTTATTCCCTGAGGCTTCCTTGGTTGTGTTTGTCCCTTGCTCCTGCTCCCCTTCACTCCCTTGCCTATCTTGCTTCCCCTGACTCGCTTGGTTCCCTACGGCGGATTTTGCTTTGGACTTGCGTGGCGTGGCGACCTGCCTGAAGAGGGGGCCGGGCAAGCCGTAGCCGGGGACACCGTAGTAGGGATGGAAATGTGGTCGACCGTAGCCAGGAATGTGGTTGATTGGTAACTGGTTGATTGGTGTTCCGAAAGGCGTCGCACCGAACCCTTGCTGTGCACCGATGTCTGCCGGGCCCAAGCCGTTGTCAAGTTGCTGTCCTCCCAAACCAGTGACGCCGAAACCACTAACGCCTTGCTGTGCTCCGCCGTTAACGACACCAAAGGGATTATTGACTTGTTGAGGGCCGCCGTTAATAGCACCAAAGGGATTACTATTCTGTTGTCCTCCTCCGTTCACAACACCAAAGGGATTACTGTTCTGTTGTCCTCCGCCGTTCAAAACACCAAAGGGATTACTGTTCTGTTGTCCTCCTCCGTTCACAACACCAAAGGGATTACTGTTCTGTTGTCCTCCTCCGTTCACAACACCAAAGGGATTACTGTTCTGTTGTCCTCCTCCGTTCAAAACACCAAAGGGATTACTGTTCTGTTGTGTTCCTCCGTTTAGTACGCCAAATGCATTACTTCCACTGTTGACGGCACCAAAATCGCCGCCGCTCTGTTGGACGCCGCTGCCGCCCAAGCCGCTCCCACTCTGGCCGAGGCTCTGAGCGAACACCCCGAACGCATTGCCCTGCTGCGCGATGCCTCCGTTGGGGGACGCGGACAAGCCTGAACGTGTCCCTCCTGACCCGCCGTCACCTTTCCCCTTCCACATCCAACGGGCGCCGTCCCTGTAGCTGCCGGGGGTGGAGGTGGAGACAGAGGGGGCGCGGGTGGTGCTCTGGGTGGAGGTAGAGGACTCAGCGCGGATGGAGGGCGTTGTGCTGAGGGTGGAAGAGGAGAAGGGGGAGGAGGAGGTGACGGGGGTAGAGGAGGCAGAGGAAGAGACAGTAGAGTTGGTGGGCATGGGCGTGGATGAGACTGAGCTGCGGGTGGAGCCTGAAATTAGGGCATAAGAACATTAGGTGTCTGCAGGAAACGAATAGGGCAGTTCTTGTAAACCTAACACCACCTATCCTCCCTATTCATGAACTGATCTAGCCTCTTCTTAATTAAATGTATCTACCGTAGTGACACTCACCACATGACTGTTAAGCCTCTTCCACTCATCCACCACTGTTAGGAAACCAGTTTTTGCCAGTCTTTATTGAATCTGAATTTAGCTGATTTAAACCTATTACTACGAGGGGATTTTTATGCTAATTTAACCAGAACCTCCTTGACTTCACCCTTATTAAAACTCTTCACACGTGTTAGTAGACTGAGGTAAATATTGACAAGTGGAGGGGAGCAGCGATTAGCGGGCTTTTTTTTATTATTGTTTTTTTTTGTGTGCCCTTGAGCTGCCCCCTTTGTTGTAAAAAAAAAAAAGTGGGGGGAGGTTGGAAAGGGGATTCTTTTTTTTTTTATCTTAAGGGGGTCGATCTTGTATGACACCGAAACAACTTTACATAGACTGTTCCTAAATACCTCCCTTACGACTTATCACTTTGAATTTATAGAGACATGAATGCATCTACCTAAGCTTCCTGCACCTGGCGTTGACGGGGACACTGAGGCATTAGTAGTTTCCCCCAGGTCGTCCTCCTCCTCCTCTTCGCCTTCGTTTCCTGTGTTCCCTCCACCTGTTTCTCCTCCTGCTCCTCCTGCTGCTGCCCCGTTTGTGTTGTTTCCTCCTGCTGCTGCTGTGGTTCCCTCCGTGTTTACTTCGATGATTGCTCCTCCTGTGACGTCTTCTCTTTCTCCTGTTCTTGCTCCTGCTTCATTTCCTCCTCCTGCTCCTCCTTCTGCTCCTGTTCCTTCTCCTCCTTCCTCTCCGTCTCTTCCGTCTTCTTCAGCGTTGTCGTTCTCATTTTCAACGTAATCTTCATTCTCGAGGTAATCTGCCCCTTCGTCGCCTTCTTCTGGAGAGAGAGAGAGAGAGAGAGAGAGAGAGAGAGAGAGAGAGAGAGAGAGAGATTGTTTTAATTTGTGCAAAGATATATGAAACATCGCATAATCAGACAAATGAAACGTATAACATAATAAAAAAGATAAGGAACCAAGTATCTGAGTGTGTATGTGTGTGTGTGTGTGCGTGTGTGTGTGTGTGACCGTAGTAGTATTCACCGTCACCTTCAGCTTGTCTCTTTATCCTCCTCCAAGTTTCTCCTCCTCCTCCTCTTCCTTCGTCATCCTCCTCAGTCATCCCTCCCTCCAGCCTCTTCAGTCCATCACCATCTATGAAAACGGGAAGAGAAAACACAAAAGAAACATATAAATACACAATCGAACACTAATATTGAAGGAAACCGGAATCAAATCGCTTTTTATGACCTGCAGAATTAGATGACTCTTAACTCCACTAAAACTATAATGAAAAAAGAATCTAACCCCTTATGAATCGCTTCTAAAACAAATGACGTCAGGAACCACAATCCAGTCATTACCACTTTTCCAGAATGAAGAAAAGTCATTAAAAACACACTAAATAGAACAATGAGGGTAAAAGACGCTAATTATATACTATTGTTCTTATATTCGTTTTGTATTGCTATAGACACAGGAAAAGGACAATGCATAATAGAGCAAGCTTAGATATGCAATTAATTTAGCTTATCCTGAGAGAGAGAGAGAGAGAGAGAGAGAGAGAGAGAGAGAGAGAGAGAGAGAGAGAGAGAGAGAGAGAGAGAGAGAGAGAGAGAGAGAGAGAGAGAGAGAGATAGAGAGAGAGAGAGAGAGAGAGAGAGAGAGAGAGAGAGAGAGAGAGAGAGAGAGAGAGAGAGAGAGAGAGAAGAGAATGGTCACACAAAAACACCCTCCTTTTGTCCTCATGTTCCTGGACTGTCACGGAATAAAAAACAAAGTACAAACAAAACAAATAAAAAGAGGAATCGAAACCTATTGTCATTGTTGAATTCACAAAAGCACCGAAAACACTAATTAAACCACAATTATGAGAAGAAAATTATACCCTTCCTTTTTTTGTTTGTTCGTTCCTGCCGTCACTCTTTAAAAAGCTGCAGCATTGTCCATTATTTTCCTCCCACGTGTGTACTTCTTTTGTGTGTCGCCTTCCTGCCTGTCCTTTCCTCCCTTCCTTCCTCCTCCACGCCCCTTCAATGGCTCCTACACGCCCCCATCATGTCTTCTTTTCTATACTCCTTTCATGCTCTCGTCACATTAGTTTCATTGTACGGATCTCCACATGTCCACCTCTACACCCCTTCTCAATCCCCCTACACGCCTTCCCCTCTCCATTCCCTCTCACGCCCCTTCCACACGTCCACCTATCTACGCCTTTTCAATCCCCCCTCCACACCTTTCCCTCTCATGCACCCTCCACATCTCCCCTTCTTCGCGCCTCTCTCAGCCTCCCCTCCACGTCGTCCCCTCTCCACACCCTCCTCAATGCCTCATTCTACGCCCTCTCTCCCTCTAAGCACCTCCAACCTACTAAGACGCAATGTGAAATTAAGACCCGTTTTCCTGGACGCTTTTGGCTCTCACAACAATATTTAGAGGCTATAAATATATAGGAGCAGCGAGTAGCTTTTTTTTTTATTATTGTTGTTTCCTTTTTTTGTGGCCTTGAGCTGTCTCCTTTGTTATAAAAAAAAAATAAAGAAAATTAGTCGGGCTTTCATGAGTTTTTTTTCACGTTCGGGGTGTAGAAGTCTTGTTAAACTATCACTAGGCTCATAAAGCTACCCATGGAAGTGCCCACAACAACCTCTACTAAAGCCTTACCAAATTTAGGAGTGTGAGCCGAGAAATGTTTGGGAATAGGGGTCTAAATCAAATGAGGAAGTAGAAGAAGTGTATCAATTTATAGTCTTCGTTGAGCACATGGGCGTTTTGAAGGAAATTTAATTGTAAGCGAGGGAAAATTAGGTTCTGTAGAGTGTATGATGAAAGCGGGAAGACTCACTACGGAAGAGCGTACATAAACAGACTGCGGAATATTAATAACAATGTCAAGGATGATGTATGTAAGTGAGACATGGACGCGAGGGGACAGGCAGCGTTGTCAGATTATCGTATTCACCACATTATATTTATCATTTTTAAGCCTTAAACTCTCGTACCTGCACAAATAACGATACAAAATTTAAGTTAGCGTTAAAGCTGTTATTTATTGATGCTCTTTTTTTTTTTCTTTTTGCGATGAGTACGATAATTCGGCAACGCTGGGCACAGGACAGGTGGCGAGTGGTCAAGGATTCAAGCATTGGTGATGAGTTACCTGGAAGAACCCGTAATGTGGACAGAATGGACAGGTGAATGCAATTGAAGTTAGAACAAAGATGAACTTGCAATGGAGAGGCAAATGGAAAGAAAGTAGTACAAAGAAAATTTCACTTGAGATGGAGAATTGAATGCAGTAAAAGGTACAAAAATGATTAACCTGGAGTAAAAAGGTCAATGCAATGAAGGTACAAACAAAAGTGATCTTGAGATGGAGGGAGAAATGCTGTGAAAGTACTTACAAAAAATGAACTTGAGATGGAGAAGTGAATGCAATAAATGAAGATATTAACAAAAATGAACTTGAGATGAAGAGATGAATGCGATAAATGAAGGTACAAACATAAATGAGCTTGAGATGGAGGGAGAAATGCCGTGAAAATACTTACAAAAAATGAACTTGAGATGGAGAAATGAATGCAATAAATGAACTTGAGATGAAGAGATGAATGCGATAAATGAAGGTACAAACTTAAATGAGCTTGAGATGGAGGCATGAATGCTGTGAAAGTACTTACAAAAAATGAACTTGGGACGAAGAAATGAATCCAAGAAAAGTAAAAAAAAAATAATGAAATGGAGAGTCGATTGGAGAAAGTACTTAGAAAACATGAACTTGAGATGAAGCGATGAATCTAAGAAAATTAAAAAAGTACTTAGAAAACATGAACTTGAGATGAAGAGATGAATCTAAGAAAATTAAAAAAAAAGTACTTACAAAAAATGAACTTGAGATGAAGAGATGAATCCAAGAAAAGTAAAAAAAAAAAGTACTTACAAAAAATGAACTTGAGATGAAGAGATGAATCCAAGAAAAGTAAAAAAAAAAAGTACTTACAAAAAATGAACTTGAGATGAAGAGATGAATCCAAGAAAAGTAACAAAAAAACACACACAAAAATGAACACATGAACACATGAACACACAGACAATGACAAACACACACACACACACACACAAACACACACACACACACACACACACACACACACACACACACACACACACACACACACACACACACACACACACACACACACACACACACACACACACACACACACACACACACACACACACACACACACACACACACACACACACACACACACACACACACACACACACACACACACACACACACACACACACACACACACACACACACACACACACACACACACACACACACACACACACACACACACACACACACACACACACACACACACACACACACACACACACACACACACACACACACACACACACACACACACACACACACACACACACACACACACACACACACACACACACACACACACACACACACACACACACACACACACACACACACACACACACACACACACACACACAGGTATACCAAAGGAAGAGGAGGAAGAAGAAGAGAAGGAGGAGGAGGAAGAGGAGGAGTTTGGGGGGAGCAGACGAGAAGGTTAAAGTGAGTAGAAAGGAGAGGGAAGAAGGGGAAGCAGACAGACAGTAACACAAACACATATAAACAAACATCACTCAGTCAGTCACTCAGTAAATCAATCAGTGGGATCAATCTCCTCGACGTATATCATCTTAAACACCTTACCTATCACCTTACCTGCCCAGAATCTTATAGTGTGAAGATGCTGCGATGGTTTCCCTTGCACCACCACCACCACCGTCATCACCACCACCACCATCATCATCACCATCACCACCAGTCGTCCTCCACTCGCCATCCTAATAAACCAAAGAATATAAACAAAAGCCGAACAGAAAACAGCGACGAATCATCTATATAACCCTTCCAAAACGAGACTTATTCACCGGCAACAGCGCTCATGAGAAAAGAAAACTCCTGGCTCGGGTTTGCACAGTTACCAAATAAGGAAAATTAATGACTGAACAGAGAAGCGAGAGGTCACCCACGTGTTGGTCTTCCCACTCTCACGTTAACACTGCAAGAGGGAGAGTGAAAGGGAAGCATAAAAGGGAAGTGCGTGCGGGTTGGTGACTGACCCGCGTGTGTTTTTGTGAGTGGGTGGAAAAGGGTGGAGATGGGTGGCGGAGGGACGGAGGGAGGAGGACAAGCGGGTGAGAGGTGGAAGGGTGGGCCGGGTGAGGGGTGTGAGGGGTGAGGAGTAAGAGTGAAAGGGAGAGTAATAATTTGCATAACCGACCAGGGGGAGAAAGAGGAAGTATGAGAGAGAGAGAGAGAGAGAGAGAGAGAGAGAGAGAGAGAGAAACAGGTATGATGGGGAGGAGGAAGCAAATGATAAGGAAAAGGAGAGATAAAGAAAAAAAGTGAGAGAAATAGACCATGTTAAACACACACACACACACACACACACACACACACACACACACACACACACACACACACACACACACACACACACACACACGTCACCTGCGGGTCACGCGCCTCACGGGACTCTAAACAGCAGGTGACCTTCGCCCCTCAGATCGTCACCATTGTCGCTGTGTTGACGTTTGCTGAAAGGGAAAGTTAAATGGGAACAACGACAACAATGTACACACGCACGCATACACACATACATACATACATACATACATACATACATACATACATACATACATACATACATGCATACATACATACATACATACATACATACATATTTCTAAACATACTTTATACCCGAAATCGACTTCTCTCATCTGTTCTCTCATTCTTTTTTTTTCTTTTGTTAGGAGCAGCGTCTAGCGTGGCCCTTTATTTTTTTTTTTATATATCTCCCTTGCTCTGAAAAATAAAAACATACTCTCATACACAAACAGATATATTGCATTTTTTACCTTTTCTTTTTATGTATCTATCTATCTGTATCTAACTATCTGTATGTCTATCTATCTATCAATCTATCCATCCATCCATCTTTATCTGTTTATGTATGTTTGTCTATCTCCCCACCCTGTAATCCCTCTATCTATATCTAGCTACTTGTCTGTCTATCCATCTGTCTAGCTATCTATCTCTCTACCTATCCACCCCGTAATCCGTCTTTTTCTCCCTCCCTCAGGCGCCCCAACGAAGCTCCCCCAGCAAGCAGCCCCGCCCAGGGCCCCGCAAGGTGACATGGGCCCCGAGTCCTCCACGCGGGCGCCAGACTCACCCCCAGAGGCACCCTAAAGAACCGTCACCCACGAAGTCCCCTCCCCCGTCACCCAGGAAGCTCCCCATCACCCCAGCTACCTCAGAAACACCCGAATCACCACCCTCGTCCTCCCCATCATCGTCCTCATCGTCCTCCCCATCCATATCCTCCCCAATCGACTCCCCAGCTAGTACTGATGCTCCCCAGGTGACTATCCCCCCTCAGGAGCCCAGTGGTGTGGGTGAGAGGAGTGTGATGAACCGGGAGGAGCTGGCGGAGGTGGGGCGGTGGGTGACGGAGGTGGAGGAGGAGCTGAGAAGGATGAGGGAGGGCGGATATGCCGGGACGCACCGCCCAGCGACCCTCACCAGCGTGTTGCAGGACCTGGCGGCGGGGAGGTGAGTTTGAGAGGCTGTGTTTGCTGGTTGGTATTGCTGGAGGATGGATGAATGGATGAGAACGCGAAGAAAACGAGAGCTCCAAGGACTAGTGGATTTTAATGTGAAATTGTGTATCAGGGCACCTCTCTTTTTGGCCACTCCTCTGTACTCTATTCAGGAGCAGTAAGTAGCGGGCTTTTTTATTTTTATTTTTTTTGTAATATTGTTTTCTTTTTTGACGCCCTTGAACTGTCTCCTTTGCTGTAAAAAAAATGCTGGCTGTCTCAAATAACCAAACAACCTGACCTGGCCTAAACATTGTGAGAAAACTGAGCAGCGATCGCACCATACACTCCACACATATCTATATACATGATACCGACTTATCAGTGCCTTGCAAAATCCTTATAGCCGTAGAATGGATGAAAGGATAAGGAAACGAAGACATAATAGAGAGCTCCCAAGACTAATGTGTTTTAAAAATGAAATTCTTATGTGTGTACGTGTTTGCTTGGGAGATAACCACAGGAGGTTTTTTTTTTGTTTATTTGTCCGTTTGATCTTTTTTTGGAACCCTTAAGCTGTGTCCTTTGCTGTAAGAAATGTAAATCAAAGGCAACCGAATCTTTTTTTTTTTTTTTTTCTCTCTTCTCTTTATTTTTTAGGGAAGGTCTCAGTCAGAATCAGGTTTTTTTGCCCGCTATAGCTAAAAGAACTAAATATTTGTCTGTGATGTTTTCGAGGTTATGTGAGTTACAGTATATAGGTGCTGTAATGTCAATAGTTACGCAGCTTACTTTTATCCAGTGTTAATCTTTGGCGTCTTCATTATCTATTAGTCATTACTCGTTTTCTGTTCCCCAAGGTTGGACGAAGACAAGTTTATCATCTCGAGGAGGGTTGACCACTACTTCAGGACTGCTGTGAGGCGCGCCAGGGTGAGTAACATCATCATCATCATCATCATCACCATCAGTAGTAGTAGTAGTAGTAGTAGTAGTAGTGATGAAGCAATTGCGACTGTAACCTGTAAGTCAAACCGGCGATTATAGTTTCTCTTCCTTAAGTAACAGTTAAAACTTTTCATTTTCAGGAGCAAAGGAGGAGAAGGGAGGAGGAGGCACCCCCACTCCCCCTCACTAGACCAACACCCTCACACCCGCACCCTGTCCCCGCCTCGCCCTCCACACGCCCCCACACCACGGCGCAACCTCCCCGTCCGCCACCCCCACACTCAAGTCACCCCGTACGTCCCCCCGCCCCTCCACACCCCCAACCTCCACCTCCCACCCGCCCACCCCAAAAACCTCATACTCAACCCCCTCCTCGACCTTCCACACGTCCACCCCAACCTCCTCACACCCAACCCCTTCCTCGACCTGCTCCCCCTCAACCTCGGGCACCCTCACACCCACCTCAGCCTCACACCCAACCTCCTCTTCGTCCAGCTCATCCCCAACCTCGCGCACCTTCACACCCATCCCAGCAACCTCACACCCAACCTCATCCCCAACCTGCTTCTCCTCACCCCCAACCTCATCCAACCTCCCATCCTCGGCCTCAACCCCCTAGTCATCCACCCCAGCAGCCTCAAATTCATCCCCCTTCCCACCCATCGTCCCACCCATACCCTCATCCATTTCCTCACGAAGTACCACAAGACACAGAACAGTCACCATCTCGTCCTCGTCTACGTGTCTTCCCGCCCTACCGCCCTCCACCCCTATTCTTACAATTCCCCGGCGTGAAAAAGCAGAGCAGTCACCGCGAGCATAAGACGAACAGAAAACGGGAGGAACATCGAAGTCACAGAACCGAGGAACGCAAAGAAGGAACAAACCGCGACGACCAAACGGGAAAGGCTGAAGTTGTCCCTCCGCATCGTGAAGAGAAGCCCGCCAAAGACCCGAAACCAAATCTTCAGGTCTCCACGCAAGCCTCTGTTGACATACCGAGAGGGAACATCGTGGAGAGGCTGCCGGGGATCTCCATTCAGCCCCACTTAGAGCACACCATCTCCAGTCAGGGGAGGAACGTGGTGCTTCGTGTGATACATCGAAGTACGGATGAAGGGAGTAGTGACGGAGAGGCAGAAGGGAAGGATGATGGTGGTGATGATAAGGGAGGGAGAGATGAAGGAGCTGATAGACAAGACGAGATGAGAAATGGAACCGAAGTCATTGTGGTTGATGAAGAACCACCCCCATCACCTCAATCACCATCACAACCATCACCGCACACACCACCATCAGTAGTGCCACCAAACACCACCAGGAACGAAATAGAGAACCACACACCACCTTCATCACCACCACCACACATATCATCACCATCAGCAGTGCCACCAAAGCCTACCAGGAACGAAATAGAGAACCACACACCACCTTCATCACCACCACCACACATATCATCACCATCAGCAGTACCACCAAGGAACCAAGAAGACAAACACAGTCGCTCTCAAAAAACAAACCACCACGAACCAGAATACCAAAAACAAAACAACGATGGGAAGACTGACAAGAGCAACAACAACAGCAACGCGAACCACAACGCTACCAGAAGGAAGGAGTCGGAGCAGAACACAGTGGGGAGATCTAGTGATGAAGGCGAAGGAGGTGGAGCAAGAGGTGGAGGTGGCGGGGCGCGGCTTCCTGGATATTACCCGGAGGTGGTGTGGGAGGAGGTGGCAATCGGGGGACATCAGCAACGGGAGGAAAATGACGAAGAAGAAGAGGAGGTTCGGCGGCGCGTGCAAGAGGCGGAGGAGAGGCTGATTCAACATGACCTTCGCCAACGCATCCTCGACAAGTGAGAGATTGGTTTGGTTTTGTGTCATGATATCTGTTTGACTTGAATATACCCGCAGCAGGAGGGGTAAAATAACAAAAAAAAAGTTATTATCCCCATATAAAACAAATCTCAGGCTCTATTTATGCATTTAAGCTTTTTTTCAGTCCACATTGAACGAGATCTCTTATTAACAAAGCAGGAAGGGAATAGCAAAGGAATTCGTGAACTCAATTCTCAAGGGAAGAAGTTGGGGAGGAAAGGAGAGAACGCTTCCCCACCCCACCTTCCTCCCCAGCCCTTGTCCCACCCCCTCCAGACACCTCATTTAAAACACGTACAGTTTCTTTTTAATTCAGTATATGGCAATCTTCATTTATTTACTCCTCTTGATAATTCATACCACTCTACGCTCTTTTATTCACGTGGCCTTCCACAATAACTATCAGAAACATTTAACAGGTAACAGCATCTAATTCATTCTTTCAACCCAATCTTTAATCCTCTGCAGAAAATTGACGTCGACTTTTAAACTTTGTGACTGTGGAGGAATCGAGGAGGAAACAAAGTGACAGAGAGCGGCGGAACATTAGAGGGTCGATGGAAATTGATCTCAGCGTTTTTATTTGTTTTTCCAGGGTGGCGAAGCGACTCCAAGACAGACTCTGGGGCGAGGTGGGGCAGGGAGGTAACGGGGAAGGGAGTCAGGAGCAGGGGAGTGCAGAGGAGAGTCAGCCAGGTGATGAAGCAAAGGAGGAAGAGGAGAAGAGGGAAGAGAAGGAAGGAGAGGGTGAGGAGGAGGAAAGGAGGATGGAGGAGAAAGAAAAGGAAGAAGAGGTAGTCCGTGACATTAAGGTAATAAAAACGGTAACAAATAAGGCATGTTTTTTAAGGCATAGGAGTGAATATATTAACAATCCACCTTTCTGACATTATTGGAACTTTTAGATGCTCATGTGTTCTCTATAATGGGTCACTTATGTTCTCTTTTCTTTCGTTCGTTGTCTCGCCCTATTTTTCTCTACCTTTTTTTTTCTTATAGATGTATTATTTTATTTCCCTTTTCTTATGTAATGTTTTCTTTATTTATTTCTTATTCTGTGCATTGTTTTCTTTATTCACAATTTGTCTTGTTTTCCTTCTTTCTATTTCTTTGTCTTTGTTGTTCCTGCAGGCCGAGGTGGAGGCGGTGACGCGGGCGCTGCTGACGAAGATGGTGCAAGAGAGACTCGCAGCGGCCCTTCGTCAGGTGTGTGTGTGTGTGTGTGTGTGTGTGTGTGTGTGTGTGTGTGTGTGATGGTACCGTTGCTAAGTGATCCTGATTTATTGACTGACTGAGTGCCTGAGGATTAGACAGAGATAGATATACAGACTGACAGATGTATTTACTTACGTGTACACAAATATCGTACAGTTATATAGTTGTTCGCCTGTCAGCCAATCATCGTACAGCAAAGGTAGAAGAAAGATGGAAGACAGAAAAAAGCAGCACAAGAAAGTGAAGTTGGAAGAGAACAGTTTATTGGCTAAAAAATAAAATATAAACATACAATTTTTATCATTTTTTTTACAGCAAAGGAGACAGCACAAGGGAACAAAAAAAGGAAACAACCATAAAAAAAAGCCATTATTGTTTTAACATTATCATTTATTCATCGGTATTTATTCCTTTATCCATTTCAAAAGGTTCAGAAGCCTCCGCCCGAAGCTTCGAGTCCCAAGGAGGAGGATACATCGCCCCCCAGCAGCCCCAGGGAGAAGGATCAAGAGGCAAGGACCCCTCCCCCTCCTTCCCCAGCCCGTAGTGTCCCATCTTCTCCCATTAAACCCCCTCTTCCACCCTCCTCCCCTGCAAAAACCCCTCCCCCACCCTCCTCCCCTGCAAAAAACCTTCCCAAAGCCTCCCCTTCAAAGCCTCCTCCCCCATCCTCCCCTGCAAAACCCCCTACCCCACCCTCCCCAGTCAAGACCCCTCCCCCACCCTCACCCCCTCACGTCCCCTCTCCAGCACCAAGCACCCCCACGCCCTCTCCCCCACCGAGGCAGAAACCCCAACCAAAACCTCCCCTAACCCCTCAACTCTCAAAGGAAGAGGTTAGGGAGGAAAGAAGAGAGGTCATCCCTACCCCACCCTCCTCCCCCCCCCCTGCCTCATCCTCCCCTGTACCTCCACGCCCTCAACCTCCACCAAGCACCCCTCAACCCTCACCCTCACCCCAGAGAAAGCCCAGTAAGATCCCCACACCCCAACGCACCCCAGCAGCCTCCCCCAGACGGACTCAACCCACCCCCAAGCCGTCTGTCCCCCCAGCATCGCCTCCGTCAGGGCACGTCCGGATAGCAGTGCAGCCCGTCAGAACACCCTCGCCCTCTGAAGCTCTTCGTGGCCCCGCTGTCAGCCTCTCCCCTGCTGACGGCGCCCCGGGAAGGTTTGTGACGCTAATTGACCAGGGCACTCAGGCTGACCTCGTTAGTGAAGGGCCTACGGAAGGGACTGAAGGAGGAAGGGACGCTCTCTCCCCCGATACCCCGTCCGTCGTGTGTCAGTCATCCTTGGACGTGACTGTCTCGTCGTCCGCGGAGGTGAGTGTCGGGTCGTTTGTGTTGGTTAAGAATTGGTGGTACTTTTTGTTTGGTTGCTTGTTAGGGGTCGTGTGTGTGTTGGTCTATTCTTGCGTCTCTTTTTATAGCTCTCTTATCCGTTGCTGCTGATTATATTCGTTATTTTCTCAAAGAGCTTTTCATCTTTTCTGAATACATCTATTTTGGGTTTCTCGTATGCTCAGATATCTTGTTTACTTGTTTGTGTTATCTTTTACTTTTGTGTTTGCTACCTTGTTAATCCGTAACTGTTAACCTTGTTCTTTCTTCTTTACTCTTTATTTATTTATTTATTTATTTTTTTTTTTGGGGGGGAGAAGGAGGTTTTCGTGCGCTCAGAGATCTTCCTATCTGGTTCATGTTCTCATTTTCTTTCGTCTTTGACAAAACTTCTGTGCCATGGACGCGAAAACACCACTCCACGCAGATCATCTCCTTTTCGGACTTTTAGAACTGGTTGACGTGAGAGGCTGAAGGGTCTGAATACCGACCACAATCACTTCCTTCCTTCCTCTCTCAGGCCCAGGACACCACCTGCCGCAGCGTATCGGAGGGCGAGGTGCTGGTGCCCTCGGGCGGGGAGCCGGGCGAATGTTTGCCGCCGGGGCACGTCTCCTCGCCGCTCCTGGAGGTTACTGTGGAGTCGGGGCTCGTGTCGCCTCTCCTGTTTGAGGTGAGGGAAAGGTTAACTAAGACCAATTTATCTATATTCATCTCTCTAACTATTTAAACGTTTATCTATCTAACCTTATTTATATATTTATCTACCTAGTTATTTATCTATCTACCTATCTGTTTATCTATCTATCTCTTTACCTACCTATCTGTTATTTTTTTTCATGCCTGTGTGTTATTGTCAATAGTTTTATTACGATTTTTTTTCTTCATGCATATATTAGATTATAGTTAGGAATCTACATGTTCCTATTTTCGCATCATTATTTTATCTTGTTTCATGTTATTGGTATGTTTGAGGGTTCTGTTATTATTAATTTATTTCTCTTAACGGAAGCAGCGATCTGAGGGCGAGATGGTGAGTGAAGAAGCGATAGAGGAGGAAGGAGAAGTGAGAGAAGAGGCGGAAGAGGAAGAGGAGACGGAAGAAGAGAAAACAGACCAGCAACAACCCGTCAACCATCAGCGAGGAGGAATCACAACACACCCTCAGAGTACGTAGGCTACACACACACACACACACACACACACACGTACATACCTCACTCCCTCATTCCCATCCTGTGAAACTAGTAATTAATATTGAATGAATGTACAACAGATTATTCACTACCACCACCGCCACACCACTCGTCATCACCGGTTAGTTATTCATTGTCAACACGTCTCGTTATTCATCACTTTTATTCATACCTGTTTCCGCCTTACCTGTCTTCACTTCTCATCAGCGTCATTCTCCACTTTTATTCATACCTGTTTCCACCTTACCTGTCTTCACTTCTCATCAGCGTTATTTTCCACTTTTATTCATTCCTGTTTCCACCTTACCTGTCTTCACTTCTCGTCAGCGTTATTCTCCACTTTTATTCATACCTGTTTCCACCTTACCTGTCTTCCCTTCTCATCAGCGTTATTCTCCACTTTTATTCATTCCTGTTTCCACCTTACCTGTCTTCACTTCTCATCAGCGTTATTCTCCACTTTTATTCATACCTGTTTCCACCTTACCTGTCTTCCCTTCTCATCAGCGTTATTCTCCACTTTTATTCATACCTGTTTCCACCTTACCTGTCTTCACTTCTCATCAGCGTTATTCTCCACTTTTATTCATACCTGTTTCCACCTTACCTGTCTTCACTTCTCATCAGCGTTATTCTCCACTTTTATTCATACCTGTTTCCACCTTACCTGTCCTCACTTCTCATCAGCGTTATTCTCCACTTTTATTCATACCTGTTTCCACCTTACCTGTCATCACCTCTCATAGCGTGACTACCTTGTTATATCCTACCTCCTTTATTTACCGCTACGTTTACCTTCTCCCTCTTTTCTAGTTTTTTTTTCTCTCCTTTCTCCATCACTCTATGCCACCCTTATCCTCCCTCTCACCCCTCTACACTCACTCTCATCACTATCACCAGCATTAATATAGTACTTTTTCATTCTTCCTCTTCCACCATTACTACCACATCACCGTATTTATCTCCTTTCACTATCCACTAGTATCACCACCCTCGTCATCACTCCACCATCACCGGTATCATTCACTACCATCGTCATCTCCTTTTCGTCTCACCCCTCGTCCTCATCACCCGGCATATGACCACAGATGTTGCGCCGACTAAACGAAACTTTCCAGCTTCCGTCCTCATCACTATCATTATCACCACGCCACCACCACGTTCATTACCGCTCTCTACCACCACCTTCATTTTATTTTATTTTTTCTCACCCTTCATCCTCACGACCCTCATCACCTCTCTCCCACCATCACCTTTATATTCTATTTTTCTCACCCTCTGTCTTCATCCACACTTATCACCTTCATTTCCTTTCTCACCCTCCTTCCTCACCACCACTCATTATCACTCTCCAGGTCCCGGCGTGTCCGTGGTGATGGATGAAAGTTTCTCTAGCGGTGAGGCGGCGGTGGTAAGGATGGAGGAAGAGGAGGAGGTGGAGGTGGAGAGGCCGCTTCGCCCCTCCCTCGCCGCCGTCCACCGCCGTAACGAAGAGTTGATGGCGAGGCTCAGGGACTTTGGGTCTTTCTCGTTCCTCCTGAAGAAGCCTCCGTACCCGACGACGCAGGAGTCCTCAGCGTCGTTGTCGTCTTCGTCTTCTTCGCCCTTGCCTCCTCCTCGTCCTCGTCCATAATTTTAGATAGTTTTCGTGAAAGTTTATGGTTATTTAGGTTTTAATGAGGGTCTTCTTGTTCTTTTCTGGTCCTTGTATTGCTCTTTTTCTCGTTTTTTTTTTTTTTTTTTTTCATTATTAACTTTTTTGTCATATTCTCCCCTCCTCCTCCATCCCTTCGTTTTCTTTTGCATCTTTTCTTTCTTATCATTTTTCTCCTTTTACTTCTATAGGTTACTTCTTCCTCCTCCTCCAACTTTTCTCTCTCTCTCAACTACTGTATGTAAGCGATTTTATTTACTTCTGTGTATGTTTGTCTTGTTCGTGTGTCCGGCGTTTCCTGTGTGTCCGGCCTCCACTATCAAGGTCGTTTTAAGTGGTTTTACAATACGTTTAAATTAATGGTTTGCCACGTATTTATTATTCGTGTTAGCACCGATGGTTCTTATGTGTTTTAGTCTCACAGTGAAGTTTTTATATTGATTTTTTTCACCCAATGTTCTCCCTTATATCTACCTTCGTTACTGATGGGTATTTTTTTAACTTAGCCTTTTCCTTACCTTAACTAGATTACCTTACCTTGCCTTAACATACCTTCCCATTTCTCACCTTACCTTATCCTCCCTTATCTTTTCCCGATAAATTATCTACGTGTTAACGTTGGTAACTTATACGTTGTTTAGTGACTGTGATGTGTCTGCCTTACTTGTGCCTTTGAAGGGAATAGATACACGATTGCCAATTATTTTAGTACATTTTTAACTTTCTAGGTATACAGATCTGAGGGGAATAGAAAATAGATACGATAGTTAATGGTTTTTATTAAATTCTAACTCAATGAATTTAAATTAAAAGATTCTCTAGATATTTTTGCACGTTTTATCTTAGAATATAGATTATTTTTTAGTATATTTGATTCATAATATTTAAGCTTAAGCCTATGTACGTATGTTTTATTATTGTGTAACTTGAGTACCGATTATTTTTTTTTATGACTCGTTCTCGTGACGTCACGCTACATCGAAAGGGAGTTGAGATTGTGAGTGCTCGTCCACCGGTTGTGTCTTCTAAATATATCTTCGATCCGTAGTAGTATTTCAAAGACCCCTGCCATATGTGTGTGTGTGTGTGTGTGTGTGTGTGTGTGTCAAGCAAAAAGTGCAGCCTAATCCAACTTCTAAACTAGTAACGATTCAATAATGATGTCGAAGCGTTCGGGATCCCGTTCGAACACTCGCTTCGATCATTGATTCGCTGTGATTATTTTCTTTCATGAACTCATGATTTCTTACCGTTACCAGAGTTTGCTGCTTTATTTCACGTGTCTACATTAAAACTGCAAACCCTTTACATACAAGAACAAGAGTTAAGGAAAATTAAACAACTGCAAGTCAAGATTCTGGCGACCTCTAGCAGCCTCGACTCGGTGGCTGCCGCAGCGCCGCCGCCTTGGAACCATTCAGCTTCGGGAAGGGGAGCGGAAGGAGCCTTTGCTGTTTTATTCCTCAACTTGCTGTTTGTTGCTGTCTCTTGTGATTACTTGAATACCTGCGCCTCACGTCCCCAGGCAGCTCGGCGACACCCAGGTATGTGATGTGTGATGAAAGTTCTGTTATGATGCGTTAGCGATCTGTTGATTATAATGATGTTTTGGTGGTGACTCGGTGTTAACAGCTTGATAGCCCGCAAATTGGTGTGTGCTGTACATATTTTGGTATTAGGAACTTAACCAGTAATGGATTTTATAGTAAACCAGTGATGGATCAACTTGAAAATCGTCGAAAATAATAAATTTGATTGAGCGTTGATGGTTGGCAGAGCACCCCCCCCCCCCTCCCGGTAATAGGTAGGTTACGAAATTGGTAAATCTTAGGAATTGCGGCCCCTAGCGGGTGCGCATTTAGGGCACGGTGTGGGGGTAATTACAACATTTCTAGCACGTACGACGGGGTTTTGACAAGCGGACAGGCGTGTTTGTCACAAGGGGTGTATTTTTCCACGCTGGCCTCACGATTTCTTCCAAGTCGATGGGCGATGAGAGTGCGAGCTCCGGGGTGAAGAAAGGGAAGAGCCCGCGCGGAAAAATACACCCCTTGTGACATAAATACACCTGTCTGCTTGTCAAAACCCCGTCGTACGTGCTAGAAATGTTGTAATTACCACCACACCATGCCCTAAACGCGCACCCGCTAGGAGCCGCTATTCCTAAGATTTACCACGAAATTTAATCATTATATCTACCTGTCTTATAATGACCCTAAAGGGAGTGCAGAAGGGGAGATGTCCCTTTGTAGAAGTGTGTGCCTTAAGGATATTTGCAGTTACCCTTTATTTGACGCCCCCCATCTCCCCCCTCCCGGAAAAACTAACCTTTTTCAATGGTTTTCAGGGTCATTATCGTCTCGAGCACATATAAAATACATCAAATGAATCTAGGTTTGACAACGGGATCTATTATTGGTTTAAATAATTTACCCTTTTATCAATAGTATTTGGCCACAAATTGTATAATGTTATAATTATATGCTAATACTTTTTGTCCAGTCAGCTGATTCTATTGATACTTTAAGGCTGACATTTACCTGCTAACAAGCTTATTTTATTACTATTTCCTTGTTACTTTTTTAACGTGACATTTTTTGATACATCTGGGACAGAATACTCTTTGGGGGACGTAAGCTAAATTTGCACTTTATCTTCCTTAATTTAGTTAGAAGTTGTGTATATGGGTGATAGAGATGGAAAAGCCCCCAGCCAGGAATCAAGCCTAACTCATTCACACTTAGCAAAACAGTAACTAACAGTTGAGGCAGGAATAATCTGAATCATCATTGCTCCTATTATGCATTTTTAGTGATATCCTACCTCAGTTATTTTTTGTATCAAGGGATTTATATAAATATGAGAGAATAATCTGCTTGTCAGACTTCACATAATAAGATTGCTGTAGACCCCCCTTTCCCAACCCTGGGGTGACAACAGGTGGGGTCGCCAAGCGCTTTTCCTGGGGTCGCCAAGACCTCAAAATATCAAACATGGTGTTGTTATATTATAATAACACATATACAATTAACTAAACAAATGGGGTTGCAGTCATGTCTAGAGGTGCATGATTGGGGTCGCCTGAAGAAAAGGTAGGAACCACTGCTGTAGACTGTCTTAATTGCCCTGTCCAAACTGTCTGCACACTCCAGCACTCTTCTCATCCCGTCTTCCTTGTCTTAAAAATATTTCTAAATACCTTTATTTTCTCATTTCGTTTCACAAGCACCCATTCACTACTCTTTATCCTGTAAGTGTCACCCTTCCTCTCTCACCCCATCTCTTAATTTCTTTCAAGGAGAGGTTTTTGTTCTCCACAAATTTTGCAGACATATTGAAATGCCGAGATTTTCTCTTTTCTACTACTCCTGGTTCCACATGTCCTCTGCGTGTATCGAAACACACGAGAAATTAATCGAGACAACTAGAGGGTTTTTCCGGCTGCTCAGGATTGAACCCGTGACCAGCGTGATGGGAAAGCCACTACCTTACCAAAGAGGTACCCCGCTCGCTGAGTGGGTTATGGGAGGCTCGCCATCAGGCCTAGTCGCCACACTATAATATTCCTACCAAATTCATCTACTCTTTACTTTTCCTAAACAACCTTTTCACCAATGCCATTAGTCTGCATTTTCCCTCCCATCATTCTTGTGTTACTTCTCTCAACCCACATCCATTCCATTACTCCCACTTTTATATCCCATGTAGCTACCCATCTATGCATATACATATTAAAAAGCCAAGAAAACATTACACTCCTGTCTTCCCACACTAATCCCTAAGTTTTTGCTCATTGTACAGTCATCAAAAAAAATTACTGAACACCCTTGGGTCCTTGGAATAGAATCTGAGCGAAATCTAGACATTGGTGTTTCAGGATGGGATGGAGAAAGTAATGAAAGCATGTACAAGAGGTTTGGTATGGATGTGACAGCAAAAGGGGTGGAGTGTGGAATGGTCGAGTGGGTGAAGCATAGTAAGCTGAGATGGTTTGGACATGTGATGAAAATTGGGGAGAATGAATTTGTGAAGAGTGTATGAGGGAAGGACTGGGGGAGGGGATGTCAGGGGAAGACCACAAAGTGAATCAACAGTGTGAGAGAGAGAGTTAGAAGTAGCAGGATTGAGTGTGCTGAGTGCCAGAACAGGGAGAGATGGAGACACTTCTGCTGTAGCCACCCCCTGGAGGGAAGTTCCCGTGAAGGAGCAGGACGTTGGAGATTTAGATAGATAGATCTACATACATACATGTTGTCATTTAAGTAGGTACCAATGGCTAGAGTCTACCCACTGGTACCAACCTAACCAACACAATGCCATGCCTTTAGATTTTGCTCAAATTCTTTTCCAAAGACCAATGGGTGTTCAATACTTTTTTTCACAACTGTACATACTAACAACTCTTAAACAGGCATGAACCTCCTTGTAAAAAGCTATTAGTCCTATTAGCATACAGTCTCCTATCCCATAGATTAATAAGATATCCCACAGGACTCCTGTGTCCACCTCATCATAAGTTTTCCACAAATTCATGTATTCAAAATGTTTATCATCTATATTTCACCATTTCAACAATTATGTCACATTCCTGGGTCTTTCCCCACCTCAGCCTCCCCATTGCTGACTATATGTCCTACTTTCTTCCATTTCTAAAGATGTCACTTGTTTTGCCTCCCAGCCCTTCCTTTCTCAGCTGATTAAAATACTATTTTTACACACTCCTGTTAAACATCTAACTCTCCACTTACTACTACAGCCTTTCCTTGTCTCCCTTTAGCTCTTTAACATAGCAAACCTTTTATTTATTTTTCATTATAATCCTCCTAAGGGCTTTCTTTTTACCCGCGTACTCTCCTCTCTGGGAATCTCTCACTTATCTCTAATTTAAAATATGATAGAATAGTATAATGACCTTTTCATACATTTAAAGTTGCTCATTCTTTCACATCTTGCTGTACAACGATAATACAACGATAACTGGAACTTAAGTATATGCACACCTGGTAAAGTTTGATGGTTGGGAATTTGCTTTAAAAGAAACTCGGTTAACTCAACAAAGATTTATTATTGTTAGCAGTGAAGGCTTAATTTATCAGGTAAGTCAGCCTTACCTGGCCTCACCTGCTCCTCTCAATGAAGAGTGTATTTCACAGGAAATACCATTGAGTTAGTCAAAATAAACCTAATATACCTAAGAAGGCATATACTGATATGTTCCCAACCCTATAAGCATCCCAACTCTAGCAATACTTCAGCACAGAAGTAAGCTGAATTTACTGTATATTGTCTAATAACAATAGATTAAAAAGGCTATCTGGCAAAATAAGTACCTGGAAAAATGATAAAAACTTTGGTAATGTACTTGTGTTGGGCATTAAAGCTTGAGTTAGTCTGACACCACTGTACTGGTGGTTAGGAGACTTATTGGTGAAAGGTATTAGACAAGACGAGGCACTTCCAGTGCCGAGGTGTAAGATGCCGGTCTCTTTCTAAAAATAGCCGAGGCAGGCAGGGTGCCCTAACTAGCTGCGTGAGCCCGGGGGCCGCTATCACAGGCGCCTGCACACGGCACCTTCTAACTATCACATGGTGATCGCCACCACTCAAGAATAATTAAAAATATACAAAATTATGTACACTTTTTTTTCACATTTGGCCCATTGCACCGATGGGCTTTCATGACGGGGCCTCTTTGTCAGCCCCAGCCCATTAGTGGCACGGGCAAGTGTTTTATAATGGAGCCATTCTTGCTGTACACATCACTTCTTTTCCTTTGCATTATCAGGACTATCTGGGAAGAACACTTTGGTGATCACAATGTCGCCGGTGCTAAGAGTTTGGCAGCTAGCGTCAGCCCTGCTGGCGGTGGACTGTGGCGAGGCGGTCCCAAGGGAGTATTGTGGCGTGGTGTGGTGGAAGGAGTTGGGAGGGGTGGCACCATGGCAAGGGCAGCAGCAAGGGGCTGGAGGGCTGATGCTGGTGGGGGCTGCCGGCGAGGACGTCCCAGAGCCCTGAGTGGCAGCCGCCAGGATGGCCTCCAGACGGTCGATCTTCTCCAGCCGGTCCATCGCCTCGTTGCTCAGCACCTGGTCCACCATGTTCATGCTGGTGGTGAGGGACGGGGAGCTGCCGTACCCGTCACCCTCGCCTTCACCGTTGCAGCGAGGGGACAGCAGGCCGCCCCCAGAACCCCCTGAGCCACCAGACCCAACACTGCTCAGGCTGGGGAACTCGGTATCCTCGACACCCTCGCGGTCGTCATCGTCATCATCATCACTGTTGTCATCCTCATCTTCTCCGTTTTTGTCTGGAGATTCGTCCCTGAAAGAGGAAAGCAACTTAGTAAGCCATGTGGTAACTCCTACAGCAGACCAGGTCACAGACTACACACAGGTGACATATGACCTTGATAGACAACACTCAGCTATCACCTTCCTCAACACTATAAACATCCTCGGTCTATCCTTAACTCAAAATCTCAACTGGAAACTTCATATCTCATCTCCGCCAGTTCTTCTCCCCTGCACAGGGGCCTTGTCTGCCCTCGTATGGAGTATGCATCTCATGTGTGGGGGGGGGTCCACTCACACAGCTCTCCTTGACAGAGTGGAGTCAAAGGCTCTTCATCTCATCAGCTCTCCTCCTCATACTGATAGTCTTTTACCTCTCAAATTCCGCCGACATGTTACCTCTCTTTCTATCTTCTATCGATATTTTCATGCTGACTGCTCTTCTGAACTTGCTAACTGCATGCCTTCCCTCCTCCCGCGGCCCCGCTGCACACGACTTTCTACTCATGCTCATCCCTATACTGTCCAAACCCCTTATGCAAGAGTCAACCAGCATCTTCACTCCTTCATCCCTCACGCTGGTAAACTCTGGAACAATCTTCCTTCATCTGTATTTCCTCCTGCCTACGACTTGAACTCTTTCAAGAGGAGGGTATCAGGACACCTCTCCTCCCGAAATTGACCTCTCGTTTTGGACACTCCTTTGACCTCTGTTCGGGAGCAGTGAGTAGCGGGCTTTTTTTTTATTTACGCCCTTGAACTGTCTCCTTAGCTGTAAAAAAAAAAGAAACTATTCGATGTTTTGACTTAAGAGTCCTTGAATTTAATTTCCATGAGATAAATTCCTAAGAATGGTAATGCTTTCATCAATTTTAAATATCTCAATCAAGAAAATAACCTACAGGAATAGTGTCCAACAAACCAATTGTTAGTGCCCACTAATAACACAATTGTAATTCATAGTGCAAAGACTATGTGAACTAAACTGCTAAATTACCCAATTCTTTAAGGTATAACAGTTAAGTGAACATTGTATTTAAACAAAGACTACTGGCGCTATAGGTGCTCGTAAAAAAAAATAATAATAACTGCAAATATGGTTAGATTCCTTCACAAAGTAGATATGCTTTTTCCCAAGGATCCAGGCTACACATTTAGTAGTCAAAGATGCAAGAGAACATGGATCAGATAATAATTATCATGAGTAAATGTTGTATACCTAGGTTTTCAACTTTCTAAGGCGGGGTTCCCACTATCCCATTTTGACAGGAAGACCAGCTGTTTTATGGCATTCCTGATGACTTTATCCCTTGAATCTGTGCTCTGAGGCCGTAAAGTGATTGGATATTATGGGGTAAATACTTTCTTCAGGTCACAGAGAAATGGTCTAGAAAATGGGATAGTGAGAACCCCACCTAAAAGTGAAGGTTTACTATTACTGACTGAATAGTGAAAATTGGTTACCTCTCTTTTTTACTTTGCAGGCGCTCCAGTTTCTTAGCAACCTTGTAAGAGCCTTCCAACTTCTCTCGCTCTTCATCGCTCAGCTCGAGATACCTGTGGAGAAACCAAACATTAGTCTCCTATTGCCCCCTTTGCCGCTCCCCACAACCTTCAGTCCACCACAGGCAAAACCTGAATATGACATGTTATAAACGTACAGAACCTCCAGCCATCTCTGATGTTAAATTCCTGTTCTTTAAGATTGTCTTGTTTCATTGTCAAACATTTATGAAACAGTTTTGTGCTAGGAAGCTTGTTGGACTTTTCAAGTGTATTCTTGATGTCTTCTAGAGTGGCAGAGTTCACATTAATTTTGCAGCTATACTTCCCATAAATGGTACTGTATTAAAATCTCACTTTACTGTTTGGTACTCACCACAGTCTTTGCCATTTACTTTTTTCAACTTAAGGTATTTAAACCTATCATACCATGCAAATAATGTACGGATGAATAATTCTTTTTATAAAAATTAGGTGATAAAATATGAAAGGGGTCATAAAGCTGGATCGTGACCACAAATAACTGTTCAGGCATGGCAGAAGGGCAGGGCAGGTACCATTACCGGTACCTGCCCAGCCCTACCACCGTGCCGACACATAATCTCTTGGTTTACAATCAGCTGAACATTTTCTTGTTATAATTCAGTTTTTATTACGCCTTTCATATTTTTATTACCCAATTCTTACATAAAGAAACATTCATTAGTAAATAATTTGCATGATATGAAGCTAAAAGTGGCAGAGACTGTGGTAAGGACCTAACAGTAAAGTGAGATTTAATAACTACATACTTGTAAGAAGTTTACGTAAATTACAGCAAAGTTTATATAGTATGTATAGCTGATGAATGATCCGATTTGTGGTATTCTGCTGCTTTCAGGTGACAAATGCTTTATTAGGTACAGTTCATATGAAATTGCAGTTTTTTGGGTCAGTAAATGCACTTCACACATCCTTTATATGCAAAAAAAATCACATTATTCACGGATATATCCAAATACAAGGAAGTTAAAATTACAAATGTTAACAGCATGAAAAATAGAATTTACATGAATGTTTGACATGCCCCCCAAAAGCCTCTAGAACTACAAAAAATAGCATTATGTATTCATCACCTATACATACTCTAAAATGTACTGTAATTTACATTAACCCCTTACAAAAATTCAGTCATTTAAGTCATGTAACTGTTGAGTCCCTGCCATTTTCTTTTTCAACTTCAGGTGCTTAAGCATATCCTGCCTAGGGAGTTGCTTACTAATGAATGCTTCTTTCTGTAAAAATCAGGATAAAATTATGAAATGGGTGATGAAAACTGGACCATACTGCAAGCAGCAGCTTAACTGATAAACAAACATAAACTGGAGTGTCCACTGTCTATGGTAGGGCTGACCTGGCACCCATACTGTTGCTAACAGTAACAGCTATACGACATGGCAGCAAAATCAGTTTCATGAATACCACTGGCAGTACCCACCCGTACTGGTACAGAGCAGTCTGGTACTGTTAAGTGTCTTTTAGTCAGTACTATTACTAGTACTAGTACCTGCCCAGCCCTTCTGTTTCTGTTTATTTGCTGAGAGGCTGCTTGTAGCTATTATCCATTGTTTATACCTGTTTCATATTCTTTTTACCTTAATTTTATAGATTTAAGAATGCGTGTGAGAACGACAATGGCACAAAAAATGCCTCAAGAGTATCAACAAAAAACAATTAATTCCACAGGTTTGTCATCCGTGCCAGATATGAAACCAACTTTGAATTAGGAGGAACACAGAACATGAATGAAGTTCCCCTCCCTTCTGATGTGCCACCAGCCAGAACTGTGGATAAACAGGGGCCACAAACTGTGACCGTCAAAACAACTGGGCCTGAAAAGACCCAACATACTGTTGTGTTAGGAAGTACTGCTGATGAAGAAAAACTGCTGCCAATGTTAATCTTTAAAAGAAAACCCCTGCCGAACAGTGTGATTGTGCATGTTCAGCCAAAGGGCTGGATGGAGAAAGTATGGGAAAAACGTCCTGCTGGATTACAGTATAAACCATCGTTGTTGGTACTGGATCAATTCAAGGCACATATTACAGAAAAGACCAAGGAGAGCCTGGACAATTATTATACAAAGACAGCTCTGGTTCCAGGTGGCCTGACATCCCAGCTGCAGCCTCTGGATGTTTCAATAAACAAACCATTCAAAGCACACATGTGTGAAGAATGGATGAAGTGGATGCTTATCCCAGCAAAGGGAACGACGCCGACAGGACATGTGAAGCGCCCAGGTGTGTCAGTGGGTAAAAACATCATGGGATGCAGCTGATAAAAAATGTTATGAAATCTTTAAAAAAATGTGGAATCAGTAGCAATCTTGATGAAGCTGAAGATGACATGTTGTACGAAGAATGTGGACTAAGCATGTTTTCTGTCCTATTGTAAATGCATCAAAGTGACTTTTTTTTTTCTACTGTATCAATTAAAGCATTATTATTTGCACTTGTATGGTAATATTAGTAGTAAATAATGAACACATGAATGTTTTTTTTCCAATATGATTATTTTTAATGTAGCTTGAATTGGCGGCGAAGTGGGAAACACCAAGGCATGGGCAATCCTCCACCGATTTCATCTTTTTTTTTTATACTGGTTATTTGATGGCCCTGTGTTCTATGGTAACACATTATGAGCACAGCCACGGACTACCAAGGCTCATAAACAATAATGAATAAGTTACCGTGCAGGGGTAACTTTATGGCATTTTTTAAGTGAAAAAGCTGCGTGTTATACACAGCAAAATACAGTAAATAATTGGCATGGCAAGATGTGTGGGATGCTTAAGCACCTGAAGTTGCATTTTGGCTCCTTTTTTCATCCACTAAGGTTTATCTTCCCCCCCCCCAATTGCTCCTTCCAGCACTCTTTTAAGCCCCATCCAGACGAGGGGCAGTTGCCCGCCGTGCAAACACTGTTACCAGATATTATACCACTTCAACTGTTTTGATGGAGGGAGCGAAGATGACATCAGTAGCGCGAAAACAACGGGCAAATCATCCAAGGGCCCTTGCCCATGGGCGAGGCAATGCCTGCTGGTGTGATGGTTGGTATAAAGAGAGCATGTTGCCAGACACACTAAGTTAACCTGCAGAACTCCCTTGCAGTTAGTTTCAGATTTCCACTATACACTTGATGGGAGAACATGTCTGTTCTGTGTGCAAAGAACAGGTGTGGTCAAGGGAAGCCACCGTGCAATTAATTGACCTATATAAACAGCACCCTTGCTTGTGGAACTGTTCGACCTGGTAACCCTGCTAAACAAGCGAGGAATAATTATACCAGTGTGGACACGAGTTTGCCCGCCAGTCTGCCCGGTGAACAGAGTAGAGACTGTGGCATACAGCAACATCTGGTAGCACTGTTTGTTGCCAGATCAGTTTCCTTCGTTTCTGTGCTTATGACGTCATCCGGCTGCTTAGTATGATATGGTAACAGTGTTTGCACAGCAGGCAACTGCCCCTCATCTGGATGGGGTTTTACACACCTTTGACACCATATCGGTGATATCACACTCAACAGATGGAAGTGGGTTACAATGGCAGGAGTGAGGTGGCACACGAGAAGTTATCATATGTGGCAGATTTACTCAATAGTTTCATTACTTGCTGTCATCAACATGGTGGCTGAGCCATTTAAAATTAGTATTGTTAATGTATTAAAATGTAAATGTAAATTGATAATCTTTTGGCAAGGAAATACAGAAATAATAGTTAGCAAGACATTTGTCAAATGCAAGACTGGGCACCAAATATAACTGTGTATGCTGAAGGGGAGAAATAATCGCCAAATGGGAGAATATGGTCACCAAATTATAATTACGACAACAATTGAATGGAATCGCCAAATGTGAATTCACCACATCCAAGCACACCAAATGTGAGACTAGTGTACATCATAATAAGATGCTTACCTAAGTAATCTGATCTCCCGGTTAGAAAGAACAATGGCTCTGGCCTGAGTGGTTGCTAACTTGGTCTTCAACTCCGCCACTTCTGTCTCAATTTTACGTTGCTTCTTCTTTTGTTTGACTTCCTCAGGCTGTATTAAGGCTTCCACCTGCTCTCGGCACAGCTCTTCAAAGAGGGGCATTAACGCTGGGTCCAGCTGCCTGTAAACCAAAAAACTCATTAGTACATGCATGTGTGTACACGTGAACCTTTTCAAGTACCGCTGAGGGAATTCCAACTAATATTGTACGTATAATAAAAATGCTTTGTAGGTATAATTCCAAAGTACTCTTTTCCACCAATGTTTTTATACACAATGATGTTATTTTCTCACACTTTTGTGTAATTTATTTAACTAAGTATTTCTATGGGCTCAAAATTTTCCCTTTAGTCTTTTAATTCTATTATTTTTGCCAAAATAATGTCACCAAATAAAATAGTCCACTGACATTCCAGCCCCCTTGCTGATGCCAGTCTGACAGTCTTCTACCTCAAATTCCACCAAAATGTTGCCTCTCTGTCTTCAATCGACATTTTTGTGCCAATTACTCCTCAAACTTGTGAACTGCATGTCTCCACCCCTCCTGCTGCACTCAATTTTCTACTCTAGCTCATCCCTATATCTTCCAAATCCCTTTTCCAAGAGTTAACCAGCATCTTTATTCTTTTATCACGTTCACTGGTAACTCTGGAACAGCCTTCCTTCCTCTATATTTCCTTCAGCCTACAACTTGAACTCTTGCAAGAGGAAAGTATCAAGACACCTCTCCATCTGAAATTGACTCTTCTGGCCACTCCTGTTTTCTTTTACAAAAGCATCGACCAATACTTTCTTTATTTTTTCTATGAGCTCCTTCATTTGCTGTATGAAAAAAGCAAAAGGAATAACAATAATGCCAGTGTTGGATGACATGAAAACCAAAACAACGAGTCCACCCCACTTACTTCCTCATGGCCTCGTAGACGGTGGGCACCAGCGCCACCACATCATAGGCAGCATAGATAATCATGTCCTCGGTGAGCGGCCGCCGCGCCCAAAACCGTTGGTCCCGCCGGTACACATTCTTCATCTGCCAAGGGAGTTCTGTGACACTTCACTCACATCTAGGCTTTGAGGAATCTCACTTATGCAGGAAACTATTTTTTTATTTATTAACTGTATGTGTTCAGGAATTTCTGATAAGCACCTCTTAAAGCTTAAATGATTAGTATAATAACCAGGTTTTAAATTCCATCATGTTGACTTTTGTAACATCTTTCACAAACATGACGCTAACAATGGATTCACTCCTAGCACCACCACTTTTCAATGGTACATACACGGCACACTGCCTCCCCTTCATCTATGAATAAAACAGCAGAGGACATCATTTTGTTCCTCCCCAAGTCTCCTCACCTGACTGAGTCCTACAACATCCCATTTGTTATTCAACACTTCATCAATTGTTACCAACATATTAGCTTCTGTTCTCAAAGTTTGTGTACTGTAAGTGAAAAGGTTGTTTCGAATGAAATCTCATTCACAGTAGTTTCTTAAAATACACCATTACATCTGATACATGGCAGGGACAGGTGTAAATTGTTAACACAAATAGATGTCACTTTGTAGGCAACAAAAATGACTCCACCGCATCAATTTCAAAGTTCTCTAAGTGGCCAAGGGTGCCGCTGGCTCTATGGGGAACATGGTCTACTAAAAACTTTCCTCTTGTAGTTTATTCATTCTGGGAGGGGAGAGGCAGATGAGGAAAAAAAAAAAAAAGGAATTAAAACTTCCAATGGTAAACTAAAATCAAAAGTTGGAAACCTGTTCCCCTCCTTTTCGGGTTGGTCGATTAATAGATACATGGGAAAGGTAAACTGTGGCAGCCCAGACGCCACCCTGGCCCTGGGTCTCGGGGTAACGGGATTTTACCCACCACAGGTTAAAGAGCCAACGTGACAGAGTTGAGCAATGAGGGCACGCGCAGCTATAGCGTATGCCCCCCCCCCCTTACCTATTTTCTGTGATTACCTTAAGAACACTGTAAGGCTCTCACCTGGTCCTTGCGAGGGTTGACGGGGGCGTTGTAGGAGCGGCAGAGGGTGTTGAGGGACACATTCTTCACTTTGTACACTGGTTTGCCCGTCTCCTGCTGCTGCAACACTGCATGCGCCGCCTGCAAGATGAGGGTCGTAAGTACTCCGCACACCACCAAGGGCAAAGAATAACGGAGATGAGTGGTGATGCTTCCTACATGTAGTAACCATAGAACTAGTGTGGCAGCAGACACCTGTTGCTCGCTGAAGGGGCTATTACACTGGGCAAAGTTTTCGTGGATCTTCAGTAAAACCACGATTTCTGCTGGCGTGGTTCTCATATTTCCGTGGTTTTCTGACGTGTCCACGATCTTCCAAAGCTACGGTAGATTTCACCGAAGGACGACGGTATTACTCACCATCATCATCAGCAGCAATAACAACAAACAACTGAGAACCACGCTAGCGGAAATCGTTGTTTGACTGAAGATCCACGGAAAATTTGCCCAGTGTAATAGTCCTTTCCGGTTTTCATATAATTGTTGGTTCAGAGTGTACCAGCCGAACTGTGCTTACGTCCTCCTTTACACCCTCACCCCGGCACATGGTCCATCAATGTGTCTTGTGGTGCAGCAGGACACGTAGTTTTGCCTGGTGGCTGGGCTGACATCCCACTCACTGTGTACGGAGTTGCCTGACCAACCACCAAACGGGCAACACTGTTAACTATCCCCTACCATTGTATCTTTTTAGTTTCCTGGTGCTACTTCCAAATGTATCCTTAGTTGTATAATCACACTCTGTAGTGACTGGGGGTTGGGATGGCATGCTCCTCCCTTCTCCTTTGTTGTTTTACTTGCAACAATAAACTATCAATCAATCAATCCTTCACACAATTGTTCGCCTACAGGCCAGCTGATGCGCGTGTTGTGGTAAGTCTCGTCGTTTTCCCCCTCACTCCACCTTGAGTCACGCGTTGAGGCTTCAGCGTTTATCCTGAGCACGAGCAGCGCGTCACGAAACAACTCGACTATTATTACCCCATCAAAACATCCAACTCGCTCCGATAGGCGACGCATTTCCTGATAGATTTTGGCATGATAATAACCTTAATTCGGATAACCGTTTTCGTCACAAATTGCTCGTTTCTGACATTTGAACAATTAAGCGCGTGGTGTTCGTGTTGGTGTTGTTGTTGTTGGAGGTGGTGTGTGTGGGGGCGTTCGGTGGTGGCACGCTCCGCCATATCAAACCGGGTGTGACTCAGTAATTTTACAACTTGCGGGTTACATACATACAAAAAATGTCTATAAATGAACAGGCATGGAAAACAATAACGCGGCCACCGATGACTGCGTTCGGAGGTCTTGGCGGTGACACTCGGCCAACACAAAGACAGACAATGACAACACAATGGTGCGAGTATTGAAGGCTGAGCGTACAGGCGGAGGAAAGAATTGTTCACACTGCAGTCGTGGCTCGAGGAAAAGGTTAGGAGTCTCATTTACCTGCCCAAATTACTGTATCATTTACTTATTGTTGCCATAATAAGACAGCAAGAGAAGATGTCAGTGTCTAAAGCACCGCACTCTCCACCCCACCCTAAACATTGTAGAGCAAAATTAGAGACATTGCCAGGAAAAGAATGAACAAATGCAACGCACTCTCCACCCCACCCTAAACATTGTAGAGCAAAATTAGATACATTGCCAGGAAAATAATGAACAAATGCAACGCACTCTCCACCCCACCCTAAACATTGTAGAGCAAAATTAGATACATTGCCAGGAAAATAATGAACAAATGCAACGCACTCTCCACCCCACCCTAAACATTGTAAATAAAAATTAAATACATTGCCAAAAATAATGAACAAATACTTCAAAGAATCACTGCCAAGCCAACACCAATTTGAATGTGGAACAGAGCTAATAATATCACCGAGATCTATTTTAACATGACAAAAGAGGAATTATCATGTTGCATAATGTAGTGGGATTAGAAAACTAGGACAACTTTGTTAGGAAGAAAATGAAAACGGGAGGAAAGAGAAGTTATGTTGCAACGTGTTATTGGCTGTTGTTTTCTTGTTTATCTTGCTGTTTGTTGTATTTGTTGTTTATCTTTATTGATGTTTTGTTGTGTTTGTTGCTGTTGTTTGTTTTCTCTGTTGCTGCTGTTTGTTGTCGTTGTTGCTGTTGTTTGTTGTTTATGTTGTTTTTTGTTGAAGGAGGAGGAGGATAAACAGAAGGGCATCACACATCCCCGGGACTGACCTGGGTATCGAAGACGTGCCGTAGAGTGACTCCGAACTGGTGGTAGAGGGCGCCAGCATCACCCCGGCAGTCGTGGGCAACCTGCAAGGCAACACACGCCATTGTGAGACTGAGGGGCGAACACACACACACACACACAGCAGGGAAGGGCAGCAGTCATGTACGGCCACTGCCACTCGTGCAACTCTACAGGAAACTGAGCGGAGAAGGAAGAGGAGCCATGGATGTTAGAGGAGGAAGAAGAGGAGGAGGAGGAGGGCGTAGGGATATAGGAGGAGGAGCAGGAGGGCGCAGGGATGAAGGATTGCCTCACACGGGGCAGGCAGCGTGACGGTGCGACATAAAGAACTTCCCAGGATGTTCTCCCCAAGCCTTCCCTCCCCTGTCCCTGTCCCGCCCCCCCTCACCCCCTCACCTGCCCCCGTAACCCGTTCCTTCTTCCTTCCCACCAACACCCCAACCCGCTCCCCTCCCAACACACCCACCCTGCTCACCGCCCGCTTCGCCCCACCCTCTACCTTCCATCTCTTCTCAGCGTTCTCAGCTCACCTTACGCCCACCAACCCACGCTACGCCAATTGAACACAAACTGAGTCTAAAGATCCGTATTCTTACACGTATCGGGCTCCCATAGTGACTGTTTTCCAAGGCCACGGAGAAGACTAACTGGGTTCTGATGGGTGATTTTTTTCCGTTCCTGGTGCAGAAGTCGGGTTAACACTGTCACTAGGATCACAAAACACTCCATAAAAACCCAGGAACTTCTACGAGAGGCTTTTCAAACAGGTGAATGGAGGTGCCGATATGTTTGGGAGTACGGACTTATTTAATGACCGACTGACTCACTCCTCACTCCCTCCCTCCCTCGCTGAATGACTGACTCTTTTTATCCTTCCATTGCATTCCTCAGGTGTTCAAGGTGAGCCTCAGGTCGGGGGTTACCTGGCCAGGAGGAGGTTGTCACCCTCACCTGAGTGCGTGGCTTCGTACAGGTGTGTGGCGATGCATTGAACACCTAAATAAGTTACGAGGCAGTGGTGGAGACTAAACGAGATTACATAGAAACACGAAAACATATTACGGGGTAGTGGTGGGGAATAAATGACATACCAGACGCACACGAACATAAATACACACAAAAAAGGTTACTAATAAATAAAAGTAAACAAAAAGAAATACAAAACTTGCAAGCGCCGTAAAAAACACAGAAAAAGCATATTACGAGGTAGTGGTGGATAATAAATTACATGAGTCACAAAAACATAAATAAATACACAAAAATACTAATAAATATAAATAAAAAATATATAAAACTGACGAGTAAAGGATTGCCACAAAATGTCAAATAACCAAAAAAACATGACAAGAAAACCAAACGTTCAAGAGAAAGAAAATAAACGTACAGAAGAAAAGAAAATCGATAAAAACAAATCATTCAAGAGCACAAACATTCCTTAGTCAACTCACTCGCATCACAAACATACAATTAACGTGTAGAAGAAAAGAAAACCGATAAAAACAAATCATTCAACAGCACAAACATTCCTCAGTCAACTCACTCGCATCACAAACATACAATTAACGTGTAGAAGAAAAGAAAACCGATAAAAACAAATCATTCAAGAGCACAAACATCTCTCAGCAAACTCACTCGCATCACAAACATACAATTAACGTGTAGAAGAAAAGAAAACCGATAAAAACAAATCATTCAACAGCACAAACATCTCTCAGTCAACTCACTCGCATCACAAACATACAATTAACGTGTAGAAGAAAAAAAAAATAAAAAAAAAATCATTCAACAGCACAAACATCCTTCCCAACACTCACTCTCACTCACACAAGAGCACAAACATCTCTCATCACAAACTAGCATCCACAAACATACAATTAACATCACAAACATACAATTAACGTGTAGAAGAAAAGAAAACTGATAAAAACAAATCATTCAACAGCACAAACATTCCTTAGTCAACTCACTCGCATCACAAACATACAATTAACGTGTAGAAGAAAAGAAAACTGATAAAAACAAATCATTCAACAGCACAAACATCTCTCATCCAACTCACTAGCATCACAAACATACAATTAACGTGTAGAAGAAAACTGATAAAAACAAATCATTCAAGATCACAAACATCTCTCAGTCAACTCACTCGCATCACAAACATACAAAGGAAGAGACCAAAAGCAACCTCACTACCTGAACGGACTCTGCTCAAGGGGAACACCCGTGGCCGAGGTAGAGGTTATGCTAGTCCAGACACGCCGACTCGGGACGCGGACGGCAAGGGCAAGCAAGCAAGCCAGAGTTCAGATCCGGGGAGGAGGAGGAGGGGCAGGAGGAGAGAAGACAGATGGGGAGGTGGAGGTGGAGGAGGTGGAGGAAAGATGCACATACCCAAGCTCCTACCTGTCCCTCCTTGCCTACCTGCCGTCGCTGCCCTCCACCCTCACCTGCTCCCCTCGTTCTCTTCCTCTCTATCTATCGCTCCCTCCCTCTCTCCTCTCTCGTTCCCTTCTCCTTCTCTCGTTCTCTTCCTCTCATTCTCTTCCTGCCTCCCTTCTCGTTCTCTGGTTCCCTCCTTCTCTCCTCTCGTTCCCTCCCTCTCCCGCCTCCCCCTCCCTGCACCCCCTACATGCACTATTCATAAGTTAGGTGGGCGGAGGTCTGAAGAGCGATCTGAGGTGAATGAGTCTCCTCTGCTGCTCATCTTCCTCCTCTAACCCGGCTGAGGAGGGATGACGTACGAGAGTGAGGGAGGGAGGGAGAGATGAGGTACAGGAGTGAAGGAGGATGCGGGGGTGGCGGGGAGGGGAGGGAAGAGAGTGAGGGGAAGTGTATGCTAAGAAGAGGAGAAAGGGGAGGAAGGGAGGGAGATATGAGGTACGAGAGAGAGGGATGCTGCGCGGGAACAGGAGAGGGAGACTGCGGGTGGTGAAGGGGAGGGAATGGAGGGAACATGTGGAGAGAAGGAGGCTGCGGGGGTGAAGGGGAGGAAAGGGGGAAGAGAGAGATGAACGAGAGTATGAGATGCTGCGGGGATGAAGGGAGGAAAGGGGGAAGAAAAGGGGAGGGGGATGAATGAGGGAGGCTGCGTGGTTGAGGGGAGGGAAGGGAAGGTAATGAAGGGGAAGGGGAGGATAAGTATGTGGGACGTAGGTGAATGAGGGGAAGTATGTGTGTGTGAGAGAGGGAGTGTCATGCTACTAATACGTAATAGAGACTCATTTAAAGTCCTTCCCCTTCCTCCTTCCTTTCCTTGTTTCGTGACGTTGAGAGCTCCACCACCACCAACAACAACAACAACAAAAACAACAACAAAAATACCGTCACCACCACCACCACCACCAACAACAACAACAACAACAACAACAACAACAAGCAAAAATCCCCTCACTCCATATCCCTGATCCTCGTTTTTATTCATTTAACTTTCTCTTCTTTCTCTTGCTCGTCCAAAAATATGAGAACGCTTTGCCAGTATGCAACTCGCCACACACACACACACACACACACACACACACACGAGAGAGAGATGAGTGTCACCGTTACGCAACTCATCTCACAATACACGAATTCAACGCCATTCTGTCTTTCTTTTGTTCCTAGATAAATTCCCTACTCTCTCTCTCTCTCTCTCTCTCTCTCTCTCTCGATGATGGGGGGGTTGTAGTGAGGGATGAGGATTGTAGGAGAGAGGAAGAGGAGGAGAGGAAGAGGAAGGTAGTTGTGAGGGAGAGAGGGGGACAGGAAGAGAGGAAAGGTAGAGAGAGAGGAAGAGGGGAAGAGGAAGAGAGGAAAGGTAGAGAGAGAGGAAGAGGGGGAGAGGAAGAGAGGAAGAGGGGAAGAGGAAGAGGAAGAGAGGAAAGGTAGAGAGAGAGGAAGAGGGGAAGAGGAAGAAAGGAAAGGTAGAGAGAGAGGAAGAGGGGAAGAGGAAGAGAGGAAAGGTAGAGAGAGAGGAAGAGGGGAAGAGGAAGAAAGGAAAGGTAGAGAGAGAGGAGGAGGGGAACTGGAAGAGAGGAAAGGTAGAGAAAAAGGAAGAGGGGAAGAGGAAGAGAGGAAGAGGAAGAGAGGAAAGGTAGAGAGAGAGAGGAAGAGGGGAAGAGGAAGAGAGGAAAGGTAGAGAGAGAGGAAGAGGGGAAGAGGAAGAGAGGAAAGATAGAAAGGAAGAGAGGAGAAGAGGAAGAGACGAAAGGTAGAGGAAGAGAGGGAGAGGAAGAAAGAGGAAGGTAGTAGTAGAGAGGGAGAGGAGTAGTGGGAGAGAGAAAAAGGGAAGGTGGAGAGGAAAAAAGTAGTAGTATTGGTGGCGGTGAGAGAGGTGGTGTGGGTGGTGGTTTGGTGGGTGGTAATAGTAGTAGTGGTGGTGGTGGTGGTGGAGATGGTGGGGGGTGATGCCTCCAGCGACCAAGCCAGCCAACCAGACAGTCAACCACCCTCCCCGTCCACCTCTTCCCTTCCCCCCAATGAACTACTGCAAGCATCATCACCACACCACACCCATTCCCTCTCATTCCCTTGTCTCCATCACCACCACCACCAACAACAACAACAACAACTCCACCACCACCACCACCAACAACAACAACAACAACAACAACTCCACCACCACCACCAACAACAACAACAACAACTCCACCACCACCACCACCAACAACAACAACAACAACTCCACCACCACCACCAACATCAACAACAACAACAACTCCACCACCAACAACAACAACAATAATAACAACAACAGCAACAACGATTCAATCTCTCCAATCATCTTCCACCCTCGCTACCCATTCTCTGCCATTCCTTTTGTCTCCACTACCACATAAAGCCACCACCACCACAACACACACACACACACACACACACTCACAGGCTACCGGCACAGTCTTCTCGGGCTAAAAACACTAATTAATCGGGGAACCGGATACACGGTTATCTGCGACAGGTGTTTGCGGCGTTTATACGGAGGAACTTTGCAGCAGAGACGGCAGCAGCAGCAGGAGGAGGAGGAGGAGGAGGAGGGAAACTGTCTTGTATGCAGTAGGAAGCGATATACAAGACTCGGAGGAAGAAATAATAAGTAAAGAACACTGGAGGAATGAATATGAAAAAAGAAGTACTGGAAAATAAAGAAGAGAAGGAGAGGAGGAGGAGGAGGAGGAGGGAAACTAGCTTGTATGCAGTAGGAAGCGATATACATGACTCGGAGGAAGAGAAGAAAGTATAAGAAAAGAACACTGGAGGAATGAATATGAAAAAGAAGTACTGGAAAATAAAGAAGAGGAGGAGGAGGAGGAGGAACTCTTCTATGCAGCAAGAGAGGCGATATACATGATTAAAGGGAGGGAGAGGAAAGAAGAGGAAAAAAAGAGAAAACTGGAAGAATGGAGGAGAAAAAGTACTGGAAATTGAAAAAAAAAAACGAAAAATGAACTCATGCGTAAAGGAGGGGGAGGAGGAGGAGGAAAGTAGAAGGAAAAATGTCTTGTATGCAGTAGGAGAGGCGGTGGAGGAGAATAAAGGGAGGGAGAGAGGAAAAATAAGAAAATGAGAGAGCACTGGAGGAATGAAGAGGTAAAAAAAGTACTGAAAAATAATGATTCCAAAAATGGGACTCGTGCGGAGAGGAGGAGGAGGAGGAGGAGGAGGAGGAGGAGGAGGAGGAGGAGGAGGAGGAGGAGGAGGAGGAGGAGGAGGAGGAAAAGTAACTCGTGCAGAAGAAAAACCCGGTCACACAAGACGCAGGTGGAGGGAGGAAACAGTGGAGGAAAGAGGAGGAGGAAGGAGAAGGATGGAGGGACGAGGGAGAGAAAAGGCGTGTTTCCCATTCACTGCAGGACAATAAGAGAGGAAAAATACAATTAAAAAAAACGGGAAACGGAAAAATGAGAATAATGGAGGAAAAGTTGGCTTAGTGTTGCAATGGTGGGCGAGATACTGAAGAGGAGGAGGAGGAGGAGGAGGAGGAGGGGGGGTCTCTCAAAGGCCAAAACATGACTATCGAAGCGTCAAGGTCAAACCGAAGACATTCCTGGGTCACTCTCTCTCTCTCTCTCTCTCTCTCTCTCATTTTCTCTTTTTTTATTTCTCTTTTTCCTTTTTCCTCTTTTTCTTTCTCTCTTTCTTCATCTCTTTCTTTCTCTTTTTCTCTTTTTCCCTTTCTTTCTCTTTTTCACTTTTACTTTTTTTTCCCCTCTCTCTCTCTCTCTCTCTCAAAGGATTAGCTTGTCTGTTATTGTCTGTGTTTGTGATGGTAATATTAGTCGTAACAATGGTGAATCTCTCTCTCTCTTAGCAGAAGTAAAAATACCTTTCAAACAGATACAAAAGGAAAAATTTATACGGCTCTGAAAGGGAAGTCTCTCTCTCTCTCTCTCTCTCTCTCTCTCTCTCTCTGATCAAATGTATGTATGTGTGTGTGTGTGTGTGTGTGTGTTTGTGTGTGTGTGTGTGTGTGTGTGTGTGTGTGTGTGTCGTTAATTAAATACTCACGGTCTCGTCTGAAGCACTTTGTTTAATATATCACACACACACACACACACACACACACACACACACACACACACACACACACACACACACACACAAACACACACACACACATGTACAGAACATTAATTAAACACCCGTATTGTCACCTCCTCCTCCTCCTCCTCCTCCCCCCGCCCCTCATCTTTCCCCTTCCCTTACAACACTTTCCTGCCCGATCCCATGACACATCCTCTCCTCTTCTTCCTCCTCCTTCTCCTCTTCCTCCTCCTCCTCCTCCTCCTCCTCTCCCCCTCCTACCTGTATCTACCTGGGACGCTTTACCTGGACGAGTTGCATAATCAATACTAGGACACAGCGACTCTCACACCTACACACACACACACACACACACACACACACACACACTAGAATTATTACTCCACTATTTTATTTTTATTCCTCTCTCTCTCTCTCTCTCTCTCTCTCTCTCTCAGTCTGATTCCATTAACAAGGTCCAGCAGGGTGTGTGAATGGACGTGTGTGTGTGTGTGTGTGTGTGTGTGTGTGTGTGTGTGTGTGTGTTATTTGACCTTTTAGCCAACTGTCCTTCATTCCCGTGATTTCTCGTCGTTTTGTGTGTGTGTGTGTGTGTGTGTGTGTGTGTGTGTGTGTGTGTGTGTGTGTCATTGTCATTCTGAAGGGCAATGGATGTTGAGATATTGAGGGAAAGACTCATTTTTCATATACTGCGAAAGGAAGGAAGGAGGGATGTAGGGAGGGAGGGAAGGAAGGGAGGAAGAGAGGGAGGAAGGAATGAAGGGAGAAGGGGATGGACGCTGAAGGAGGATTGAAGGGAGGCTGAAAGGGAAGGAGGAGTGAAGGAAGAAGGTATGTTGACAAGGTCTTGGAAGGGACACTGAGAAAGAGCGAAGGAGGAGGAGGAGGAGGAGGAGGAGGAGGAGGACAAAGAAGAGATGAACAAGGATTGAAGTGAGGAGAGGGGAAATTCCATAGAGAGAGAGAGAGAGAGAGAGAGAGAGAGAGAGAGAGAGAGAGAGAGAGAGAGAGAGAGAGAGAGAGAGAGAGAGAGAGAGAAGGATAAAGAGAGATAAGCTGTCCAGGATTGAAGAAGCATATTTGAGGGAGAGGAAGTGGACGGAAGGGAGAGGAAGGTGAAGGGAGGAAGAAAGGGATGGAGGAGGAAGTGGGGCAGAGGAGGAGGAGGAGGAAGTAAGAGAAAGGGCAGAAAGACAACGGAAGGGGAAAAAAAAGGGAGGAAGGGAGAGGGAGGGAGGGAGAGAGGGAGGGAGGAAGGCAGGGAGGGAAAAGCCGGACGTTGTTGAGGGAGTGATGAGAATAAAGGAGGATGGAAATACCTCTTTTTTTTTTTCCTATCAACATCATCACGTTCCCTTTTTTTCCATTTTTCTATTATTTACATTATCAGTTTTCTCCCTAACTCTGTATCCAATCATTTCTATTAAGAGATTACGTTTAACTTTTTTTTATCATGAAAAGTTCTAATCAAGCATACTATTCACGATCTAGAGGCTTATGGATCTAGACTTTGCTTACTATGATGTTGCAAATGTGGCGAACTGTGCATCGTAAAAGTTAAGATAGGGAGGTAGGGAGGGAAAGAAGGCAGGGAAGTAGGGAGGGGAAAAAAAGGCAAGGAGAGGGAGAAAAAGAGGCAGGGAGAAAGAGAGAAAGGGGGATGGCAAGGAGGCAGGGAAGTAGGGAGGGAAAAGTCAGGGAGAGGGAGAAAAAGAGGCAGGGAGAAAGAGAGAAAGGGGGATGGCAAGGAGGCAGGGAAGTAGGGAGGGAAAAGTCAGGGAGAGGGAGGAAAAGAGGCAGGGAGAAAGAGAGAAAGGGGGATGGCAAGGAGGCAGGGAAGTAGGGAGGGATGGAAAGGAAGCAGGGAAGGAGGAAGGAAGGGAGAGAAAAGGATGGAAGATGAAGAGGCGATGAAGGGAGAGTGGAAGGGAAGGAGTGAAGGAAGGAGGGTGTGGTGAAGGAGGAAGGGGAGAAAAGGATAGGTGAAGAGGCAAGACTGGAAAGGAAGGGGTGACGGAAGGAGGAATAGAAGGATGGGAAGGAGTGAAGGAAGGTTAAGTGGAAGAGGAGGAAGGGAAGGAGAAAAGGATGGGAGGTGAAGAGGAGAAACTGGAAAGGAAGGAGTGAAGGAAGGTTAAGTGGAAGAGGAGGAAGGGAAGGAGAAAAGGATGGGAGGTGAAGAGGAGAAACTGGAAAGGAAGGAGTGAAGGAAGGTTAAGTGGAAGAGGAGGAAGGGAAGGAGAAAAGGATGGGAGGTGAAGAGGAGAAACTGGAAAGGAAGGAGTGAAGGAAGGAAAGGTGGTTTAGTTTTATTTTCTTTACTCATTCATCTTTTGTTTATTTTTTTATCTATTATTTTTGGCGGTGGTGGTGATGATGGTTATATTCACACCACCTTGTCTGAGCCCCATGCTGACACGTGTTTCTCTCTGTCCACGCGTATACGTAAAGGATTTGCAGCAACATCCAGAAAAAGAAGAAAATGATAAAGATACAGAATAAAAAAGACGAAAGAGAGAAAAGTGCTTATGGAAAGTTTCTGAAGACGAGGTACGAAGAAGGGATCATATGGATAGCGACTTGAGGGCCAGCTAGACATCCAAACAGTCAGCTAGTTAGTCAGCCATCCAGTCAGTCAGTCAGTCAGTCAGTTACCATCCAGTCAGAAAGTCAGTCAGTTACCACCCAGTCAGTCAGTCATCCAGCCACCCATTCAGTCATTCAGCCAGTCAGTCAGTTAGCCATACGATCGGTCAAACAGTCAGCCACAAAGTCAGTCAGTCAGTCAATGAGTCGGTCAGCTACAAGTCAGTTAGTCCAGTCAGTCAACCAGTCAGTCAGTCAGTCAGTCAGTCATCCAGCCACCCATTCAGTCATCTAGTCAGTCAGTCAGCCAACCAACCAGTCAGTCACCCACTCAGTCATTCAGTCGGTCAGCCAACCAGTCAGTCAGTCAGCAATCCAGTCAGTTACAATGCAGCCATCCAGGTACTCAGACATACACATACCAAAGCCAACCCAGTCACCCAGCCACCCAACCAGACACCCAGTCAGCCAACCAGCCACGCTACCCTTTGGACACACACACACACACACACACACACAAAGGATTACGTCGGGATATATAAGTGTTACGAGCGGATGGTTTCATATTTCTTCGTTTATGTTGTGTTTATTTTTGTTTCATCGATGTTGTTGTTGTTGAGTGTAGTGTATTGCATCGAGTGGAGGAGGAGGAGGAGGAGGAGGTGAAGGTGTAGAATGACCAGGTTAACTAATATGGCAGTGTCTTGCAACTCCTACTCCGCCTCCTCTTCCTCCTCCTCCTCCTCCTCGTCGTTCCAGGCCGGACAACCACACCTCCACCACCACCACCACCACAACTACCTCACCACCACTACGATTTCTTATTAACCACCATCACCACCACGACCACCACAACACTAAGTGACTTCACCACACACACACACACACACACACACACACACACACACGTAATGGCTGAAGACGTAGTAGTAGTGGTAGAAGTATTTTGTACTACTACTACTACTACTACTACTACTACTGCTACTACTACTACCCGTTATCTCTTCGTTATTAAAGATTACCGTTATTAACATCATAAGCCTTCTTCCACCTTATCAAATCTCTCTCTCTCTCTCTCTCTCTCTCTCTCTCTCTCTCTCTCTCTCTCTCTCTCTCTCCCCCGGTGCGTGAGAGTGGAGGGCTCAGGCCGCGGATCACCGTCTGTTTATATAAGAAAATGTACCGAAAATTTGTCTTCCAAACTCACGAGACGGTAGATGGCGCTTTTTCATTCCCTCTTCCTCCTCCTCCTCCTCCTCCTCTTTCTTCTCCCAGGTTATCTTCCTTCTCCTCTACGTTTGTTCGTCTTCTCCTCTTTCTCGTCCTTTCTTCCAGCTTATCTCCTCTACCTTTCTCTACCCTTTTCGTCCAGTCTTCCTCTTCGTCATCCTCCTTTACCTCCTTCACTGATATTCCTCCTCCTCCTCTCTTCCAGCTTCCCTTCCTCTTCTTTCTCTACATTTTTCGTCTCATCTTCCTCCGTTACCTTCATCATCCATCCGTTCCTCCTCATCATTCTCTCTTCTTCTTTATCTTCCTTATTCGTCTTTACTTCCTCCTCCTCCTCCTCCTCCTCTACCTTCTTTATTCACCTTGTATTCTTCTTCTTCCTCCTCCTCCTCTACCTTCTTTATCTATTCACCTCGTAGTCTTCCTCTTCCTCCTCCTCCTCCTCCTCCTCTTCCTCTACCTTCTTTATCTATTCACCTCGTAGTCTTCCTCTTCCTCCTCCTCCTCTTCTTCTTGTGTCTATTCTTTCTTTAACCTTTCCTCTTTCAGCCTACCACATCCTCCACATCGTTTCTACCTCATCCTTTCCTTCTTCCATGCCATTTTCATTTACCTTCTCTCTCTCTCTCTCTCTCTCTCTCTCTCTCTCTCTCTCTCTCTCTCTCTCCTCCTCATTTTCTTCCATATCAAGCTTCCATTTTCTTTTATCTTTTTTTTTCTTTATTCTCCCAATCATAATCTTATTTACAACTACTATTTCTACTATTACTACATTATCTTTTTTTGTCTTTCTATTTTTTTTCATGTTATGTTACGTTTCCTGAAATGAATGAAGGAATGAAAAAAAATAGGAGTGAGAGGATAAGAAATGAATGATAAATAGATAGACAGAAGTGAGTAAATAATTGAATGAATGGATGAGAAGATAAGAAATGAAGGGATGAACAAACTGATAGAGAAAGAAATAGATAAACAGATGAAATAATGAGTCAATAAATGGATACCCTGGATAAATCAGCGAAGGGTGGAGTGCTGGAGTGGACGAGTCTGAGGAGTGTTTGCGCCCACTCCACATCACGTGACCAAAACAAACACGCGAGGGAGAAACAACAAAGAAAAAATGTAAACAAGATCAAGAAAACAATTGAGTAACAACAACAGTGATAATAAAAGGAGGAGGAGGAGGAGGAGAAACAAGAAGAAGAAGAAGAAGAAGAAGAAGAAGAAGAAGAAGATGATGATGATGAAGAAGAACAAGAATAAGAACAAGAAGAAGAGGAAACGAAAGAGGAAGAAGAAGAGAAAGAAGAAGAAAGAAAAAGGAAGAACAAGAACAAGAAAAAAAAAGAATAGGAGGAGGAGGAGGAGGAGGAGGAGGAGATAAAGGAAGACGTATGTTACATGAATACTTAATAATTAGAGGTAAATTTTCTTTCTTTCTCTTCTTCCTCCTCCTCCTCCAATCATCGGTTAGGGTTGTGTTTATAGAATACAAAAGGTCGAGAGAGAGAGAGAGAGAGAGAGAGAGAGAGAGAGAGAGAGAGAGAGAGAGAGAGAGAGAGAGAGAGAGAGAGAGAGAGAGAGAGAGAGAGAGAGAGAAAAGAGGAGGAGGAGGAAGACTGATAAATGCTCCATGAAAATTAATTAAAAAAAGGAAGCAGGAGAAAAGGAAAGGAAAATAATTAACGTGTACGGAAGACGATGGGAAAAAAATAATGAAAAACGTGAAAGGAAAATATAATGAAAGAAATAATGTGGAAAAATCAGATAAGGATAATGGAGATAAAACCATATATAGATTGTGAATTGATAAAGAAGGAAGCAAAACAAAACGGATGGAGTGAATAAAAAGAAGGAAAGAATAATGAGAAAATAAATACGAGGAGGGGAAAAAAAGGTTTGAGAAAGAGATGAGGAAAAAAAGAGAAATGGAAAAAAAATAAAGAGAAGGAAATAGGAAATAATAAAGGGAGTGTGGAACGAAAAAAAGGGAAAAGGAGAAAAGGACAAAAATGGCGCTGGAAAAGTAAAAAGAAAAAAAGAAAAAACTTAGTAAAAAAGAAAACACACAAAAAAAACAATAAAAGAAGAGAAAGAAAGTGATAAAAAGAGAAAACTTGGGAAAAAAGTATAACAGGAAAACATAAATAAAAAGCAGAAAGTAATAAATAAAGGAAACAAAATAATAATAATAAAGAAAACGAGGAAGAAAAGGAAGAAGAAAGAAGTGAGGAAGAAAAGAGACAAGTGAAAAAAAGTAACAAAAGACAAAAAATAAATAAATAAATAAATAAGGACAAGAAAACAACAATAATAAAGAAAAGAGGAAAACGAAGAGGGACAAAAAAGACAATGAAGGGGAAGGAAAAAAAGAATAAGGAAAAAAAGACTGACGGGGAAGGAAAAGACAAGAATAGGGAAAACAAGGAGAGGGAAAAAAAGACAATGAAGGGGAAGGAAAAAAAGAATAAGGAAAAAAAGACTGACGGGGAAGGAAAAAACAAGAATAAGGAAAACAAGGAGAGGGAAAAAAGACAATGAAGGGGAAGGAAAAAAAAAGAATAAGGAAAACAAGGAGAGGGAAAAAAAGACAATGAAGGGGAAAGGAAAAAAAATACAAGGAGGAAAAAAAGACAGGAAGGAAAAAAAGGGAAAAAAACAGTAAAATTATGTGTCCCTCTCTCCCATTATCCATTATTATTTCCCCTTCCCCATTAATTCCTCCCTTCCTCCTCCCCTTTCTCAACCTATAAGCTGTCTCACTTTTCTCTCCCCCCTCTCCCCCTCCCTCACCTGGCGGCTAATTAGGGCACCTTGCCTTACCTGTGGTTTACCTGTTCACCTCATGTAAATTGTTCCCACTTCACTCCATTTATCTCCCTCTCTTTCTCTTTCTTTCCTCTCTTTCTTCTTCTCTCTTTCTCTCTTTTCTGGTTTTTTTTCTTTCTTCTCTCCACTTTTCTCTTCTTTTTTACTCTTTTTCTCTTTTTCTCTTCTCCATCTCAATATTTCTTCTTCTTTTTTCTTCCCTTTTCTCTTCTCCTTCTCTCTTTTCTGTTTTTTTCTCTTTCTCTGTCTTCTCTCCACTCTTCTCTTCTTTTTCTCTTACTTTCTCTTCTCTTCATCTCAATTTTTCTTCTTCTTTTTCCTTCTTCCCTTTTCTCTTCTCTTTTCTCCATCTCTGTTTTTCTTCTCGATGTCCTCCTCTTCTTCCTTCAAGTTATCTGTCTTCTCTCCTTTTCTCTTCCTCTCTCCTCTCCCCCCTCCTTATCTCTCTTCTTCTCTCCCTTTTCCTTCCTTTCTTTTCCATCTCTTACCTTTCCTTTCTCTTCCTCCCTCCCCCTCTCTACCTCTCTTCTTCTCTCCCTTTTCCTTCCTTTCTTTTTCATCTCTTACCTTTCCTTTCTCTTCCTCCCTCCCCCTCTCTATCTCTCTTCTTCTCTCCCTTTTCCTTCCTTTCTTTTCCATCTCTTACTTTTCCTTCCTCTTCCTCTCTCCCTCCTTCCTCTCTCTCTTCTTCTCCCTACCCCCTTCCTTCCTTTCCCTTCCACCTCTCCCTTACTCTCCTTCCCAGCCAAATCACCCCCTTCCCCTTCTTTATCTACAGCAGACTAACTCTCCTCCCTCCCTACCTCTCTTCCTCCCCTTCTTCCTCCCCTACCTATCATACCCTTCCCCTATTCCCCTCATCTTCCCTCATGTCTCTCATCACATAGCCGGTGATTACCTCCCCTCACCCCCTCACCCTCATCCTCCCACTCCCCTTCACCCCTTCCTCCAGTACCTACTCCTTATCTCCCCTTCCCCTCCCTTCCTCCCTTCACCTGCCTCCCTCACCTTTATCCCTATTAACCCTCCTTCCCCCACACCGTCTTGCCTTTACTCTTCCTCCTCCTCCTCCTCCTCCTCCTCCTCCTCCTCCTCGTGACCCCACTGACTGTTATGTTCTTCATGATCAAAATTCATTGAATGTCGCAGCAACCGACTGACCTTTAATTAGAGGAGGAGGAGGAGGAAGAGGAGGAGGAGGAGGAGGAGGAGGAGGAGGTTGCGTCTGGTAGCAGTACACAATGCATGGAGAAAGTAAGAGTGGAGAGAGAAACAAAAGGAGGAGGAGGAGAAGAAGAAGAAGAAGAAGAAGAAGAAGAAGAAGAAGAAGAAGAAGAAGAAGAAGAAGAAGAAGAAGAAGAAGAAAATCCATATACATACAAAATTTACAACATTCCTTTTTTAATTCCAAACAAGAGGTTCTACTAAACTATAAACACCCTGACCGCACTACTAAAGCAACGCAAGAACAGGGCAGGAGAGGACAAGGGTAAGGCTTCTTCCATACCCTTCCTTCCGTCAAGCCAACCAGAAGACAGGAAGAGGAGGAGGAGGAGGAGAAGGAGGAGAAGAGAGAGGATGAAGAGGTGATGGAGGGGAAGGAAGTCGAAGTTAGGTCTTGTACTGCTGCATCGAGGAGGAGGAGGAGGAGACAAACTTCCCTTGAATCCTGCGAAGGGTGAGTAGAATAGAAAGGAGAGGCTGCTAAGGGAGGGAGGAGAAAGGAAGAAGGGAGAAGGGAGAAGGGAAAAGAAGGGGAAGGGGGAAGGAAGAAGGGGGAATTTGGAGAAGAAGGGGTGGCGAAGGAAGGAAGAAGGGGAAGGAAGGGAACGAAGGAAGGCAGGAAGAGGAGGAGAGAAGATATCTAGTGTATCCTGGAGAGGTTGTAGGGACTGAAGAAAGGAGGGAGAGAAGGAGGAAGAGAAGGAAAGGGAGGAGGAAGAGAGGAGGATAAGGGGGAGAGGGGGGAGAAAGGACTTTAACTGAATACTTCGAAGAGAGAGAGAGTATATACCCCTCCCCCCCTCCATCCTCTCCATATCTAGGTACGCAGAACACACACACACACACACACACACACACACACACACACACACACACACACACACACACACACACACACACACACACACACACACACACACACACACACACACACACACACGACCAAATTTCCTGTAGCATAGTGACCGATCCCACGACACAAACAAACAAACAAACAAACAAACAAAACAAAGGAAAAAACAAAAATAAACTTAATAATGGCAATAAAACCTCTTGATTATGTTTGTCGTCTAGTCTCTCTCTCTCTCTCTCTCTCTCTCTCACACACACACACACACACACACACACACACACACTCTTACATGACGTAGCAATCCCTCTATGTGTGTGTGTGTGTACGTATGTATGTATGTATGTGCGCGTATTGAGCCTACACCTTCCTCTAGCCTCCTCCCCCCTCCTCCCTTCCCTCTTGTTACCCCCTCCCACCTTCACCTGTCCCTCCTTAGCCCCCCCCTTCTGAGGTCACCTGTCCACTGAAGTGATGGAGAGGAAGGGCGCACGGACCCCTTCCCCCCCCCAACCCCACTCCCCCTCTACTTCTTTACCCCCTCTTTTTTGTCCTGTCCTCCGTCCTCCTTCCTCTATCTTTATTTCTTTCTTCTTCGTTTCTTTTATCTCTTTCTTTCTTCCTTTTTCTTCCTTTTTTCTTACGTTTCTCTTTCTTGTCGTTTCTTTGCCTCTTTCTTTGTTTTGTTTTTCTTATTCTTTTTTTCGTTTCTTATCCATTTTCTTCATCTCCATTCCTCCTTCCATACCTTTATCTTTCTTGTTTTTTCTTCCCCCTTTTTTTTCTTCTTTTCTTCCCTCTCTTTTTCTTGATCTTTCTCCCCCTCTCTCCTTCTTCTTTGTTTTCTTCTTCTCTTCCCTCTCTTTTTCTTGATCTTTCTCCCCCTCTCTCCTTCTTCTTTGTTTTCTTCTTCTTCTTCCTGTTTCTTCCCTCTCTTCTTTCTTCTCCATCTTTTTCTTGTTCTTTCTTCCCTTCCCTCCTTCTTCTTTCTTAGTTTCTTCCCTCTCTTCTTTCTTCTCCATCTTTTTCTTGTCCTTTCTCCCTCCCCCTTCTCCCTTTCCTCTCCTCCTCCTCCTCTCTCTTCGTTTCTTTACTGTCTCCTTCCTTTCATCTTCACTTTTTTGTCCTCTCATCCTTCCTCCTTCCTCTAACTTTTTGATTCTCCTTTTCTCCTTTATTCCTTCCCTTCTTCTCCTTTTCGTTTTCTCACTCCCCCCTCCCTTGCTTCCTTCCTTCCTCCCCCTGTCTTTCTTTTCATTTTCTCCCTCCCTCCCTCCCTTCCTCCATTTCCTTTCTTCCTCGTACTCTTTGTCTACCTATCCCTCCTTCTCCCTTTTTCTCCCCTCTCTCTTTCGATCGCTCCCTCCATTCCCCCTCTCCTCCCTTCCTCTCTCTTCTCATTCCTCATCCTTTTCCTTTCTTCCTTCCCTACCTTTTCCTTCCCTTACTTTCCTATCCTTTTTCATACCCTCCTTCGTCCTTTCCTTTCCCTCCCTTCCCTTCCCTTCCTTTTTCTACCCATCCCTTCTCTTTCATACCCTCCCCTTCCTTCCCTTTCATTTCCTTCCCTTCCCTTTCTTCATCCCTTCCTCCCTCACATGTCCAAGAATAAATCGAAGGGGTGAAGGGGGGAAGGGGAGGAAGAGGAGGGGGAGGAGGAGAAAGGGGAAGGGAAGAAAGGCAATGTGAAGGGGGAGCAGGTTTTGGAGGAAGAATCGTGGTGGCGTTGTCGTAGAGGAGGAGGAGGAGGAGGAGGAGGAGGAGGAGAGTGCGTGAGGGTAGTGCTGGTGTGGGTCACGCCTGTAGCCACCTCCACCTTCTCCACCACCACCACCACCATCACCACCTCCACCATCACCACCTACTCCATCTAAGCCAGAGGTATAATCATCAACATAAGAAGTATATGAGAGTTACCTTCAGCTGGGTAAGGAGGGGGGAAAGGAGGGGAAAAGAGGGGAGGAGATGGGAAGAGAGAGGAGGAGAGGGGAAAAGAGGGGAGGAGATGGGAAGAGAGAGGAGGAGAGGGGAAAGGAGGGGAAAAGAGGGGAGGAGATGGGAAGAGAGAGGAGGAGAGGGGAAAAGAGGGGAGGAGATGGGGAGAGAGGAGGAGAGGGGAAAGGAGGGGTGGAGAGGGGAAAGGAGGGTAGGAGAGGGAGGGGAGGGAGGGGAGGAGAGGGAGAAGAGGGAGGGGAGGAGAGAGAGAAGAGTGAGGGGAGAAGGAATGGAATGTGATGGATGGGAAGGGATATGAAGGTGGAAAGGAAAGGAAATGGAAGATATAGAGTTGCAAAGAAAGGAAAATTGAGGAAAAAAAGAAAGGGAATTGAAACGAAGGAAAATGAGAGAAAGGCAATGGAGAGGAAAAGAATGGAGAATAATAGAAGAAAATTAAAGAAATGTCAAAAAAAGGGAGAAGAAAAGAAACGAAACGATATATAGAAAATTAAGTGAAAGTAAGAAAAGGAAGAAAAGAAAAGATGAGAAAAATAATATAAAAAGTCAGAAAATGGAAAAGGGAGATCAAGGCGAAAATCAAAATAGGGGAATAAAAAGGAAAAAAAAAAAAGACAAGTTAGAGAATCAAACAACAAAGCGAAAGTAGAAAGAGCAAAAGAAAATAAAAACAAGAAAACAAGGAATCAATAGAGGGGGAAAAAAAGAGAAAGAGGGAAGACGAAAGAAGAGGGGAGAAAAGGGAGGACGGATGAGGGAGAGAGCAAGTCAGTGAGTGAGTGAGTGCGTGAGTGCGTGTGTGATGGAGGTTCGATAAAACGGCAAAAAAACAAGAAAAGGGGGAATAGGGGAGAGGGGAGAAGGAGGGAATGAGGGGAATAGGGGAGGGGGGAGAGGGAGGGGGTTAAATTAGAGGGGAGAGACCACGCCAGATAAGGTCGTTAGTACACCTGGAGAGCTACCTGTCCGAGCCTTACCTGGGACAAAAAAATAATAATAATTGAGCCAAAAAAAATAATAGGTTACAAAAAATATGAGTACGACTATTATTATTATTATTATTATTATTATTATTATTATTATTATTTGTTGTTGTTGTTGTTGTTGTTGTTGTTGTCAGCCGTCATTATCCTTTGTTCCTTCCTATGGCCCCTTTCTTATCCACCTCTACTTCCCCTTTACTCTCCTCCTCATCCACCATCTTCTCTCCTTGCTGTTCCTTCTTCCATCTTCCTATTTTCTTTCCTTTCTTCCTTCTCCTGTCTTTCTTTTCGTTTTCTCTTTCCCTTTCTTCTTCATTTCTTTCTTTCTTTTCGTTTTCTCCCTTCCTCCCTTCTTTCGGTTCCTAATATTCTTTTCTCTATTCCTCTTTCTTCTGTCTTTTTATTCTCCTTTCTTCTTTTCTTTCCTCTGTTTTTCCATTCCCTTCGTTTTGTCTTCTTTTCCTCTCTCTCCTTCCGTTCTTCCTTCCTCTCTTCTTTTCAATCTCTCCCTCTCTTCCTTCCTTTCTTCCTTTTCCTAACATATTATCTTCTCTCCTCCCTCCCTTTCCTCCCCTCTCCTCCCTCTTGCACACCTCCACGTTCTCTCTCCCTCCCGTTACCTCCGCCTCTTACCTCTCCTCCCACACCACCACTACTTGAAATTCCCTCCCATTCCTCCCTCCCTCTCCCTTTTTCTCCCCTAATCGTTTCTCCCCTTCTCTTTCTCCCACCCTTATCTCCCTTACACCCACATACACTACTCTCCCTTCCTTCCTCCCCTTCCCCTCACACTTATATTCATCTCCCCTTCCCCTTTCCTTACTCTCCCCTCTCCCTCCTTTCTCCCCCTCACACCTATAGTTACTCCCTTCCTTTGTTCATCTCCCTTTCCCCTTCTTCCCCTTTCCTCCTCTTTTCTTCCTCCCATAAGTCTCCTGTTTCTTCGTCTCACCTACGTTTTTTTTCTTCTCTCCCTTCCTTAATTCCCTTTCCTCCATTCCTCTGTTCATCCCTTTCTTCTCTCCCCCTTTCCTCCACTCTCCCTTACTCTCCCTCCGATCCTCTTTCCTTCCCCTCACATCGATACTATTCTCTCTCCCTTCCTTCCCTTTTCCTCCATTCCTCTGTTCATCTCTCACACTTTTCACCCCCTTCCTCTCCCTTCGTCCCTCTTTCCTCCCCCTCACACCTACACGTGTCTCTCTCCCTTCCTCCCCCCCTTTCCCCCATTCCTCTGTTCATCTCTCCCTCTCCCTCCCTCCCCCTCCGCCCCTCCTTCCTTCCCCTCACCTGGGCGTCACCTGAGCCGGGACGTTAACCAGGTGAGTCGACAACACCTGGACAGCGCACCTTAACCCCTCCCCCCTTCCCTTACCCCCCCCCCTTTACCATTACCTCCCTTCCCCCTCCCCTTACCCCTTACCCCCCTAGACGACCCCTCTCCATTCCGTTAACCTGTGCCTCCCTATTTTCCTTCCTCCTGCCTTTGCCTCCCTTTCCCCCCCCCCTCCTCCCTTGCCTCCCTCTTCACCCCTTACCTCCCTTCCGCTACCCTTTGCCTCCCCTATTCTCCTCCCTACCCTAACCTTCCCTAACCTAGCCCCTCTCTCCCCTCCCTTCCTCTTTGCTCCCCACTACCTCCCCTTATCCTAACCCTACCCTATCTTCCCTTCCCCTTCCTTCCTCTTCACCACTATTCCCTCCCTCTTTTTCGCCCCCTTCTACTTCCTCCCCATCTTACTCATCTCTGCATCCCCTCGATCTCTCTCCTCTCCCCTCCTCCTCCCTCCCCTTTACCAACATATTCCCTTCTCTCCCCTTTCTCTTCCTCCCCCCCCCCCTTTCCTCCACTCTTACACACACCTCCACGTCATCTCTCCCTTCCGTTACATGTACCCCTCCACTCCCCTCCCCTCTTCCCCTCCCTCCTCCTCCCTTCTTCCAGTATACTCTCCCCTTTTCTCTCCCCTTTTCTCTCCTGTTCGTCCCTTCCTCCCCATCTCTTCTCCAATAACTCAATAACTTCATTCCTCCTCCTCCTCCTCCTCCTCCTCCTCCTGTTAGATCGACTGTGTAAACTTGGTGGTTATATCTTTGACACCCTAAAAGGAGGAGGAGGAGGAGGAGGAGGAGTTTTGTAAGAGATGATGAGGAAGTGGAGAGAGAGAGAGAGAGAGAGAGAGAGAGAGAGAGAGAGAGAGAGAGAGAGAGAGAGAGAGAGAGAGAGAGAGAGTGTGTGTGTGGTGACGTAGGATCTATTGGTAGGAGGCAGGAATGTAGGAGTGGGAAGGGAGAGTGTAGGAGGAGGAGGAGGAGGAGGAGGGAGATATCAGAGGAATGCTGTAGGTAACGGAAGAGAGAGAAGACGAGATTATAAATGAGAACAGAGGGGAGGAGGAGGAGGAGGAGGAGGAGTGAAAAAAAATGGATAAAGGAGTAAAGGAGAGGACAGGTTGAGGAGGAAGAGGAGGAGGAGGATCAAGGGAGGAAGAGGAGGAGGGAAGAGGGAGATCACATTCCATAAAAAGAGACCAAAGGGGATCTCATGGAGGCTTCAATCTCCCTCGATATCCTCCTCCTCCTCCTCCTCCTCCTCCTTCATAAGTTACCGCAATCCACAGTAAAAGGTTTGTCATCTCTCCACTTTCCCTCCTCCTCGCACTATGATAATATTCTCACGCACCCTAAACACACACACACACACACACACACACACACACACACACACACACACACACACACACACACACACACACGATTAG
>NC_066547.1:8742268-8769768 GCF_024679095.1 Eriocheir sinensis
GGAGGAAAAAATGAAGGAGGAAGAGAGGGAGAGGGAGGGAGGAAGGGGGGAGGGGAAGAGGGAGAGAAGGAGGGGGAGAGGGAGGAGTGGGGGAGTTGCCTGAGTCACGCTTCTCCCTCCCTCCTCCTCCACCTTCACTTTCCTCCGGCACAAAAAAAAAGGAAAAAAAGAAAATTATACACCAAAAAATCCATATATAAAAATGTGTAAAAAAGAGAGAGAGAGAGAGAGAGAGAGATCACCACGAGTAACTTGTAGCTAACGCACACACACACACACACACACACACACACACACGCACGCACTCGGACGCACGCACTTGTATCACACACACACACACCGACAACGTGACGTGACATAACGGTGCCTGTGTGTGTGTGTGTGTGTGTGTGTGTGTGTGTGTGTCCAGGGGGCGTGACGGCGTGTCTGGCTGGCGGTCAACCTCCCCTCCCTTTACTCCCCCTTCTCTCCTCACCTTCTTCCCCTCCCCTAACTCCCCCCTCCTTATCCTCCCTTCCCCACTCCTTTACCCCCCTTTATTTCCCTCTCTCACCACCATTCCTTTTTCTTCCTTTTTCCTCTCCCTTCCTCCTTCTTTTACTTCCTCTACTCCCTTCCTTTATCTCCCTTCCTTCACAGTTTTCCTTACTCCTTCCCTTTTCCCCTTATATATCTTCCCCCTTCCTTCTCCCTATACTCTCCCTCCTTTACTTCCTTCTCTCCCCATCACTCCTTTTCCTCCCTTTTCTCCTCTCCTTTCCCTCTTTCTACTTCCTTAACTCCCTATCTTTATCTCCCCTTTTACACACAGTTTTCCTTCTTCCTTCTTCCTCTTTTCCCTTTCTCTTCCCCTCCTCTCTTCCCCTCTTTATCTCCCTCTTAGTCCCTCCTCTTCTCCCATAGCTATCTTTCCTCACCTCTCCGTTCCCTCCAATCCCCCTCCTCCACCCTATCTCTCCTTCCCCCCTCTTCCCTCCTTGTCATCCCCACCATCACCACCACAACAACGAAGAGGAGGAGGAGGAGGAGGAGGAGGAGTATAATGAGGTGACGCACTGAAGGAAAGAGGAAATAGATAAGTGTCGGGTGTTAAGAAGAGGAAATGAGAAAAAGAAAACGGGAGGAGGAGGCATGAATAAAAGAAGAGGAGGAAAGGAAGGAAGGAAAGTAGGAAAGGGAGGAAGCGAGAAGGAATAGATATAAGAAGAGGGAAGGGAGGAAAAGCGAAAAGGAAAGAGGAACCAAAGGGAATAGAGGAGGGAAGGAAGGAAAAGAAGGAAAAGCAGAAGGCGAGAGAAAAAGGTTGCAAAGTGAAGAGAAGGAAAAATGAAAAGAAAGGAAAAAGAAAGAAAAGAAAACTGAAAGAAGGTAAAAAATGAAGAAAATCAGAAAGGAAGGAAAACAAAAAGGAGGGAAAATGGAAATAGAAAGAAAAATGGAAAAGAGGGAAAATGGAAAGAAAGGAAAAAGAAAGAAAACAAAACTGAAAAGAGGAAAAAGAAGAAAATCAGAAAGTAAGGAAAACAAAAACGAAGGAAAACAACGAAAGGGAAACTGAAAAGGAAAACAAAGAAAGGAAACTGAAAAGAAAAAAAGGAAAAAAATCAGAAAGGAAGGAAAACAAAGGAAGAAAATCAGAAAGGAAGGAAAACAAAAAGGAAAAAAATCGAAAAAAAGGAAAATGGAAAGAAAGGAAAAGAAAGAAAACAAAACTGAAAGACGGAAAAAAAGGAAGAAAATCAGAAAGGAAGGAAAATAAAAACGAGTAAAAATAGAAATAGAAAGGAAGGAAAACAGAAAATGATGAGCTAAGAAGGATGTGAGTGAGGAGGAAGAGGGCAAGTTAAGTTAAGACAGGAAGGAGGGAGGGAGGGAGGAAAGAGAAAAATGAGGAAGAGAGACACACAAAGTTAAGAGAAAATAAGAGGAGGAGGAGGAGGGAGAGGGGAAAGAGAAGATTTGGAGAAAACGAAGTGTGTGTGTGTGTGTGTGTGTGTGTGTGTGTGTGTGTGTGTGTGTGTGTGTGTGTGTGTGTGTAGAAGTAGTGTATTTCCTCCTCTTCCTCTTGTTTTCTCATATCTTTGTGTCTCTTTATTTTCCTCTTCTGTTTCATTGTCTTACCACATGTAGTCTTTCAGTAGTAGCAGATGCCCTAACTATATATTAACCCGGTAGCTGCGGAGGTCATGTTTCTTAGGTTAGGTTAGGTTAAAGGCCCCTCTAAGTAAAATAATGAGAAAGAATCATCACTCACGCAAGCCATTTCATAGTATATATCAACGCATGTGTGATCAGTTTATGCATCATCTATTTTGGGAGGTTTATATCATGGCAGAAATTCGCCCCGTCGCTGCTACCGGGTTAAAATGTCTCCTGATATCTGTTTTCTATGTAGTCCTCTTCCTCCTCCTCCTCCTCCCTCGGTTTCCAACTCTCGACAGGATACGAAGGGAGGTAAGCGACGGCAAAAAATGGCCTATCCATTTAAATATCTCTAAAGACATCAATCAATCTATAGCCTTTCATTCCACCAACTGTTCATTCATTATCTGACCCAGTTTAGATTAGGCTGTATAAAGGGATGGGTGGGGGGTGAGGTGTGAGATGGGGGGTGGAGAGGGGGGGGGGTGACAGATGAGGTGAAGGGAGGTGGCGTGTGAGGGTGGGATGACTGGTGAGGTGAGCTGAGGTAAGGTGAGGGGGGTGGAAGGAGGGGTGACAGATGAGGTGACTGGAGGTGGCGTGTCGGTATGTGTGTGTGGGGGGGGGGTGGGGGGGGGTGGGGGGGGTTACGGGCAGGTAATAATTGTTACGCCGTGACCAGGTAAGTGTTGAGGTGACTTCCTTTAATCAGATCAGGTGTGTTTTCTCTTCCTGGCAATGAGCTGGGTTTCTTTTCTTTTTTTCTCTCTCTCTCTTTCTCTTTTCGAAGGTCTTGTTTTCCCTCTTTAGTTGTCTTTCTTCTTCTTCTTCTTCTTCTTCTTTTCTCTTCTTTTTAATTTTCTTTTTTCTGTTTCTATTTCTTTCTTTCTTTAAATATTCAATGATTTGTTTTGTTTTCTTCTTCTTCTTCTTCTTTTTCTTCTTCTTTTCTTCTTCTTCCTCTCTCTTTAATTTTCTTCATTCTTTTTCTATTCTTTTTTTTAAATATTTATTGATTTGTTTTGTTTTCTTCTTTTTTCTTCTTCCTCTTCTTCTTCTTCTTCTTCTTCTTCTTCTTCTTCTTCTTTTTCTTCTTCTTCTCTCTTTACTTTTCATCCTTCTTTTTCTATTTTTCTTTCTTTAAATATTCATTGATTTGTTTTGTCTTCTTATTATTCTTCTTCTTCTTCTTCTTCTATTTTTCTTTCTTTCTTTAATTATTCTTTGTTTTTTTTTGTCTTCTTCTTCTTCTTCTTCTTCTTCTTCTTCTTCTTCTTCTTTTTCTATTTTTCTTTCTTTCTTTAAATATTCATTGATTTGTTTTGTCTTCTTCTTCTTCTTCTTCTTCTTCTTCTTCTTCTTCTCTCTTTACTTTTCATCCTTCTTTTTCTATTTTTCTTTCTTTCTTTAAATATTCATTGATTTGTTTTGTCTTCTTCTTCTTCTTCTTCTTCTTCTTCTTCTTCTTCTTCTTCTTCTTCTTCTTCTTCTTCTTCTTCTTCTTCTCTCTTTACTTTTCATCCTTCTTTTTCTATTTTTCTTTCTTTCTTTAAATATTCATTGATTTGTTTTGTTTTCTTCTTCTTCTTCTTCTTTTTCTTCTTCACCTTTTCCATTCCACTTTCTTTTTCTTTATATTTTTCTTCTCCGTTATCGTCGTCTCAGTGCTTCTTATTCCTCCTCTTCCTCCTCCTCCTCCTCCTCCTCTTCTTCCTCCTCACTGCTTCATCTTCCATCTTCTTGTGTCTTTTTTCTATTTCTCTCATTCATTAATTCCTTTTCTGCCCCGTCTCTCATTCTTCAAGCCTCCTCCTCCTCCTCTTTCTCTTCTTCTTCTCCCTCTTCCTCTCCTCTTCCTTATCCCCCTAAGTGCTCCATTTTCTTCCATCTTCTTGTGTCTTTTTTCTATTTCTCTCATTCATTCCTTTTGTGCCCTTGCCTTTCATTCTCTAAGTCTCCTCCTCCTCCTCCTCCTCCTCCTCCTCTCTTCCTTATTCCTCCTTACCCGGCGTGACTTGCAGAGAGAGAAACGAGACGAGAGAAAGGAAAAAAAAATAGAAAGTAATTTTACACAAACCAGCCGACTTAATCACCACCTTGTTCCTCCATCATCATCATCATCATCATCATCAATTACAGGGAGAGAAGGAGAGAGACAGAAGGGAAGAAGGGAGAACCAGAGGGAAATTAAATAATGGAAAATGGAACGAAAAGGGAGATGGAGCAAATTTGTGAGGAAAAAAGAAAATAAAAAAGGAAAGATAAACAGAAATGGAGAGATGAAAAGAGAAGAGAAGGATGTGAAGGGAATGAAAGAGGATTGAAGGAGAGAAAGAGACATAAGGGGAAGGAGAAAAGAAGATGAGTAAAGAAGAGAAGGGAGGAAGGGAAGGATAATCAGAGAAAAGGAAAAAAAAACAGAGGGAGTTAAATCAAATAATGGGAAAGAGGTAAAGAAAAGGACATAAGAGAAAATTTAAGAGGAAAAAAAACATAAAAAGGAAAGAGGAGAATGAGAAGGGAATGGCAGAGGAATGAATGGAAAGAAAGAAAGAAGAGGAAGGAAAGGACGGATGAGAGAGAGAGAGAGAGAGAGAGAGAGAGAGAGAGAGAGGTGTGGGGTCGTCATGGGGGGACAGATGATGGGGGCGATAAACTATTCCTGGCCTCCGGAAATTCTACCTCCCATTCTCTTCCCTTCCATGGTTCCTTCCTTCCCTTCGTCACTCTTCCTCCTCTTTCCCATTCTCTTCCATGGTTCCCTCTCTTCCTCCTTCTCCTCCCCTTCCTCTTCCTTCAATGGTTCCCTCCTTCCCTTCGTCACTCTTCCTCCCCTTTCCCATTCTCTTACATGGTTCCCTCTCTTTCTTTCATCTCACTCTTCCTCCTCCTCCCTCCCTCTTCCCTTTCATGGTTTCCACTTTCTCTTCGTCCCACTCCCCCCCCCCCCCCCTTCCCATTCTTTTTTCTCTTCCACCTTCCCTCTCTTTCCCTTCATCTCTCATTCCTCCTCCTCCCTCCTCCTTTCCCCTTCGTCCCTCTCCTTCTCCTCCTCCTTCTTCCATTGTACCCTCTTTCCCTTCATCCCTTCTTTCCTCTTCCCTTTTTTCCTCTCTTTCCCTTCCTCCATTTTTCACTCTTCCACATGTTTTTCTCTCCGTCTTTCTCTCTTCCATCCCTCTTCCCTTCCACTGTTCCTTCTCATTCCCTTTATCCTTCCCTTCCTCCTCCTATCTCCCTCTTCCCTTTCTCTTCTATCCCTTTTCTCGCCCTTGTTTTCTCCTCTCTTCCTCCTCCTCCCACCCGTCCTCCTCTTTCCATCTGCTTTTCCTCTCCCTTTCCTTTAAGAACATAACAGCATAAGTACATCACGAGTCTACAAGAGGCCGGTAGACATATACAAGGCAGCTCCTGTGAACCTAATCCCATCTTACATCACTATGCATGAATATATATTATCTTTTTTTTTTATGTGACTTGTATTGGCAAGCACTCACCTCATGACTGCCAAGCCTGTTCCACTCATCTGTCACTCTGTTGGTAAGCCGATTCTTGCTTATGTCCTTGTTGAATCTGAATCTATCCAGTTTAAGTTCATTACTACGTGTCCTTCTCCTCCTTCCTCGTTTACTCCTTCCTTCTCCTTCTCTTCTTTCCTCTTCCCTTTTTCTCTTCCTCATCCTCCTTCCCTTCCTTTTCATCTTTCCTCTCCCTCTTTCCTTTTCACTTCCTTCTTTTTTCTCTCCCTCTTTCCTTCATATTCTCTTCCTTCTCCCTCTCTCCTTCCTTTCAGTACTTTTCTCCCTCTCCTATTCTTCCATTCCTCTCTCTCTCTCTCTCTCTCTCTCTCTCTCTCTCTCTCTCTCTCTCTCTCTCTCTCTCTCTCTCTCTCTCTCTCTCTCTCTCCGAAACCTGCCAGTCACTCTTGTTGCAAACCACGTGACCCACCTCGCGAGAGAGAGAGAGAGAGAGAGAGAGAGAGAGAGAGAGAGAGAGAGAGAGAAAGGGCTCCTCTCCAGACAATGAAACAAAACAAAAAAATACTTGTCAGATAAGGAGTCACATTAAGTTGTCTCTGTCTGTTGTTGGTGTTGTTGTTGTTGTTGTTGTTTTCCTTCTCTTCCTCCTTTTTCTTCCTCCTCCTCCTCCTCCTCGTTCGTAATGGAGTTTGAGGTGATAATGATCGTGGTGGTGGTGGGGGTGGTGGCGGGGGTGGGGGTGATGAAGACGTAGCACCGGATGTAGATGGGGTAGAGGGTGATCAAAGGGGCAATGTGGTGATGTCTGAGGAAGAAAGAAGAAGAAGAAGAAGAAGAAGAAGAAGAAAACAAAAACAGGAAGAAGAACAAGAACAAGAGCAAGAACAACAAGAACAAGAACAACAACAACAACAACAAAAGAAAAAAGAAGAAGAAGAAGAAGAAGAAGAAGAAGAAGAAGAAGAAGAAGAAGAAGAAGAAGAAGAAGGAGAAGAAGAAAGAGAGCAATGACGACGACAAAGTGTAAAATAAAGAAAAAATATTGAAAAAGCAAGAAAAAGAAACAAAACATAAGAAGAAAAGAACAAACAAACGAACGAAACAAACGAAAAGACAAATGAACAGAAAAAAAAACAGATCAAACGAAAAACAAACACAAATACCAAACAAACATTTAGACGAATAAAAAAAAAAAAACAGACAAACACAAATTAGCATCTCATTAGCGCTTTTTTTTTCTAATTATACCTTAATGAAGAATACCTGTGTGTGTGTGTGTGTGTGTGTGTGTGTGTGTGTGTGTGTGTGTGTGTGTGCTTTACCTGGCCAGAATTTACACCTGTGCGTTAGATACCACAAAATCTTACTGTAATTTACTGAAGAAGGGAAGGGAAGGAAGGGGAGAGAGAAAAAAATAACAAATGAGAGAAGGAAGGATGGGCGGTAAGAGGGAAGGGAGGAAGGGGAGGAGAGGAATAGGGGAGGGGAGAAGAGGGAAATAAAGGCTAGTGAATTAAGGGAAAGAGGGAAATAAACCAGGATAAGAAGGAGGGAATAGAAATAAAAACAGAAGGAAATGCAGACAAGAAAGGAAGGGGAGAGGAAAAGAGGAGAGGAGGGTTGATTAAGTGAAATGAGGAAAGGGGAAGGAAAGAGAAGAGATATGAAGGAGGAAAATGTAAGAAGGAAGGGAGAAAGGACACAGGAGAGGGCGAGGGTTGATTAAGTGAAAGAGGAAAAGGGAGGGAACAGGAATGGAGAAAGAAAAAATTAATGTGGGAAGAAAGGAAGGAAAGAAGAATTAAGGAAAGGAAGAAGGAAAGGAAGGAAAGCAAGTAATGAAGAAAGAACATGTGAGACGGAAAGTAGATTTAAGAATAAAGGAAAAGGAGGGAAGAAAGAGGAATGGAGGAAAAAATGTGGGAAGGAAGGAAGGAAAGAGGAATTAAGGAAAGGAAGAAGGAAAGGAAAGAAAAAAAAAGTAATGAAGGAAGAACATGAGAGACGGAAAGAAAGAAGAATTAAAAAGGAGGGAAGGAAGGAAGGAGAAAACAAACAAGAATATGTGGGAGTGATGAGGAGAGGAAAGAAAGGAGGGATGAAAGAAGAGAAAGGGAGGAAGAAAATGAAGAAGTAAAGAAGGGAAACAGATGAAGGAAGAAAGAAAATGTGTATCGAGGAAAGGAATAAAGGAGAGGAATAAAGAAAGACAAGAAAGAAAGCAGGAGGGAGAATGTTTTAAGTCGGTCAAGGCAAGAATCTCATCAAGTATTTAGGAACAAGGAAAGAAAAAAAAAGAAAAAAAGAGTAAAAGACTTGTCATGATACGAGACATGTATAAGTATTTGGCTTTGCATGTTGGTAAGTGACGTGTGTGTGTGTGTGTGTGTGTGTGTGTGTGTGTGTGTGTGTGTGTGTGTGTACAAATGTCTTCTGAAATCTTCCTGTCCTCTACGCGTCCTCCTCCTCTTCCTTCTCTCCCTCTTTCTTCTTCCTCTTCTTCATATCAGTATTAGTATTTTGTAGTAGTAGTAGTAGTAGTAGTAGTAGTAGTAGTAGTAGAAGTAGTAGTAGAAGTAGTAGTAGTAGCAGTAGTAGTAGTAGTTTTTTTTGTGTTCCTATTATTATTATTATTGTCGTTGTTGCTGTTGTTGTTGTTGTTGTTGTTGTTGTTGGGTGACGCATCACCACACAACATATGCTGCTACTCTTCCTCCTCACATTACACACACACACACACACACACACACACACACACACACACACACATATGCACGCCACTTTCCTTAGAAATCATAGAAAAAAATGAGCTATCGGCTTGAGAGAGAGAGAGAGAGAGAGAGAGAGAGAGAGAGAGAGAGAGATAAACGACGCTTCTCTTTTGGCGAAATTGCGTGTGGTTCTTTCTTCATGCAGGGAGGAATGAGGGAGGAGAGAAAGAGAGGGAGAGAAGAGGGAGAGAGGAAATGAAGAGGGAGAGGAGGGAGGGAGGAAAGGGAGAGGGTAGGATGACCGTGACAGCTGGTGGATCATTGCGAGAAGGAGGGAGAGAGGAGGGAGGTAGAGAGGGGGTAAGGGAGGAGCAGGGAGAGAACAGCAATACAGGTAAGATGACAGGTGATAATGATGATGATGATGATGATGATGATGATGGTGGTGATGATGGACTACAGAAATGAGTGGAAAGGTAACAGGTGCGAGAGAAAAGTGAAAAGGAAGGTGATAGGAGAAAACGCCGTCAGGTAAACTCCCTCAAGGCCAAGACGAGAAGAAAAAAAAACACTAAAACAGAACGAATGGAAATAAAAGAAAAGGAAGAGTGAAAAGTAAGATGAAGGAGACATTGGGATTTTTTCTGTCACATAAGAAATAAAGAAAAATATGAAAACGACACGAATAAAAGTTAAAGAAAATAAGATATAGAGAAGTATGATGAAGAAGATATTACGATTTTGTTAATTCTTTCTTTCTTTCTTTCTTTCTTTCTTTCTTTCTTCCTTCCTTCCTTACTTACTTTCTTCCTTCTTTCCTTCTTCTTTCTCTCTTTATCTATATATATACGTATCTATCTTACACACACACACACACACACACACACACACACACACACACACCTGGGGCCCGGAACAAGATACCTTCCCACCTTAATTAACCCTTTGGCGGGCGAGTCTCGGGCCGCCCAAAGTTTGGCCCGAAGTTTACCCAAAAATCGATGACGTGGAGGGCGAGAGGATACGTTCGGTGTGTGTGTGTGTGTGTGTGTGTGTGTGTGTGTGTGTGTGTGTGTGTGTGTGTGTGTGTGTGTGTGTGTGTTTACTGTTAAAAAGTATTATCAAACCGAATTAAATTGTATAATGAGGAAAACTAGCACGGAGTATTGTGGAAACGGCAAGCAAAAAAATAAAAAGTAGCGAGAAAATTAGGTAAACCATCAAGTAATAAAAAATGAAAATGGACAGAAAGAGAATGAAACACAAAGGCAGAACCTGATATTTAAAAGGAACTACTGCGCGACATACTACAACTACTACTACTACTACTACTACTACTACTACTACTACTACTACTACTACTACTACTACTACTACTACCTTTTCACATTATCAATACGTGTCATCAATAATCATTTAGAAATACCACTATAAAAATAATGATAATAATATGCATAAAATAACTGTAACAGACAACCCCCATATGAAATTTAACAAACCCAAACATACTCATTAACGAACAAATCAGACAGAGGAAAGTTAAAACAAATAAATAAATACATAATGGATCTTAACAACCCCATTACCTCCGGCTTTCACATTTCCTAACTGACCACGATCACCACCGCCACCCACGCCGCCACCACCACCACAATCACCACCACCACCCTCGCCACCCACCACCACCACCCATCACCATCACCATCACGAGGTCTTTCCCCAGTGCCTTCAGCAGCGCCCAAGGCAGGGAAAGAGTACTGTGGGTGACGCCGCCTCGTACGCAGGAAGAGGAGGAGGAGGAGGAGGAGGAGGAGGAGGAGGAGGAGGAGGAGGAAGAGGAAGAGGAGGAGGAGGAGGAGACCATTAAAACATTGACCAGCACAACCTTCCCTTCCACAAATATCGATAATAATTATAGTAATAATAATCGTAAGAAGAGAAAGGAAGAAGCAAGAAAACAAGAACAAGAAGAACAAAAACAAGAAAAAAACGGAAACGAAACAGAAAAAGAAAGAAAAAGAAAAGGAAGAAAAATAAGAAAATAGAAAAATAGGAAAAAATATAAAGAAAAAAGAAAAGCGAAGGAAAATAGAAAAAAAAGAAAAAAAAGGAAAAACAGGAAAAGAAAGAAAAAGGAAGAAAAATAGAAAAGTACGACAAAGATAAGAAAAAAATAAAACTAAGGAAAACAAACAGAAAATGAAAAATAAGAAAAATAATAAGACGTAATTGGGGCTTATGGAAAAAAAGACGAACAGACGGACAGACAGACAGACAGACACACACAGGCAAACCTTTCCTTAAATAATGAAGCTCAAATTAAAGTTCTTCCTGGCGTGCTCACTAAGCTGGCAGTAAAACAATAATCTTGTGAACTCCACCTCAACTCCACCACCACCACCACAACCACCACCACGAAGGCTACCCACCACTCCTTCCTTCACCCCAAAGACTACGTAGGTTGGTATTTTAAGACTCTGCCGCCTCTCACATCTGGGTTTCATGATACAGGGGAAGGGTCAAACTACCACCAGGGTAAAAAAACTACCCATGGAAAGACCCACGGTTATAATGAGTGTTTTCTGGGTTTCATGGTGCAGGGGAAGGGTCAAACTACCACCAGGGTAAAAAAACTACCCTTGGAAAGACCCATAACTCCTACGAAAGCCTTGTCAAATGTGAGGGCCTGGGTGATGAAATGCTTATGCTACGGCCCTACAAATCTCCTTCCCTATACCACCTCTACCGCTTAATATTCCTCCTCTACTTCCTTACACATGTTACCCTCACCTCTCCTTCCCTAATCGTGTACGTGTGTGTCTTTACGATGAACTACTCCAGGAAAAGGTTACACGGATAGGGAGGATAGGCGGTGTTCTTTCTATACCTGTTCAACTTTTATCCTACCTCTCCCCTTACTTCCTTACAAATGTTGCCCTCACCTCCCCTTCCCTAATCGTGTACGTGTGTGTCTTTACGATGAACTACTCCGAGAAAAGGTTATAGGGAGGATAGGTAAGGCCAGGTTAATGTTGTTCTTTCTATACCTGTTCAACTTTTTCCTACCTTTCCCCTACTTCCCTACGCTGTTACCCTCACCTCTCCTTCCCTAATCGTGTACGTGTGTGTCTTTACGATGAACTACTCCGAGAAAAGGTTATAGGGAGGATAGGTAAGGCCAGGTTAATGTTGTTCTTTCTATACCTGTTCAACTTTTTCCTACCTTTCCCCTACTTCCCTACACTCTTACCCTCACCTCTCCTTCCCTAATCCTCTACGTGTGTTTCTTTACGATGAACACCCCCAGGAAAGGTTACACGGATAGGGAGGATAGGTCAGGCTAGGTTAATATTATGTTCTTTCTATGCTCTTTTTTTTCTTGCAGTGAAGAAAGCAGCTCAAAGGCAAAAATATATGAGAAAAAAGAGCCTGCTAATCAATGCCCATATAAAAAAAAGTTGAGGAGTGGCCAAGAGATATCAAATTCGTGTCTTCATACTCTCCTATACTTGTTTAACTCTATCCTACCTCTCCCCTATGCTTCCCTATACATATTACCTTCAGCTATCTATTCCTAATCGTCTAAGAGTGTTTTCACGTTTAACATCTCCAAGAAAAGGTTACATGGATAAGGAGGATGGGCGGTGCTGGGTTTAAAGGAGAATGACTGTATAAGACTTTTGGGTAGAATTCTCCAACATTTCAAGACCTTACACACGCACGGGTATTTTATGCTGCGTTAATATTTCAATGGGTAATTTTATGTGGTGCTAATATTTCCACGGGTAATTTTATGCTGCGTTAATACTTCAGTGGGTAATTTTATGTCGTGCTAATATTTCCACGGGTAATTTTATGTCGTGTTAATAATATTATTCCACGGGTAATTTTGTTGTGTTAATATTTCCACGAGTAGTTTTATGAGTCTAGTGATAGTTTGACAAGGCTTCTGCGCCATGAATTTGAGGAACACCCATAAACGCCCAACTTAAATCTCCTTTGCGGTCTTAGAAAATATTTGTTGCGAAGGGTCGAAAGCGTCTGGAAATACGGGCGTTTAGTGTCCTGTCCTTCCCGCACTTTTTCAACATTTTCACGCCCTTCCCCTCCTTTCCTAGACCCGTTACCTTCACCTGTCCTTCCCTAATCACCTACGCGTTCACCTTTACGATCAACACTCCCGAGAAAAGGTTACATGCTTAGAGAGGAAGGGCGGTGGAGGGTTTAAAGGACAGCTGTAAGACTTTTTATGCTCTGTTCTGCCCCCACTATTTTCCTTTGATAATTTTTCTTTTCTGCCTCCTGCTGTCTATGCTTAAAAAATGGTTCAATAGGTGTGTGCTTCCTCTAGTCTATGTTCTCGTGTATGCTTCCTTTGTATTTGCTTCTGCCTACGACTTGCTTCTATGCTTTAAATGGTTCGATAGTGGGTGCTTCGTCTTGTCTTTTTTTTTTTTTTTTTTTTTTTTTTTACAGCAAAGGAGACAGCACAAGGGCACAAAAAAAGGAAACTAAAAAAAAAAGACCGCTATTCGCTGCTCCTGTGTTCTCGTGTATACTTCCTTTGTCTGTATTTATTTCTGCCTACTTCCTTCTATGCTTTAAAAGGTTCAGTACGTGCGCTCTTCTTCCAGGCTTGTTCTCTTCTACTTCCTTTGTCCGTATTTCCTCCTGGCTACGACTTAAACGCTCTCAAGAGGGGAGTACCAAACCACCTTCCCATGCAATTTTGACCCTCATTCGGCTACTCTATCAACTATTTACAAGAGCAGCGCCAATTTTTTTTTTTTTTTGTGGGTGTGTCCTCTTTTTTTCTTTTCTTTTTTCGCTCTTGAACTAACTCCTTTCCTACAACAAAAAAAAAAAAAAAAAAAAAAAAAAAATCCTCTCCTCCATCATTAGCAGGTCCTGGGTACAAAGGTCTTTCTACACTGTTTTACGAAGTCTTTTTTTTTTTTTTTTTTTTTGGGGGGGGGGGGGAGTTGTCTACCTCTACCTACTCTATCATCATCATCGTTTTCCATCATTATTCTCTGTCCGTTCTTCCTCTTCTTGTACCTCTTCATTTCTGCAACGCTCTCCCACCCTTCCTCTTCCTCCTTTTCCCTCCCTCTCTCCCGTCCCTTCCTTCCCTTCTTGTAGCTATCTTTCCATTTCTGCAACATTCTCTTTCACTTTTCCTCTTCCCTTCTTCATCCCTCCCTATCTACGTTCCCTCCTTCCCTTCTTGTATCTTTCCATTTCTGCAACATTCTCTTTCACTTTCCTCTTCCCTTCTTCATCCCTCCCTATCTACGTTCCCTCTTTCCCTTCTTGTATCTTTCCATTTCTGCAACATTCTCTCTCCGTCCTTCCTCTCCCTTCTTCCCTCCCTCTCTACGTCCCCTTCCTTTCTTGTATCTTTCCCTTTCAACATTTTCTTACCTTTCCTCTTCCCCCTCTTCCCTCCCCATCTTTTTCATTTTCTTCTTATCCTCCGTCCCTCAACCCGAGCAGCCTCTTCATCCTCCTCCTAATCCTCTTCCTCCTCTCGCCTTCCTCTTTTCCCTCATGCCTTCATCAACCACACACTCCTCCTCCTCCTCCTCCTCCTCCTTCTCTTCCTCCTTTATCACAGTTCCCTTCCTCCCTTCCCTTTGTCCCGTACCCAGCAACCTTTAATATTACCTAACCTACACACACACACACACACACACGCCTCGCCGCCCCCTCACCTGTGGTCTGGGTTTAAAAATAGGGAAATTAAAGTTGTGTCGATATTCAAGAGAGGGAGAGAGAGAGAGGGGAACCACATTACCTGTCCCCTCTTTCCCTACACCTGTTAATTACTACTCGGTTACCTGTAGTAGTAGCAGTAGCAGTAGCAGTAGTAGTAGTAGTAGTAGTAGTAGTAGTAGTAGTAGTAGTAGTAGAAAATGTGAGGGAAGAACAGACCATTATAGCAGTAGTAGTAGTAGTAGTAGTAGTAATAGTAGTAGTAGTAGTAAACACATTCGTCACACAATTGCACTGAACGAAATTTAATCCATTCACACACACACACACACACACACACACACACACACACACACACACACACACACACATATGGCTTTGAGGGTGACAGAATAACGGCTCGTAAATGCTCGTTGCTGATTGGTGGGGATATTGTGGTGATGAGCGGTGGTGGTGGTGGTGGTGGCGGTGGTGCAATGGGTGGAAATGTGGTGTTGCGTCAATCGCTTGGTGGAGTTTGTTGTCCTGATGGTATGTGGGTCGGTGAGGGGGTGGAGGGGGGAGGATAGGAGGCTCACATGCACACACGCACTAACGCATTAACACACACACACACACACACACACACACAAGCACCCCGCGTGTTGTGTTCTCAGACAGAAAAAAAATAGGAACAAGAGGAGGAGGAGGAGGAGGAGGAGGAGGAGGAGGAAGAAGACTTGCACGGTGTTGTTCTAGGAAGAGAGAAAGGGAGAAACGAAGCAGCAAATAATGAAAGGATAAAGAAAACGAAATAGAGAAAACGATGGAGAGAGAGAGAGAGAGAGAGAGAGAGAGAGAGAGAGAGAGAGAGAGAGAGAGAGAGAGAGAGAGAGAGAGAGAGAGAGAGAGAGAGAGAGAGAGAGAGAGAGAGAGAGAGAGAAAAGTATAGATTCTTGGGTACCTTTAGACTGGAAGAAGAAGGAGGAGGAGGAGGAGGAGGAGGAGGAGGAGGAGGAGGAGGAGGAGGAGGAGGAGGTTTCAAGGTATTCTCCATCCTTCCGTACACTGTGGCTTCTTCTTCTACCTTTCATGTACTTTTTTTTTCTTTTCTTTTTTTTCACACCACTTCCATCCACTTCCTTCCACTTCCACTTCCTCATTTTCTTTCCTTTCATTACCACCGTCTTTATTAGGGAAGTTTCGGGGGTCTGGAATTGCTTTTTATTGGCTGTTTACAAATGAAAAGGAAATTACAGAAACAACTATTACCACAATTACTACTACTACTACTACTACTACAAAGCGATGGGCGGCTAAGAAGCAAAAACAAGGAAGAGGAAATAAAGAGGGTGAGAAGTAAGAGGAATAAGAAAGAGAAGGAATGAGAAAAGCAAAAAACAAGAAGGAAGAGGAGATAAAGAGGAAGAGGCAAAGTAAGAACAGTGACAAAAAAAGGGAAGGAATGAGAGCATGAAAAAGAAGAAGGAAGAAGAAAGGAGAGTAAAGAGATGCGAAGGTATAAGATGACAAGAGAGGGAGAAGGGAGAGAGGCTGGGGATGAATGAGGAAGAGGAGGATGGGGAGAGACAGAGAGGGGGGAGAGAGGGAGAGAGAGGGAGAGAGAGGGAGAGAGACAAGAGCATGGAAATAATAATAGTGAAGATGTTGCGAGATGATATTCTTCCTGTCACTCACTCTCAGGAATGAAGGGAAGGAAGAAAGGTAGAAGAGATAGGGAAGGAGGAGGAGGAGGAAGACGAGGAGGAAGAGGAAGAGGACAAAGGGAAGGTACATAACGCTAAGAAAAAAAAGTCCTCCAGCGGAATGTGTTTTGGGTTGAGAGAGAGAGAGAGAGAGACAAAGAAACAAGATAATACTCTCCATTATAAGACAACAATTTATCAAGCTCTCTCTCTCTTTCTCATTACATATTAACATTGATTACCTATAGTCTCTCTCTCTCTCTCTCCTTTCCTTTCCTTCCCTTCCCTTTTCCTTCCCTTCCCTTCCCTTTCCTTTCCTTTCCTTTCCTTTAATTTCCTTTCCTTTCCTTTCCTTTCCTTTAATTTCCTTTCCTTTCCTTCACTTCTCTTCTCTTCTCTTCTCTTCTCTTCTCTTCTCTCTCTCTCTCTCTCTCTCTCTCTCTCTCTCTCTCTCTCTCTCTCTCACCTGGGGCGGGCGGCAAGGTGAGCGCGTACAGGTGTGTGGCGCCTAAAGTAGATGGCGTGAGGCGCACAGGTGTGGCCCGCCGCTCCCTACACACACACACACACACACACACACACACACACACACACACACACACTACGAGGATGATTCAACTTCTAAGAGCGTAATGCTGGGAAAACACACACGTACACACGCATACACACTACACACACACACACACACACACACACACACACACACACACCTAAACTCTGCTAACTCGAGTAAACAATCAGATTAGTTTACCCATTTTGAGGAGGAGGAGGAGGAGGAGGAGGAGGAGATAAGGAAAGGAATCAAGAGGCAGGAGAGGTCAAAGGGAAGATAGGAGATGCCTGAAAAGGAGAGAAAGAGGACGAGGACGACGAGGAGGAAGAAGAAAAAGGAGGAAAAAGAGGAAAAACAGGAGTAGGAGAAAGAGGAAAAGAAAGAGATGAGGACAGGAAAAATACATACATAATTTTGAATATGCCTGAACGTGTGTGTGTGTGTGTGTGTGTGTGTGTGTGTGTGTGTGTGTGTGTGTGTGTGTGTGTGTGTGTGTGTGTGTGAACTGCAAACACCTAAATGCGACGACCTACTTAGATGTCCGTCTGCTGGACACACACACACACACACACACACACACACACACACACACACACACACACACACACACACACACACAAACACACACACCTCCAGCCGTCCATCATCTTCAGTTACACTTCCGCCGGTGATGTGTGTGTGTGTGTGTGTGTGTGTGTGTGTGTGTGAGAGAGAGAGAGAGAGAGAGAGAGAGACCAGTTATAACGAAAACAAAGGAATATTTGTACACACACACACACACACACACACACACACACACACACACACACACACACACACACACACACGATGCCCTCCTAGATTTACCAACTCCTTGACCACACCCCTCCCTCACCCCCTCCCCTTCCCCCCTCCCCCCCTTCCTTCCTCCCTTCCTCAGTATTCCTCTGCAACCCCTCCAACCCAAAGGAACGCCAGGAGGAGGAGGAGGAGGAGGAGGAGGAGGACAAAAGGGCAGAAGGGTAGGAAGGGCATTAAGAAAGAAGTTGGAGGGGAATAGAAAGGCTGTGAGAGGAGGAGGAGGAGGAGGAAGAGGAGGAGGAGAAGGAGGAGGAGGAGGAGAAGGAGGAGGAGGAGGAGGAGAGAAGGGGAGGAAATGGGCGGCGTCTTTATGTTAAACTGTGCAATGGACGGTCACGTTTTACACACACACACACACACACACACACACACACACACACACACACACACACGTACATACCATCTTCTTCCCCCCACGATGACGCACACACGTGGCTTTACCTGTAAGTGGAGAAATGTACAGTTAGAATGACACACACACACACACACACACACACACACACACACACACACACACACACACACACTATTTGATATTAGTCACCACAAGAACGTTCGCGAAAGATATTTAAGAAGAAAAGAAAAAGGAAGAAGAAGAGGAAGAAAGAAGAAGAAGAAGAAGTACAATAACAACAACAAAAAAAAAACAACAAAAAAAACAGCAAGAAAAACAAGAAAGAGAAGAAAAAGAAGAAGAAGAAGAAGAAAGTTACGAACATAACAATGACAATAGTAGTAGTAAAAGTAGTAGTAGTAGTAGTAGTAGTAGTAGTAGTAGTAGTAGTAGTAGTGGTAGTAGTAGTAGTAGTAGTAAAAGCAGCATCGGTCACTCTTGTCAGGTTTCATTTTACATCGCTAATACAGGTAATAAAATCCAGGTATGAATAATGATGAATAATATTACGGGTGTTTGTGTTGCAGCCAAAACTATTCATGCTTTTAATCTGCTGATAATATACGTGTTACTGATATTGCCGATGATGATGCTGTTGTTGTTGTTGTTAGTGTTGTGGTTGTTGCTGTTCGTATTGGTGTTGATTGTGGTGTAGTTGTTGTAGTGGTGGTGATTGTTGTTGTTGTTGTTGATGATGTTGATGATGTTGTTGTTGTTGTTGTTGCTGTTGTTTCCACGGCGTTGTTCCATCAATAATTACAGTCATTTAAGTATTCGTCGCTCGCTATTTCCAGCTGTTGTGTAACGTTCAAGCTGTATTCATTAATTATTGTCTCATTACTATTGTCTCGGGGGGAGGAAACAATCTCTCTCTCTCTCTCTCTCTCTCTCTCTCTCTCTCTCTCTCTCTCTCTCTCTCTCTCTCTCTCTCTCTCTCTCTCTCTCTCTCTCTCTCTCATTCTGTGGGTCAAGTTTTTCTCCTGAATGGGTAGTCGTGAGTGACTCGTGACTCTCTCTCTCTCTCTCTCTCTCTCTCTCTCTCTCTCTCTCTCTCTCTCTCTCTCTCTCTCTCTCTCTCTCTCTCTCTCTCTCTCTCTCTCTCTCTCTCTCTCTCTACTTCTCTCTCTCCTTCTCGCTCTCCTTCTCTCTCTCTCTCTCTATTTCTTTCTTCGTTGACTTCCTTCCTTCCTTCTTTCATCCTTTCATCATATTCCTTTTTTTCTTTCATTCACTCCCTTCCTCCTTAGGCCAAAACCTCTCTATTCTTTCTGTCATTCCTTCCTTCCTTCTTTATAGTTCGTTATTTCTTTCTTCGTTGACTCCCTTTCTTCCTTCTTTCTTTCATCCTTTCTTTCAATATACTCCTCTTTTCTTTCATTCATTCCCTTCTTCCTAAGGCCAAAATCTTTCCCTTACTTCTTTCTATCATTCCTTCCTTCCTTCCTTTCTCTTTATAGTTCGTTATTTCTTTCTTCGTTGACTTCCTTCCTTCATTCTTTCATTACATTCTTTTTTCCTTTCATTCACTCCCTTCAAATTCCAAGAATAATAAAATGTTTCATCCTTAAACCAAACCTCTCTATTCTTTCTTTTCCTCACTCATTCCTTTTTGCCTCATGCCGTAGAAGAAACAAAAAGCGTGAAATGAACAAAATTTACGGAAGAGCCAACAAAACAAATCGATGACGGACGGATAAACGGATAACAGATAGCGATACGGATTACGGTTCGGCCAACGCTACATACATTCTCTTTTTTTTTCTTTTACCAGCTGAATCAGATTAATTACATTCGCTATCATTATTAATTTTATGTAATTTTCTTCTATTTTTATTTAATGGTATGTTTCATCAATTGGTTCTTCTAATTACAATTATTATCGTTATTATTGTTGATGACGTTGTTGATGATTATGATGAAAGGGTTGAGAAGAAGACGAGGAGGAAGTGAAATTGGAGAAAGGGAAGGGAGGGCCATCTTGACGACGACGATGATAATAATAATAATAATAATAATAATAATAATAATAATAATAATAATAATAATAATAATAATAATAATAATAATAATAATAAAAAGAAGAAGAAGAAGAAGAAGAAGAAGAAGAAGAAAAATAAGACCCAGACGAAGAAGTAAAAGAAGAAAAAGAAGTAAAATAAAAAGGAAAATGAAGAAAAAAGAAAATTGTGAAAAACAATAACAAGAAAAACTAAGAAGAAAAAAAAATCTCAGACGATAAAAAAAACGCAGACACCAAAAGTAAGAGAGAAAAAAAGGAGGAGGAGGAGGAGGAGGAGGAGGAGGAGGAGGTTAGCACGGCGGTTTTACTTAATTACCTCAGCGACTGTCCTACTTGAGTGTAATCCCATCACTAAGGCTTCCCCCTCACCCCTCACCCCCTAACCCCCTCCCCTCACTTCATCACCCCCCTAACCATAATCCTCACACCAATCTCCCTCCCCTTACACACACACACACACACACACACACACACACACACACACACACACACACACACACACACACACACACACACCTCTTACGTTCCCTGACCTTCCTTACTGATCCATTTCACCCTCCATCTCTCTCCTCTCCCCTCTTCTCTCTTCCCTCCTCCTCTCACCCTTACCTCTCCCCTCCCGTCTCCCCACTTGTCTGGTGAAGCCCCATCCACCAGACACCCCTTGCCTCCCCTTCTCTCCCCTCATTCCCTTTCACACCTGTTATTACGTACCTCAACATTCCATCACTCTGGTTCCTGTTGCTTATCCTCCTTTCCCTCTCTCCTTCTACTCCTCTGTTTATTTTTGCTTTTCAGTCAATCTCTTCTATTCTTTATACTCTGCACAATTCTCAGTCTTTTCCATACGTCTTTCTTCTTTTCTAGGGTTTTCTGCGCAGTTTTATTTTTCTTCCTATACATATGTGCTTTCCAATTTCCTAACTCTTTTCTTGATCTTTTTCCTCCTCCTCCTCTTCCTCCTCCTATAAGCATCCCTCATCTCCATCATCTCCTCTCCTCTCTCCCCTCTGACCTCTGTTAACCTCTCTCTAACACCTGAGCAATGGCATTTATACATTCTACTTAATTAACACACCCTACACCTATTTTGCATTTAGCTTTCTCACGCACCTGTTGTTTCCGCACCCCTCTTCTCTCTCTCTCTCTCTCTCTCTCTCTCTCTCTCACACACTTTTTTTTTCTCTTCCTCTTCCTCTTTCTCTCCACATTCCCTCATGCGTGTTACTGTTGTTGCTACTCTATGCTCTTCCTCCTCCTCCTCCTCCTCCTCCTCCTCCTCCACCCTCATTACCTTTACCTGTCTCTCTGACCTCTGTTAACCTCTCCACACACCTGTTATAACGACACTTTCCCTGCTCTACCTAATGCCGTTGAACTTTTTATTTCATTTTATCTGCCTCACCCATCGACATTTATCTTCCTCATGTATCTTCATTTATCCTCGTTTATCGTCACACCACGACATTTATCTTCATTTATCTTCGTTTATCCTCAGACAACGACATTTATCTTCCTCATGTATCTTCATTTATCCTCGTTTATCGTCACACAACGACACTTATCTTCCTCATTTATCCTCGTTTATCATCAGACAAAAACATTTATCGTCATCTATCCTCATTCTCCGTGTTCTACTTAATACAATACACCTGTCCTGATTTTTTTTATTTTTTTTTATATAAATCTCCCTCACACACCTGTTGTTTTTGGCAGGTGTCCGTGTATTAGTCATTCCTGTACTGGTCCTGTTCGTTGGTATATGATAAGGTGAGTGGTTGTTTTCTTTCTTTCTTGTTTGTTTCTATTTCATCAACTCCTTTTTATATTTTGTTGATCTCTTTCTTTCACGTATTTTTTTCGTCTTCTAATATATATGTTTTCCGATCAACCTTTTTTTTCTTTCCTTGTCTTGATTGTTTTCTTTCTTGTTTGTTTCTATTTCATCAAATCCTTTTTATATTTTGTTTATCTCTTTCTTTCACGTATTTTTTTTCGTCTTCTAATATATATGTTTTCCGATCAACCTTTTTTTTCTTTCCTTGTCTTGATTGTTTTCTTTCTTGTTTGTTTCTATTTCATCAAACTACATTATATATTTTGTTTATCTCTTTCTTTCACGTATTTTTTTCGTCTTCTAATATATATGTTTTCCGATCAACCTTTTTTTTCTTTCCTTGTCTTGATTGTTTTCTTTCTTGTTTGTTTCTATTTCATCAAACTCCATTATATATTTTGTTTATCTCTTACTTTCACTTTTTTTCGTCTTCTATTATATATGTTTTCCGATCAACCTTTTTTTTTCTTTCCTTGTCTTGATTGTTTTCTTTCTTGTTTGTTTCTATTTCATCAACTCCATTATATATTTTGTTTATCGCTTACTTTCACTTTTTTTCGTCTTCTAATATGTTTTCCGATCAACGTGTTTTTTTCTTTCCTTGTCTTGATTGTTTTCTTTCTTTTTTGTTTCTATTTCATCAACTCCTTTTTATAGTTTGTTTATCTCTTACTTTCACTTTTTTTCGTCTTCTAATATATATGTTTTCCAATCAACCTTTTTTTTCTTTACTTGTCTTGATTGTTTTCTTTCTTGTTTGTTTCTATTTCATCAACTTTATATATTTTGCTTATCTCATTCTTTCACTTTTTTCGTCTTCTAATATGTATTCCAATCAACCTTATTTTCTTATCTTGTCTTTCTTTTCTTTGCACAATTGTCTATCTTCTTTACGTTAATTCCCCATGCAGTTCTTCCTTTCTGTATACATATGTGCTTTTCAGTCAATCTCATTTCTATTATTTAATCTTTCTTTTTTTTCCCTTTGCACAACTGTCTATCGTTTTCACACTCATTCTTCTCTTCTCAGATGATATCCACGCAGTTTCCTTTTTTTCTTTACTTTCTATACATATTTGCTTTTCAATCAGTCTCTTGTGTTCTTCATCATTATATTCTCTGTTTTTCACACGGCTTTCTTTTTTTTCACAGTTTATCTTTGCAGTTTTTTTTATTTCCCTTTCTATACATATTTGCTTTTCCATCAATCTCTTTTTCTTTATATTCATTGCAAATTAGTCTGTCTTTCACTCGGCTTTCTTCTTTTCTCAGATTATCTTTGCAGTTTTTTTTCCCCTTACTATACAAATTTGCTTTTCCATCAATCTCTTTTTTTCTTTATATTCTTTGCAAATTAGTCAATCTTTTTCACACGGCTTTCTTCTTTTCTCAGCTTCGTACGTAGTTTATTTACTTTCCTATGCGTACGAACTTTATAATTTGGTTTCTTTCTTAATTTATCTATTTTTTTCCTTTGCACAACTTTTATCGTCCTGTACATGTATTGTTATAAAGGTGTGTTTCCCTAAAGGTTAATTAATAGCTCTCGATGAATTTTCTTTGATCTTTCTTTTTCCTTTTGTTTTTGTCATAATATTAATTGTTTTCTCGAATGCTACACCCAGTGACCCCTCTCTCTCTCTCTCTCTCTCTCTCTCTCTCTCTCTCTCTCTCTCTCTCTCTCTCTCTCTCTCTCTCTCTCTCTCTCTCTCTCTCTCTCTCTCTCTCTTACACACACACACACACACTCACACACACCATGACATTTGATGCGACTTTTGTAAGAAACTTATTAAACAATCATTAAAAGTTTGTGGTCTAAGAATTACATGATATGCGAGGAGGAGGAGGAGGAGGAGGAGGAGGACGTAGGAGGAGGAGGGAGGCTAATGAACGTCACAATACAATTACTACGTGACCGAAATTTAAAAAAAAAATCATTATATATTCTCATTATACAAAGAAGAGGAAATTAAGCCACTAAGAGTCTCAGGTCATAGCGAAATAAAGATAACAACAACAACAATAATAATAACAATAACAAGAACATGAACATTAAATGACCCTGGGAAAACAATAACACTAATAAAACGATTACAGACCCGAAAATTAAAACAGAGTAAGAATATAATAATTGAAACACTCACGGAGGCAACACAAAAAGAGCAACGCGCAAAAAAACGTTACGCAAAAAACGTTTCCCACGCTAACGTTTAAGAGACGTGAGGGAAGGTGAACGGGGGAGACAGCGAAGGGGGAAGGTCAGGGGGAGATGGTGAAGGGGAAGGTGAGGGGGAAGATGAAGGGAGGAGGAGACAGTGAGAGGGGAGAATGAGGGAGAAGGTGAGGGGAAGGTGAAGGAGGAGGTGGGAGACAGTGAGAGAGGTGGGGGTGAGAAGGAGATGGTAAGGGGGAAGGTGAGGGGAAGAAGTTGAATGGGAGAAGCTAAGGGGGAGAAGCTGAGGGGGAGAAGGTCAGGGAGAAAGTGAGGGGGAAGGTGAAGGAGGAGGTGGGGAGACGGTGAGAGAGGTGGGGGGTGAGAAGGAGATGGTAAGGGGGAAGGTGAGGGGAAGAAGTTGAATGGGAGAAGCTAAGGGGGAGAAAGGGAGGGGGAGAAGGTGAGGGAGAAGGTGAGGGCCGCGACAACACGTGACCGCCCCCCCACTCCCCACCTTCTTGTTCTCATTATTTTCTCATTTTCTTTCATTGCTCGTTTTTTTCTTCGTTTATATTTTACGTTCAGATACTCGTTTGATTTTTTGCTCGTTTTTTCGTTCGTTTTTAAGTTTTTTTTTTACGTTTGTCTAATAGTCTTGTTAACCATTATGATGTATGGGGTGAGAGGGAAAAAGGGAGGTAGAAACGGGGGAGAAGATGAAGAGATGTAGAGAATAGGAGGAGCGGGCAGTGATCATGGTAGGAGAGAGGAAGTTGAGTGAGGGAGATTGAACGCGATGGAAAGGGAGAGGTAAAGAAGGTAGGGAAATGGAAGAGAATAGAAGAAGCGTAGGAGAGAAGTGGAGGAGAGCTGGGATAGGAAGGGAAAGATAAGAAGGAAAATAGGAAAGGAAAAGGAAGATTACACTGTAGGGAAAAAAAGGAAAAGGGAAAAGGGAAGGGAGTGGAGGAGAGCTGGGATAGGAAGGGAAAGATAAGAAGGAAAATGGGAAAGAAAATGTAAGATTACACAAAGGAAAAAAAGAAAAAGGGGAAACGGAATGAATGAAGGGATGAGAACGGAGAGTAGAAATAAGACAATGAAGAAAGATAACGTATGGATAAGGATAACGTACGGAGGATGATAACATTGATAAGCCAAGCAGAAAGAATGAATAGAATAGAATAGATAGAATAGAATAGGATAGATGTGTTTTGTAGAGTGAGAGGGGGAAGAAGGGAAAGGACAGGAAGGAAGAAAAAAATAATGAGAATTCGGAAAGGAGGCCGAAGGGAAGATAAGGGAGGAGGAGTAGGAGGAGGAGGAGGAGGAGGAAAATAGATACTGACGAAGAGAGGAGGACGAGCCTCTCTCTCTCTCTCTCTCTCTCTCTCTCTCTCTCTCTCTCTCTCTCTCTCTCTCTCTCTCTCTCTCTCTCAATTACCCTCCTCCTTCCCTTCCCCTCCGGCAACGACCTCCAACCTTCTCTCCCTTGCTTATTAATTCTCTCTCTCTCTCTCTCTCTCTCTCTCTCTCTCTCTCTCTCTCTCTCTCTCTCTCTTATGATGTAAAGTTTCCTGGTTTCCTCTTTTACTTCAGTTCTCCCCCTCCTCCTCCTCATCCTCCTCCTCTTCCTCTTCCTCCTCCTCCTCCTCCTCCTCCTCCTCCTCCTCCTCCTCCTCCTCCTCCTCCATGATGGTCCTCAAGGTGTTAGTTAAATGTTGACTTAAACAATTTGTCCCTTAACTGGAGGAGGAGGAGGAGGAGAGAGAGAGAGAGAGCCACTCAGGGCGATAATTAGAGAGAGAGAGAGAGAGAGAGCGGCATGGAGAGAGAAGAAAGGAGGTTGATTTAAAATAGAAACACACACACACACACACACACACACACACACACACACACACACACACACACACACACACGCACAGGTGGAGAATTTAGAAACAAGAAAATTCACCTCAAGTAATTATTAGGTAATCATCCACTTTGTGTGCGTGAGTGTGAGTGCGTGTGCGTATGCGTGTATGTATGTGTGTGGGGGGGAGGGGGGAAGTGAGTGTGTGGGGGGAGGAGGGGGTGTGAGGGAGAGGTGTTGAGATTATAGAGAAACGAGAGAAAACAGGGAAGAGGAGGAGGAGGAGGAGGAGGAGGAGGAGGAGGAAAAATGTAGGTGGCTAAAAATAACATACAGGGAAAAAAAATGAAAAAAATAAGAAAAGTAAAAAACAAACGAAGAAGAAGAAGAAGAAAAGGAAAAGGAAGAAATGCAAAAAAAAGGGGAAGAGGAAGATATATTAAAAAAACGATGAAAAAGAAAAGAAAAAGAAAAAGAACAAGCAGAAATAAGACAAACAAGACGAAGAAAAAAAAAAGAAAGAAAAAGAACCCCAAGAAAATTAAATCACCCAAAAGAAGAAAAAGAAGAAGAAAAAGAGAAAGAAAGAAAGCGGAGGAAGACGAGGGGCAAAAAGAGGAAGGCGGAGATTGAAGATAATACGAGTAATTTTCTTTCCCCGGCAAACAGATAGAAGTGAAGGTGAAAGCGGGCGGAAAACACACACACACACACACACACACACACACACACACACACACACACACACACACACACACACACACGTTCATCTCCTTCTCTCTCTCGGTTCATATAATTTACCTGCAGACTAAATTAATCCTCTGCATCAATTCCTGGAGTGAATGTTTTTTTTTTTTCCTCGCAAGCTCAAGAAGAAGAAGAAGAAGAAGAAGAGAGAGAGAGAGAGAGAGAGAGAGAGAAGCAAGGAGGGAGAAAAAAGAACAAGTAACCTTTCTTTTTCCTTGAACTTACATCACCCCAACTCTCTCTCTCTCTCTCTCTCTCTCTCTCTGTCATACACCTCGAGCTGCCAGAAACGTTGCAGGATTCACGGGTTTGCTTAATAAACGTTGGCTGTTTATTCTGCCGGGTAATTAAACGTTCGCTTCTTGATGCGTCTCTGTGTAAATGTTTGTTAGAGTAATTGACCTTTCATTGAAGTGTACGTTTACTTGTCTTCTGGTGACTCGATTTCATTAAGATTTCGAACATTAAGATAATTATTTCCATAGGCCGAAACGGAGATTAATCGGGTTGTCATGGGTGAGGGTTTTTTTTTTTACTTTATAGTAGAGAAGCTTTGTCCTACTTTCCCCATGGCCATAAAACTACCCATGGAAATGCCCACAACTCCTATAAGCGCCTTGTCAAATGTGTCTTCCTTGTATTTTTTTTTACACTTTATAGTAGAGAAGCTTTGTCAAACTTTCTCCATGGTCATAAAACTACCAATGGAAATGCCCACAACTCCTATAAGCGCCTTGTCAAAAGTATTTTCTTTCACGTTCATGGTACAGATGCTTTGTTAAACTACCACCAGGGTCATAAAACTACCCTTGGAAATGCCCACAACTCCTATAAGCGCCTTGTCAAAAGTATTTTCTTTCACGTTCATGGTACAGATGCTTTGTTAAACTACCACCAGGGTCACAAAACTACCCTTGGAAATGCCCACAACTCCTATAAGCGCCTTGTCAAATGTATTTTCTTTCACATTTACGGTATAGCAGCTTTGTTAAACTACCACCAGGGTCACAAAACTACCCTTGGAAATGCCTACAACTCCCACGAAAGCCTTGTCAAATGTGTGAGATTGGGAGATGAAATGCTTAAGAATAAGAGCCGTACTACGAGGATCTCAATGGGGGAATTTTCAAAGCTGTATATATTAAAGGAGGCAACACTTGTTCTTATAGGCCCCTGTCTAGAGTCAAGTCCCTAGTCACATATTTTATTTATTTTTACTTCTTAATTTTTGTTTGTTTATTTGCTGTGTATTTTAAGATATTTATTACCCTACCCCTCTGCCCCTCCATTTCCTATAATCTTCCATATTGTCTCGTCATCCTTCTCCTTCTCTCTCATCGCTTTCACTTTAATTTTCTCCTCCT